>NC_044583.1:2954750-3263500 GCF_901933205.1 Camarhynchus parvulus | reverse complement strand
CCTTTTGGTGGCTCCAGCATTTACAGCCAGTGCTGGAGAGAAAAGGACACTTCTAGGATGCAATTCACCTCCTCAAATCAGCCAAGAGGTGTGTCCAGAGGCTTCCTCCCTTGCCAGCTGAAGCCCTGCCCAGAAGATGAGATGCTCCCAGACAAAGGGCAGGCCTAGGAAAGGCTCTGAAGAACAGGGGGGTGGCTGGGGGGCACACCAGGGACAGGGATGGGAAATGGGGAAACACCACAGCCCTGGCTCACAGCCTGGGGGTGGCTGTGGTCACATGGTGCCATGCACAGGCCAGCTGGAGGGGGGGCAGAGGAAGAATCAAGGTGAAGACAAGAGGAGCTGGAGGTGTTTTATGGTGACATAAAGTCGGTTTGGTACCAACAGTTCATTTTTGCATGATGGTGATGGCTCCAGTGCTATTTCCCACTGACAGATATTCAAACCCAAGGCATTTCCATAAAGGACATGGAAATTATTTTTTGGATCATTTTTTTTTCTTTAGAAAACCTCAGAAATCTGCCTTGCAATTTACTTAAATTTGATGCTTTCAGCCTTCACTTTCCTAAAATGAGGGGGGGGAAAAACATTCAGTTTAAGGGGGAAGGTTAATGCAGCAGCATTTCCCTGCTGCTGACCTCCACCGTCTGAATTTCACCACATCCGAGAGCGAGCGCACAGCAAGGCAGGAGCTGGGGTGTTCAGGAGGCCGGGGGTGTCTGGGTGGTGGTGGAGGCCGGGCTGGGAGCTCCCACCGGGGCGGGGAGCGCCGTGAGCGGGGCCGGGACCCGCCGGGCACCGCCGGTGCCTCCGCCTGCCTGCGCTGCTGGCCCCGCAGCTTCCTCTGGCAACGCCTTGCGCAGGCTATTTTTGTGCTGTGTGAAAAAGCGAGTCCTTCTGCGAGCTGAGGGAATGCGGCGTGGAGAGGGAAAGTGAATTAGTGAAGGTCACAGGCGGAATGTCGCTCTGCTCTGAGCGCGGCTGGGGCTGCAGGGGATGGCGGGCTGGGCTGGGCTGGGCTGGGCTGGCTGGAAAATGCTCGTGGAGCAGCTCCACGTTCCACCTCTGCCTTCCCGGGGAACATCCCGGCGCCGGGGCCCTGCCAGCACGGGGGAGAGCGCTGGCTGAGTGCTCCCGCTGCTCGCGGGTGTTGGTGGAGCATCAGCCGCTCCACGGGCTGGATCCGCGCTGTACACACGGCACAAAAAGTGATGATCGCGCTCGCCCGCTAAATCACACACAGCCAGGCTGGAGGGGAAACCGCTCTCATCCTCAGCAGCGAAAGGTTCGTGCAAGGGAGAGCACCAACAGCTCCCGAAGGCGAGGAGCAGCCTTTAATCCCTGCTGGAATCATGAGGGGAGCAGTGCCAGCACCACAACCCCAGCACATGGCCAAAACCCACAGCCATTGCTGCGGCATCCCGGTGCCCACGCTCTCCCCGCTCCCTCCAGAGCAGCGGTTTTCCCCAGAACAGCAGGGGAAGGTGAGCGCAGAGGATGCCCGGCCTGCACATCCCTGCCGGCAAACGGGAATTCAGGATCTGGACCGCGCTTGGGCTTCCCTCGCTCGGTTCAGCCAAGTGAAAAGTTGGCCATGGTGCTCCTCCCCTCCGCGCGGGGCTTGGAGCAGGGACGGGAGCCCGGGGAGGGGAAAGGCACAGGATGGGAGCCCAGGGAAGGGGAAAGGCACAGGATGGGAGCCCAGGGAGGGGCACAGGATGGGAGCCCAGGGAAGGGCACAGGATGGGAGCCCAGGGAAGGGGAAAGGCACAGGATGGGAGCCCCGGGAAGGGGCACAGGATGGGAGCCCAGAGAAAGGGAAAGGCACAGGATGGGAGCCCAGGAAAAGGGAGGTGCACAGGATGGGAGCCCAGGGAAGGGGAAGGGCACAGGATGGGAGCCCCGGGAAGGGGAAGGGCACAGGATGGGAGCCCCGGGAAGGAGAGGTGCGGATGTCCCGCCGCTCCCGCCGCCGCGCCGCCAGCGGCTCCGTCCCGCAGCGCATCCCGCCCGGGTACCGCGGGGAGCCGGCCCGCTCCCGGCTGCCTCCTGCTTCTGGGGGACGCTGGAGGCACCGTTCCCATCACTTTCCCATCTCGGAGCAGATTTATGAGCCTCCCAAAAGCTCTCCTGCAGCCCTCCAGGATGGCTGGGGCTGGGGGCTGGCGGGGGGGGCTGTTTGCGGGGAATTGTGAATCCACTTTCTTACACGGCTGCGTACCACTGTGCAACGGTAATCCCCTGAGCAGGGTGAAACGGAGGCCTAGCTACCATGACCTCCTCTGTAGGTTTCCATGGATACCATGTACTATAAATAAAAAAAGGAATTTCAAACCAGTTTTCAATCCTGCTTAGTGGGAATAGGAAACCTCTTTTGAATTTAGTTTCCTATCTCACCTTACGGGGGTTATTTTGCAGCCTGTTTGAAACAAATAATTACCCCTTCAGCCAGGAAATTACCACCAATCTTACCTATTTACTTCCAAACACTCGGCTAATTAGCACATTGGGGAGAGCTGCCTATTTGCACGCTGGAGATGGGAGGCTTAGTGTCTTTATTTTGGTGGTGCTGGGAGAAAGGACGCGGGGCCAAGGGTCAGCGAGGGGCGTCAGAGCCCTCCGAAAAAAAAAAATAATAAAGAGATCAGGAGAGCTGTAAAACTGGAACCGCCGAGATGCCGTGTGAATTAGCGTGCGAGAAGCCCCGGCAAAAAAGGGAATATTACATCTGCATCCTTTTGCAATGAATCAGAGTCATGCTGCAGATTTTGTCTGGCATACTGGGTCTCTGGAGGATAGAAAATAATTTGGTCGCAGCAGTGGGAGGTGTGTGTGCGTGGAGAAGGGAGTTGCTTTCCAACAGCCTGCTGTGGTGAGAACATGCCTGACACTTCATTCCTTTCCAGTTAATGCAGCGAGGCCGGGAGGAAACTTAACCCTCTAATTGCTAAAGTGTACCGGGGACTTGGGAAAGTCCTTGGAAAGCACACGGGGCTCCCGGGGTCGGTGTCCCCTGGCAGACAGCTGAGGGATTTGCCCAAACGGCTGCTGGTGGGGGCAGGGGAAATGCTAATTCGAAGCAGGCGCTGGCCGGGGGACACAGAGGTTGTGTTTGTCAGAGCTCGGGGCTGGCAGTGACGTCCAGCCCGTCACAAAGCTGGGTCTGAGCCAGCTGGACACGCCGTGCCTCATGGAGGGGTCTCAGCTCTGGAGTTCCCCAATGGTTCTGTGCCCGAGCTCGGCGCTCACTCCCTGATCCCAGCACTGAAAATCCCAATGCTTTCCATTTATTTCCCATCACCACACCCGTGTTATGTCCCCCCAGCTCCCCACACGGCTCCTGCTGCTGTGGCCACCCAGCACAGCCCTCAGGGCATGGTCCTGGCAGGGGTGACCCACAGCTTGCGCTGGACACAGGCTGGGCAGCCCCGTCCATCTGGGCGTGCCAGGGCTCTGCTCCTCACCTCTGTCCCTTGTGCTCTCTGCGAGGCTGTTCCCGCAGGGACAGCTGCCAGCAGTGCCCTCTCCCTTCCCCTCACTCACCCCACAAAGCACAGGGCTGGGCCTGAGAGAGCATCAGCTCTCCACAGCTGGAAAGGAGGAGGAAGAGGAGGAGGAGGAGGAGGGATGCACAAAGCACCTGGGGCTCAGGCAGAGCCTGGTGTGCAATAGGGGTAAGCTCTGCTCAAAGCTTGTCCACAGTGTTTAATAGCACAGGCTGAGCATGGGCATCTGACTTGGAGCCTGTTCTCTGCTGCCCTCCTGGAGCTCCTGATTAGCATTTCCAGGACATTGATGCTGTGTGGGATATACGGGAAGGCTCTCATAACTTACACAGCAGCAATACATCACCCTTAGAGAAGGGCCCATTTCAGCTTCATATCAGAGGCTGGCTTTTTCTGGAGTCAGGTGTCTCGTTCCCATTGAAATTCAACAGGAGTTGGAGTCTGCTCCCAGGGCTTCTCTGAAAGTCCCAGACTTAATTAGTATTTATCTTAATTAGGGGGATGTTACCTGCTCTGGGAACCTCACGCTATCTGCTGTATTCATCCCCACAGCATCCTGGGAAAGGGCTCCCAGCCCTTTCTGCAGTGAGGGACTGAGACTCATGGTGGCTGCTGTGCCAGCCTGCCACCCAGCAGGGAGCAGAGAACATCTTCTGGGGGCTGAGAGGGTCACAGCTCTGCCCCCCTCCCCTTCTGGTCCTGTTCTCTGGGGACACCAGGTGGGAACACACAGCAGACCAGAGGGATGGGCTGCAGCAGGAGGATGCTGAGCCCCCGTCGCCTGCCTGGGCCTCAGGGAGCATTTTCAGGGGACCTGGGTGGCCACAGAGGTGGCCCAGCCCTGGCCGTGCTCTGGAGCACCGCTGCTCGTTCACCATCTTCAGGCCAGGCCACAAATCGCAGGGTGGAGGATGGGAGGGTGGGGAAAGGAGAAAATCAGTGCTGGTTTAAAAAAAAAAAACAACAACAAAGAAACCGAAAAAAACCCCAAAGTTACCGGCTTGGGAAGAGCTTAGAAACCTGATCTGGTCCGAGCCATGAGGAGCCAAGAAGGACAAGCCATGGGGCTCTCTTGGCAAGCAGAATCTCACCCACACCCTCTGCAGAGGCGGGGAGAGGCACACGAGTCCAAACAGCTCCGAGGTCCTCTTGGCACGGACCTTCCAAGGGCAGAGGAGCTGAAATCCGAGCCCCTGCTGCTCAGAGGATGGGGTTCCCCTCCACGGTGTCCCTGTCCTCCCCTCCTGCCTGCCACGAGGGATGGGCTCGGATTCCCAGCTGGGCTGGCAGCTTCAGGGAAGGGCTTTGGAACAGGAGCAAGCCAGCTGTCCCCTGGCAGAGCCATCAAACACGGGGTGCTGCAGTGGGTGGGATGCAGGGCCTCGGGGTGGTGGTGCCGTGCAATGGGGACTTTGGGACACAGCAGGGACCTCCAGGGGTGTCCTGGGGATGCTCAGGGGATGCAGCAGCAGCATGAGCCAGGGATTAGGGACACAGTGGGTGCTGAATGAAGAAAGAGAGGATGAACATCTCCCCCTGGGAGAGCTGCCTCCAGGCAGGCTGTGCTGGCTGGTATCTCCAGGGGATCCTCTAGCCCACGGGGCTTTGGGCCAAGGGCTGGCTGGAGGAGATGCTGAAAGGCAGCAGGAAGCTCAGGGCTGGCCCACAGAGCCTGCTGGGCATGGCACAGGCAGGGCTGATGCCTGGACAGGGGCAGGAGAGAAGGGACAGGGTGGGATGAGCCATCGGCAAACATCCACCAACCATGGCACAAGGGGCAGGGACAGCAGGGACAGCAGGGACAGCAGGGACAACAGGGACAGCAGGGACAGCAGGGACAGCAGGGACAGCAGGAGGCTGAGAGCTGCCACATCTGCTGCCAAGTGCCACGGGGTCAGCCTGTAGCTGACCTGAGGGACAGTTGTGGTGGTCTGGTGACCAGTGACTCTGTGCATGGCTCAGGGAAGAGGTCTGAGCTGGCCTGGCTGCCGTGGTGCTGAGCATCCAGCTGCTCACCAGGAGCTCGGGGAAGGGACAGGAGGGGACATCTGTTCCCCCACCGGACCTGTGGCCAGGTCTTTCTCCAGCTCTCCTCCATTAATTGCCTATCCTGGAGAGCAGGAATGGTTTTCCAGATTTGCTTGTGAGCTGCAGGGCTGCAGTTTGAGAAGGGATTGGGGTGGAAAGGTCTCTTGAAGAGAACAAATGTGGCTTCATGATGAAGAGGAAGGAGGATTTAGTCACTGGGGATGAATAGTCCCAAAATTCTGAGAAATATTATTATTTAGTCCCAAAATTCTGAAAAATGTATTATTTATAATTAAAATATTATCGTTGAGAAATTCCTTCATTGACCAATTGGTTCAAGACTTTGAATGGCCATATCTCCCTTCTCCACTCTGTTTTTTTCTCACTCTGGGAGAAAAATGGCAAGTTTCATAAGGGAAGGAAAGGGAAGCTCTCAGGTTGATGCTGAATGGCCTGATGAACATTCCTGGAAATGTTAACATAGCAGAGCTGCAATTAGGAGCCATATCCTCACAAACAACATGGAAAGCTGTGTCAAGAGCATTCCCTCCAGGTCCTGGGGACACAGCAATACAACAGGTGGCCCTGAATTTAATACTGCCATTAAACAAGCTCTTTTATTCAGCCAGGAGAAATGTGGTGGCTGGAAAGATGGACTGCTGCACAGTTTCATTCTGCTGCATGCAGAGCTACCATCACCTGGCTCAGTATTTTATGGAAGGCTGGCCTGGCTGAGCCTGTGGGCTTTGAAACCATCGACAGAGTGCTAATGTAAAGTTGCCTGAGCTTATGGAAGATTCTGAAGGCCTGGATTCCATGTGTTGAGACTGGCACCATATCAGAGGAACAGCTGAGTATATGGAGCAGGGAAGCTACGTGTAAGTTATCCAGCAAGGAGAGAATCCGCCTGGGGCTGCAATCCTGGCTGCTGGGATGGGGAGGGGAGGCAGCAGGTCCTTCCTCTCCCTGCAGGCAGGCTGGGCTTTGCTCCACAAGAAAAAGGTTTTCCTGTGGGTGGACACTGTCCTGGGCAGCTTTGTCCTGTTTATTGGCAGGCCAGGCCAAAGCTGGGGCTGTGTGAGGCTGGGCTGGGAGGCAGGATCGTGCGTCTTCCCTCTGCTCTGGGACTTTGCTCTGGCTGCCATCACAAGTGGCTCTGGGGCCACAGGATGAGGACAGGATATTTAGAAAATCTAAATTAAGCTTAGCAAGCACTTCCCTCTCAAGAAGGTCACCTCTTCCCTAGGGTGGCCAGGAGGGAGAAGCTCCTGCCCAGAGGAGCTGCCTGCCCTGCTCAGAGGGAATGACACCAGGCCTGTGCCTTCAGCCACCACCTGGAAACCCCTTGGAGGCAGTGCCAAAGGGATCAAATTCCCTACATGGGATGCTCTGACAAAGATCCCAGGAACAGCCAGGTCTGCAGAGAGGTCCTGCCCCACCAGCAGAGATTTCATTCACCCATGTGGAGCAGAAATCATTGCCCTGTCCAGTGAGCTACCCAGGCCCACTGCCTGCCCCATTGCAGGAGGCACTAAGGCAGGAACAGCCAGGGCAGAGCCCAAAACAGCTGGATGGATCTTGGTGGTGTCTGGAAGGGTTGGAACAACCCAGGCTCCCATCATGGGGGGTGCTGGATAGGCAAGGAGCCCACCAGGATAGGCAAGGAGCTGACCAGGACAGGCAAGGAGCTGACCTGGATAGGCAAGGAGCTGACCAGGATAGGCAAGGAGCCCACCAGGGTGGGCAAGGAGCTGACCAGGACAGGCAAGGAGCTGACCTGGATAGGCAAGGAGCTGACCTGGATAGGCAAGGAGCCCACCAGGGTGGGCAAGGAGCTGACCAGGGTGGGCAAGGCACCATTTCTGAAGCCCCATATGAAGCAGTGGTGGCTGCAGGGTGCCTGGGAAGGGAGGAGTGGGTCTGCAGGCAGGGCAACAAGCTTTGTGACAATGAATTTTGAACTCTTGCAAACACCACCAGCCCAGCTGAACTGGTTTTCCTGGCACCTCTGTAGGACTCCACAGCACCCTGGCACCATGACCAGCACAGAGCTGCTGCTGGGGACAAACTGAAGCCTTTGTCTTTCCTGGGTGAGTGAACAAGCTGAAGGCTTTAGGTACAGCCACCAGCATCCTTCCTTCTGGAGCAGGTCACCCCTGGCCACCAAGCCAGGCTGCTCCTTCCCCAGAGCAGTTTGGGGAATGGATTTTCACACTGGCCCAACTCAACTGGGCTAAAAGAGCTGCCTCACTCATCTGAGCTCTTTGGGAAGGCTCTAGGGCTGGGGCTTTTGCTGTCCTTAGAAGGGGCCACCAGGATGTGTGAGTGGAAGTGAGAAATGAGATTTCCCAGGAATAATCCTCCTACATGAAGCTCAGTGGCATCTGTGAAGAGGCTCGTGGGCACCCCGAGGATCCACGTGAGGGACTGCAGGGAGGTGTCTGGAGTGAGACCATGTCCTGGTGGTTGCTCAGAACCTGTGAGGGTCAGGTTCAGTGGGGTGTCCAGGCTGAGAGAGAGGCACTGTGGGCCTGGGTCACACAGCTGAGCTCAGCACAGGGCAGAGGGTGCCACAAACAGAGGCAGAGCCCACCCTGAGCACCGAGAGCTCCTGAATTGGCTGACACCTCCCAGGAATTGGGTTATTTTGTGACAACCCAACGAGGACCTCTGCTGAAGAGCCCAGCAGTGACCAGAAAGGTGACTAAAAATAAGGAACTTGCAGGGAGAGGCTGCAAAGAAGGATGTCAGAGCCTCCCCGAGGCGTTAGGCAGGCGGGGGTGTCACCGTGCCCTCGCCTGGGGCAATGTGGGCAGGGCTGCACATCCCACCTCACAAATGACAGTCACAGGCACCGAGCTGGAGGAGGCCTGGCAAAATAGCTCCAGACTGGCACACCCTGGGGCTTTCACACGCACCAGCTTGGGCCCATTTGGCTTCCAAAGCTCTGGAAGCCCTAACTCCAGCTGGTCCTTTCTGGGGTGACCGGCGCCAAAGGTTTGCTCCAGGGCTTGGGGAAGTCAGCTGGACTTGGTTTGTCTGAATGTTCTGACCTGCAGGGACATGGGCTGGCTGAAACCTGACAAGGGATGCTCTGAAGGAGGAAACTCCTGCCCACATCAGGCCAGGAAGGTGTTTCCAGCTCCATGCTGTGGGTCAGCATTGTGCTGTCTGTGTTTCCTTAGGCATCTGCTTGTTGGGGTCTCTGCTGCTCACAGTGACCCCGAGATTGTTACAAGTCTCTTTTCCCATCCCGGTGCTTGAAGAAGGAGTCAGAGCTCTTCAGTTCTCAGTCTCAAGGTTGTTTATTGTTTCTTATCTATAAAAAATTTCCTCCTGCCCTGCCGAGGTCCGCTCAGCAAGACAGTCCAAGGCACTCTGCCTACCCCGGGGCAGTGTTATCTTTTTATACTAAAAACTACCTGTACAATGTTTACAATGAGTTCCCAATACCCATCACCTGTGTTAGACAGTGAGCTTCTACTCTAGACCAATCCAAAAGTGCCACCATCACAGCAGAAGATGGAGGCCAAGAAGAAGAAGGAGAAAGGCTGGACATACCCAGTTCCCTCCATCTTGCCCCCTGAACCCCCAAACCAAAAACCCCAAAATCTACTTTTCCACTCTGTGATAACTTCACTATTATTCTACCTAAACTGTCGTGGCTTGCAGATCTTCATCTGAGGCTGGTAACTTGCTCCATGGGTCATAATCAAACCCACAGGTGTTGTGGGCTCTGTGCCAGGGTCTCTGAGCCCCCTGGCAGGGGTCCTGGCTGCTCAGGACAGCCAGAGGGATGTCCTGGGTCCTGACATCTGCTAAATAGTGATAATCCCCCTGCTGCAAAAGCCCAGGTCTGGGTGTTTGCTGCAGCAGGAGAGTGTGCTTGGAGCCCATGCAATGGCTCACTTAAATCCACGTGAGACTCGAGGGGTCTTGGCAAAGGAGCAACCTAAATCAAATTAGGAAGACAAGGGGGTGTTCCCATGGGCCACTGCCTCGGAGGGAGCCACCAGGACCTGAAACAAAGGTGTTTCCTTTGCCATGGAACAGCAGAAACAGGTAATCCAGATTAGCTGCTCAGTGCCTCCAGGAGGCAGGATTAGTGAAAGGAGGAGTCTGCAGCACTCAGGATCTCACCAGCAGAAGAGAATGGCCATGAAGGTGCCTTTGCAAGTGTCTGTCTGGTCTTTGGGGGTGAATCATGGCAGTGGCCATGAGAAACTCTCCAAGGGCCACAGGAGCAATGCTCATGTGCACAGGAAGTGTCTGTGAGCGTGCAGCACCTTGGCTCTCACTCCAAGCACCATGATTAAAGCACTGAGCTTACTAATTCTGGTGTTGTTTTGGCATCAAGCATTTGCTGCGTCAGTGGATGTTTGAGTTCACACAGACAACGTGAGCAATAAACTGGTATTTCGTACGTCAGGTTTGTTTTCGCTTCACAGACCTGGTCAGAAATGGAAATTTCTGTTTGAAGACGTTTGAATTCCCAGTTATTTGGGCTCTACATAAGTCAGAAATTCTGATGAGCTTTCAGAGGCAAAGCTTCTGCCCTTCATGGGAGTAGATTGGTTGAGCCCAACAGCAATGCTCAGCAGCTCAGGGCACCTGCTTTGGCTCCATCCTTGGTTTAAACTGGTATCTGACCATCCCTTGTTCCTCTTCTCTCCCTGGGGCTTTCCTGCCTGCTCATCTGGAGAGCTCCTTGGGGCTGTGTGGTGCCAGACCCAAAGGAAGCACCAGCTAAGCCCTGATCCTGGGGTGAACATGGCATCCACTGTGGAAAACACCCCCCGGACATGGGGAGCAGTATTAGAGACAAGATCTGTGCTCTTTTCTCCAAAAACACAAAGCTCTGGAACATTGATCTGCTTGTACTGAAATCATTGTTGCTTTTGAAGTAGCTCTACTGGAGGCAATGTGTGTGCCTCCAGGGCCTCCAAAAACTAGAGGAGGCAGCAAAAAAATCAATGGAGGTTTGGTGGAGGAGGTTTCTGAGCTGCCTCTCCCAGTGCTCTTGGCTGTTGACAGGAGTGTTTGGGGTGCCACGTGCCCTGGTGAGATGTGGGCACTTTGCCTCCATCAAAGGCGGTGAGAAACACCTGCAGTACAGGGCTTGGGGAGCAGAAAGAGAGGCCACAAGGTGTGAGGGTCAGTTTTCCCTCACAGGAAGGAGGTGAAGGGTCTGACTCCCAATTCCTTTAGGCAGAATAACCAAAAGCAGTGGGGGTCACTGCAGGTCAGCAGTGTTTGGGTGAGAGCTGTGTGTGTGCAGGGGAACTGAGCAAATGGTGAATCAGAACCAGGTGTCTTTGTTTGAAGATGCAGGTGTTGGAGCAATTCACCCCCCAGTGCTGCACAGAGATCAGCCCCTGCCCTAATGCCCCTCCTCGCTGGCATCGAGCGCTCAGGGAATGCAAAGTGCTGGTCCAGCCCTTCCCAGAGGGATGAGGGGCTGCAGGACCCTCTCTCACATCCCTTCCCTGCCCCTTCCCTGCAGGCACAGCAGTGGTGGAGCCCCAGGGCCTGGAGGAGAAGCAGAGCATGTGCAAACCTGCTCTGTGTCCTTCCCAGCCGCTGGGATTTGGGCTGGGACCCAACCCCAGCCCTCAGCTCTGCCTGGGATAAAGGGAGTTTGTTTCTGCCTGAGCTCGTTGCAGTATCTCCTGCTGGCAGGCTTTCCAATTAGGGAGCCAAGTGGGAGTCAGGAGAGACCCCAGGGTGGATTTCACACTCACTCTGTATTTATATGTAAACCTGGATGCAGGGCTGAGCTGCTGAGTGGGAGCAGGAGCACGGAGGGGGAGAGGCCAGCCTGGAGAGCAGAGGGCTCTCTGCAGCTCTCATTTGCAGTGTGTGGGGGACAGAGCTGAGAGAGAGGCAAAGTCTGGCTTGTCTCTCCCACTGCTGCAGCTCATGGGCTCTTCCCAGACCCTGCCTGTGTCTCCCAGAATGGCACTTGAGCGTCTTTGAGTGACAGAGATGGCAAGTTCTGCCCTGGGGACAGATTGGAGCATCCCTACGCACCCCAGCAGCCTCCTGGAGCATGGCCTGGCTCAGGTGGGGTCTGGGTCTGGCCCTGCTGCTTCCACCCTTGTCTCTGGCATTCCAGTGCCCCAGAGCTGAGCCCCCAGGGTCTCTGCTGTACCCCAGCATTGATGTCTCAGGACTCCTGCTGCTCACAGTGACCCCAAGATGTGTCACAAAGTCTCTTTTCCCAGCCCAGTGCTCAAAGGAGTCAGAGCTCTTCAGTTCTCGGTCTCAAGGTTGTTTATTGTTCCTTATCTATAAAATTTTTTCTCCTGTCCAGCCAAGGTCCTCTCAGCAGGTCAAACAGAGGCACTCTGCCTGCCCCAGGGCAGTGTTATCATTTTATACTAAAAACTACCTGTACAATATTTACAATAACTTTCCAATACCTATCACCTGTGTTAGACAGTGAGCTTCTACTCTAAACCAATCTAAAAGTGCCAACATCACCCAGAAGGTGGAGGCCAAGAAGAAGAAGAAGGAGAAAGGCTGGACACACCCAGATTCCTCCATCTTGCCTCCTGAACCCCCATTCTAAAAACCCCAAAGATCTATTTTTCACCCCATGATGACTTCACCATCATTCTACTTAAACTGTTGTGGCTTGCAGATCTTTATATGAGGCTGGTAATTTGCTCCATGGGTCATAATCAAACCCACAGGTGTTGTGGGCTCCATGCCAGGGTCTCTGAGCCCCCTGGCAGGGGCCCTGAAATCCAGGACAGCCAGAGGGATGTCCTGGGTTCTGACATTGATGGTGCCCAAGTGTCCCTGCTGTACCCCAGCACTGATGGAGCTTCTGGCCCACAGAGGGGTCAGCAGAAGCTGCCCAGCAAGGGAAGCAAGGGAAACACGGGCAGGGGAAGAGGGCACAGCTGGAGGGCACATGGACCACAGGCAGGGGCAGGGAGAGGCAAGGCTGGGACACTTTCCCTCCCAGCCTTCCCCATTCTCTGCTCCCTTCCGTTTCCATTGGGTGTGACCCTTTCAAACTGCCAGAAAACACTGGCCTTCCTCTCTATTTAAAAAAATAAAAAATATATATTTAATGAAGGCAAACAGCTGTGAAGTTAAAACCTGGAGGGAGCAATTCTTCCCTGGCCAAAAAGGATCAAAGTGTTGCCTCTGTGAGCCCCCACCGTTCAGGGGGTGTGTGAGTGCCCCCAAAAAGGGTGTTCCACACTGAACCATTCTGTTTGCCAGGCTCACACAAGGGCTGTTTTCCAGGTGCTGCTGCCGTGCTTTAAGGTGTGATTGTGGCTGCACAAACAGTTCCACGGGCTCAGCTGCTCCCTCCCCTCCTTCCCTTTGTCTGGGAAAAGCCATATATCTCCGAGTTTTTGCTGCCATCCGAGCTGGATGACAACTCCTGGAGATCAAAACACAGCCCTGGCGGGTTGGTCACTGGAATGACAAGATTTTGGTCAGCTGGCTGGGTGCTGAGTTAAGCCAGGTGCTTTGTTAAGCTTGGTTTAGCTGGTTTGCTAAGAAAAGCACCTCTGGGGTGGGAACAAGGACATGCAGGCTCAGCACCTGCTTTGCATCAGGGGAGTGTTTGCTACCTGGCCATGCTGTTCCTCACTGGAATAGGGGTAACAGGATTTCTCAGCTTGGCAGGTGTGCTGGAAAGATAAATTCAGCAATATTTGGAGGGTATCACAGGACTCCAGCTTTACTGCGAGCCACAGCATTTCTCATGCACACCACTGAACTGCAGCTACCTCTCATGAAGAGAGCAGGAAGAGACACCTGGGGGTGCCTGAGAAATCCAGGAAAGGATGAGCAGCACAGGGAATGTGAGCAGGGATTGCTCATTCTCCTTCCCAGCTGAGAAGCAGGGGCATGAGGCAAAGGCAGTGGCTTGAAGCAGATGGATGGAAGCAATTTTTCAAGGAACGTGCTGTGGAAGTCCTTAATAAAGGGCATCAAAGCATTAGTGTGGATGCAAGATCATGGAAAAGGAACCTGTGGAAAAGCAGGCACTCTGCACAGCATCTGGATCAGGAAGATCCAGGGAGAGTGCTGTGGGAAGCACTGTGTGGTTTTCTTCTTATATCCCAGGGAAGGATGTGAAAGAGAGATTCTTTCCCCCCAGCTGCTGCTGCAGACGTGGCCAGGGCAGGACAGGCCTTTGGCAGAGCCACCATTCTCATGCAAGGCAGATTTCAGACCCTGAGGTGCAACACCACCGAGAAAGAGGTGGAATCCCAGGTGTCACCATCATCCTGGGTCCTGCAGGGTGACACCCACTCCAGGAAGGGCTGTTGGTGCTCACTGGATGGGCAGGTGTGGAATGCAAGGCTGAGGGGTGCAAAACGTGCTTCCAGCCAGGCCTCTGCCTTCATTTTGGGGTGTTGCAGGTCAACAGATCATAGAACAGTTTGGGTTGGAAGGGATCTTAAAAACCATCTCATTTCAACCTCCTGCCATGGGCAGGGACACCTTCCACCACCCCAGGCTGCTCCAAGCCCTGTCCAACGTGGCCTTGGACACTGCCAGGGATCCAGGGGCAGCCACAGCTGCTCTGGGCAAGGGAGATCAAGGGTGGCCCAGGAGCTCAGATGGATCCCTGCCACGTTCAGGTGAAGTGGGGCAGTTTGGGGGTGGACAGCACCTCAGTGAGATGTTACCTGGGGTTGTAAGATGAGGCGTCACAGACATCTTTTATGAAAAATTCTTTCCTTAGGATTGTTCCTCCTGAGAAGCTAAGAGGCCTCAGGTACAAAATGTAAACAATGGTTATCTGCTGCTGTGGAATGCAACAGGTGCATCTGTGATTGGTCTTGTGTGGTTGTTTCTAATTAATGGCCAATCACAGTCAGCTGGCTTGGACAGAGAGTCCGAGCCACAAGCCTTTGTTATTATTTCATTCCTTTTCTATTCTTAGCTAGCCTTCTGATGAAATCCTTTCTTCTATTCTTTTGGTATAGTTTTAATGTAATATATATCATAAAATAATAAATCAAGCCTTCTGAAACATGGAGTCAGATCCTCATCTCTTCCCTCATCCTAAACCCCCTGTGAACACGGTCACAATAAGGTAAATCAATCTGATGGTCAGAATAGGATTCACATACATTGGGTGCAAAACTGTCCCTTAAATCTCTGTCTGTACCTAAAATGGCCTCAAAACAAGGGGGATCTGTGAGCCTATTGCTGATTTTCAGAGCCAAATCAAAGTCCTGGGGAGTCAGCAGGCATCCAGAATGCAAGCTGAGCCAGAAAGCACCTTTGGAGCCAAAACCCCAGGACCCGAAAGGAGACGCTGGCATCTCCTGCAGGCTGAAGTGGCCCCCGGCTGGGGCACTGTGTCCCCTCCCGAGGAGCAGCAGAGCCAGCGGGCAGCCCCTGCGCTAGTGAAGGGCCCGGCGCAATTAGCGCGGCTCTGGAGGGCGGCCAGCAGGGGCTGCAGCTGCCGGAGCCTCCCGGGGCACGGACCCCGCCAGCAGCTGGGCTGCACCTTCCTGCCGCGCCGCTCTCAAGGGCACTCCCAAAAATAGGCTGCTGCTGCTGCTGCTGCTGCAATCACCTTGGCCAGAGACCCTGCTGACACAAATCACCCTGGCAGAGGTGGCAGGAAGAAAACATGGTGATTTGCACAGGGACGGGAGCAGAGCCGGCAGAAGGGTGATGATGGTGGTGACAACCTGCCTCTGCACACACCCAGTGTGTCTGTCTGGATCGGTGCATGGTGGATTTAATAATCCTGAACCCACCAGTGTGTCTTATTCCTTCCTGGCGACACCAACTTTGCCCCCAGCACTCCTGGCCCTCCTGGATGCTGTTTTCTGCCCTGTCTCAGCACCACAGAACCTGTTTTGTCACACAGCCCCTGGCAGGAGCACGGAGCTGCCAGCAGCAGGTGCTGAATGTTGCTTTCCCACTGTAATTAGCAGGCTGAGCTGCTCTCCTCGGCTCTCTGATCTCTGTTTTCATTGCTCTCTGCAGCTCGGGGAAATGTGATAGGCAGCATCCAGGGTCTCGTGTCAGCAGCAGGCATTGCTAAGCTGGGCACCTTGGCAACAGGGACAGCATGAGGGGGGACACTGCAGGCAGAGACACCTCTGGGTGGGCACCTCGCTGAAGAGACACCTCAGTTCCAGTGCTGCTCAAGTTCCAGGAGCATTAATGACTCTGTGGAAGGAAAGGAAGGCTGTTTGGGCTGCTCTTGCCGAAACCACTGGCTGTGTCTGTGGCAGGCATTTCCCAAGGAGCAGCGTGGTGAGGCTGGCTCAGGTGAGCCTGCCTCCTCCACAGCCACTAAAGCTGTCCCACAAGACACTGCATCACTGTTTTTCTGCAGCAGGCACAGCCTGACTCATCTTTGGGAGGCATCCTCCAAAATGTCACTGCGAACAAACCTGCTTGCTTTGTGTCACTACCTGCTGGGACTCAGCTGAGGGAGGAGAGAGGCAGGCTGCAGGGCACGCTTCCAGCCTGGCTGCCATCCCCACTGCTCTCCCAGCATGGCCCTAAATGCCTCCAGGGAGCTGCTTGCCCTCCCAGGGTTGCCTTGCCTCATGCCCTGCTGCTTCCCTGTGTGTGCCCTGAGGCTCCCCTGTGTCTGGAAGGGGAATTCTTTAGTGGTGACCAAAACCCACTTGATCTGACCATGCCTGGGGCACTCGTAGGGATGGAGGACACCTTTCTTTGTGCTTCATGTGGAGGATTTTGATGGCCTGGACCTTCAAGATATATCATTGAGAAAGGCTTTGTTCTCTCAGGAGCTCAAAACTGTCACCTTCACTGTCACCTTCACTGTCCCCATTCACACAGGTCCCACAGCTGACCTTTGGGGCTCAGAAGCCAGGACATCTTTGGCCCAGAAGCCACCAAAGTGGCCCAGAAGAAGCCACCAGGACACTTGGCAGATGGCTGTTAGAGTGGGGTCTTTTCCCATCTTCCCTTGGAGATATCCCTACCAGGACAGCTTTTCCCTGGTCCATCACCACATCTCTGAGCTTACTCCTACTCAGTAAATGCCTTCAAAACTCAGGATGCCATCCATGGGTCAAAACGGCTTGGATTTTGTTCAAAAACAAGCCAGGAGAGCTCTTTTCACAGCTCAAGTCTGCGGTAAAGACAGTGAATGTTCAGCTCTTATGTGAGCACCACAACAGCCAGGACAGAGGCATCCCCCAACCCCTCTCAGGGCAATTTGGGAGAGATGTTCTGGACACACTGTGCTTCCAAAGGATAACAGATCCACTGGACAGAACATTCTGGGCCTGGAGGGAGCAGCAATGACACCAGAGAGCCTCTCTCTCCCCGAGGAGAGGGAAGGAGAGCCAGGCTGGCTCCAGATGAGGACAGGGAGATGTGCCAGGAGCACTGGATGTGAATCCC
Source organism: Camarhynchus parvulus (assembly GCF_901933205.1). Classification (NCBI taxonomy): domain Eukaryota; kingdom Metazoa; phylum Chordata; class Aves; order Passeriformes; family Thraupidae; genus Camarhynchus; species Camarhynchus parvulus. The sequence continues at coordinate 3,246,587 of NC_044583.1, read as the reverse complement.
TGAGCAGGAGGGGCAGGAGCCCCAGGAGGCTCAGCAGGACCCTGTGGGAACCAGTGGCACACCTGGCACTCAGGGTTGGGTGGACAGAGCCATTTTGGGGAGAAGGCTTTGCCTTTCTCAGCCTCCCAAGCCAGGCCCCTCACAACCCAGATGGGGAGGGGGTTGGCTGTGCACCCCCCTGTGACCCATGGGAAGGCTGGTCAGTGTGTGGTGGATATTCCTGCATTCCTGCATTGTCCAGGCTCCCACTGAGTGGTCCCCAATCCCAGGCTTTGCTGAGTCTGGGGAGCACCCAGGGCATGGCTGGAGAGCTGGGTGAGCTGGCCAGCCTGATCCAAACAGCTCCCCCTGGGCTGGGCTTGGAGCCCAGGCTGGTGAGGGCCTGGCTGGAGGCCAGTCTGGTCCACCTGAGCCAGGGGCAGGTCCCAGGCTGGGCTGCAGAGCTGTGAGAGGAGAGGCAGGGGTGGGCTGGACACCCTGGATGGAGCACCTTTCACATGGCTGTGCTTTGCTGTGGCTCCGTGCACACTCTGCCTTCACACACTGGGCACATCCAGGGAGCAAAGCCCTCAGATCCCAGGGAGACATCTCAGGAATTTTGCACACATTGCCCAGCTGGGGACTGAGCAAGGCCAGGGAGGGAGTCCCTGCATGCCTGGGTCTTGCAGGAACCCAGAAATGGCGCTCTGTGTGCACTCAGCCCTCGTCTGCTGAGCTTCCCCGTGGGGGGAGGAATTTGCTGGGTGTGAGGAAGTGACTTGAGCTGTGGCACAAAAACTCTCTGGGTGGGTGTCATGAGCACACGCTGGGGAGTATCCCGTGGGCCTGAGCTCAGAGCTGCATATGCTGCTCCTGTGCCAGCACCAAACATGGCACCTGGCATCTGCTCAGCTCAGACCCCATTGGTACAAACGCTGGTAGGTGGAAAGTCCAAGCCCACAGCAGAGCCCAGAAAGGTCGTGGTTTATTCTGGCTGATCTCCTTCGCTTGCCTCATCTCCTGGAGGAAAATGAAGTGATAAACAGCCAGCAGCACAGTTTTGTTAAAAACAAACCAGGGCAAACAAACAGGGGATAATTCTCTCTCTGGTTGGTGTGGGGAATTCTGCTGAGTGGAGGGTGGCTCTGAGGACAGACGTCACTCCAAGTCCTGCATGGCCAGCAGACAGTGGCCAACTCCTGTCTGGGACAGCTTGCTGGGCTCAGGGTCTTGCTTCCTGGCCAGTGCCCTGAGGAACTTAAACACTTTTTCTACCTCTGCAGGATTCATATTCCTGCATTTTCCAGGCTCCCATTGAGCGGTCCCCACTGAGCCTGACTGGGGTCTGTGCCCGAAACAGGGGGCTCTCCCCTGGTGAAGACACATCAAGGACAAAAAGAAGGATTGGGGGCAGTCTGCCTGAGCCCTTGCACAGAGCAGAGCAGGCAGGGAAGCAGAGGAGGGAAGCCTGGCAGAGGCAGGGATGGCTGCAGCATTCTGGGCCTTGGAGAGAAGGAAAGCAGGTCAGGGAGAGCAGAGGAAGGGGTGCTGGGAGGTGAGGATGTGCAGAGCAATCACACACACTTGACAGTGTGCAGAGAGGAGGGGAAAGGACAGTGCTGGCCTGGGAGGTGCTGGAGGGCTCTGGGAGCCAGTCCCTCCTCCTATTTCCATTCCTACCTTCCTCCCCCAAGCTCCAGGACCTCCGAGTCTTTTACAGGGCTTTACGATGCCAGAACCTGGCAAAGCGAGGCACTGAGAAGTTAAGTGAGGCCACCAGAGAAGATGAGAGGGGATTGTGTTACTCTTTTTTTCCCCCTGAAACAAAGCAGAGCTGTCAGTTGACACTTCCCGCGCTGCCCCAGCTCCAGAGGGCTGCTGGGGCCGCTTCCAGCAGCCAGGAGCCGTCAGGGAAGAGCCGGGAGCCGTGGGATGCCTGCAGCGCTGGGGTCCTGTGCAAAGCCGTGCCTGGAGGGATGAGCTCCCACCCGGGCATGCAGGGAGAGGCTGCTCTGCTGCGAGCCCTGGCAGCCTGCAGGCGGCCTGGGAACCTGGCTCTGGAGCTGCCTGCTAGGCACAGGGTTAGGAAATGGGGCTGGCTGCCGCCAAAAGCCTGCCTGAACGATACAGCTCCCTGAAACGTTTCAGCTTTGACAAATGGGTGGTTTTTTGGTGTGTGTGTGTATGTGTGTGTGTATTTTTTTTATGAAAAACCCAACTTGGCTGCATTGAAAACTTGCCCAACTGGTCGGAGGATGGTTCAGGCAGCCCATAGCGAGCAGGGCAGCAGGGCCTTCTCCTGCACACAGGGCACCCTTTGTTCTCTGGGCAGAGCAGGAGGATGGCTGGCACTAACCACAGCACTGGGCAGCACAGCCTGGGTCATCACAGCTGGAACACCACCTGCATGGGCAGACCCCTGCCCTGTCTGCTTCAGCTGGGTCTGGCCAGCCTCCACACCTCCAGGCTGCAGGAAGGCTTCCCAATCCCTGCAGCAGACCCAGACAGGCAGGAAAAGGCTAAATCTGCCTGCATGACCCATTGGCTGGCACTGCAGCACCCACAGGATTTTGCTGTCCCTTCCCCATCCTGGGGGGAATGGCTGTAAACTGACAGAGGGCAGGGTTAGATGAGATCTTGGGAAGAAATTCTTCCCTGTGAGGCCGGTGATGAGGCTGGTGATGAGGCCGGTGATGAGGCTGGTGATGAGGCTGGTGATGAGGCTGGTGATGAGGCTGGTGATGCTGTGGCACAGATTGCCCAGAGGAGCTGCGGTTGCTCCATCCCTGGAGGTGCTCAAGGCCAGCTTGGATGAGGCTTGGAGCACCTGGGATAGGGGAAGGTGTCCCTGCCCATGGCACGGGTGGAACAAAATGAGTTTTAAGCTCCTTTCCCACCCAGCCCATTCTGTGGTTCTCTGGTTCGCAGTTCCCTCTCTGTGTCCCCCACCGAGGGCTGTCCCCGTGCTGTGACACGGGGGACACTGAGCCCTCCTTGCTGGAGTCACACATGGTCTGAAACGGCTCCACAGCAGGAGGGGCTGGGGGGAGCTGCCGAGCTGCCCGTGCCTGGCCACAAATCTCACTGCTGGGCACCACAGCAGCCCCAGAGTCCCCAGCGCTGTCACCTCGGCCGCACCAGGCTCCCCCAGCGCTGTCCTGCGCTGTTCTCATCTGCTTGTTATTCATGGCAGGGGGCAAGGAGGCTCCCCCCGCCCTCCATTCACCGTGCGGACCATCCCCGCAGCCCCAGAAGGTTCAATTTAATGCTGGGGGATTTGCAAGTCAAGAATTCCTGCGCCCACACAATGCGCAGCTGGGCTTTGAAAAGGCGTCAGGATTAAAATGCAACCGCAAACTTGACAAACCGGCGCGAGGGCCGCAGACAATGGGCCGCAGCTCGCTGTTATCATTCACGGCGTGTGAAGGACCAGCTCGGCGGGTTACAAGTCATGCGCTGGAGATGCTGCCGGCCCGGACGGCAGCAGGGAGGGCTCCTTTGTGCGGCTCTCGCAGCGGGGAGCGGCCCCAAAGGCAGCCCGAGCCCCGAGCCATCTCCGCTCGCAGCCGGGGGTGCGGAGGGCAGCGTGACGGGGACCGGCCGCTCCTGCCCGGCCGGGATTCAGCCGCCCCGGGGGGCTCCACAGTCACCGGGCTCCGCTGGATGGAAATCGAGGGGCTTTGCTTTGATTCCCTCCTGAAACTGTAACTTGGTTCCTGCAGGAGGAATAAAGCACACGGAGGCGTGGGGGATTCGGGGATGCCAGGACGGGCCAGAGGGTTCCAGATGATGACGGATTAGATACAGGTCAACCGTGTAATAGTGAGGGACAATGCCACCTGGGGCTGGAATAATTAACACTCCGGAGGAAAGCCGGCAAAAGAAGCGGCTGGATCTCCCCGTGGGCAGCAGCGAGACACCTTCCCCAGCCCCTGAGGCAGCCCGGGCTGCCCCCCATGCCGGGGCGCTCGGGGCAAACACGGCTCTGCCATGGCCCCGGGGGAGCACGGGGCGAGGGAAGGTCTGGCAAAAAGAGATTCGGGGCTGGCCAGAGCGCTGGGAAGGAAGGAGCCACCCAGGAGGTGATGTGACAAGCACAGGGTCCTTGTGTGCCTGTCATGGCTAGGATCAATTATTTTAATGAGCCCGTGGACAAAGGTCAGGGAGGAATGTAATGTGTAATGTCCTCATGCTGGGTATGGGCTGGTTCTGCCATGGCATTCCCATTCCGAGGCAGCGCCATCCCAGCCTCTCTGCCTGCAGGTCTGCAGGACAGGGGACTGTCCAACACACTGGTGTAAAATTGGATCAGGGGTTCAGCCCCTTCCCAGCTGCTTTCCCAAACTCCTGCATGCATTCTCTGCACAGCAGCATGCACAGCACCTCAGAACCTGGGGAGCATCAGAGGCTGAGATTGGCAGGAAAGAGGATTTTCCTCTCTTGGGTGTGGGGGTAACCCTTCCCCTCTTCCAACAGATGGAAGGATGGGTGAGCAAACTCCATCCTGGGACAAAGGACTGTGCATGAGCTACACCAACCTCCCAGCAGCTCTCAAGGAGCACTGTCCAGGTGGTGGGCCAGGTCTGAAGGGACCAAAAAAGTCCAGAGCAGTCCTCAACCCCAAATAGCACCGTGCCATTTAGGCTCTGCAGGAGGGTTTGGTTTGGTTTCTCTTCTTCACACAAAAAACTTGGTCCTTCACTCAAAAAGGACCTTTCAAAAATGATGCAGAACTGACACTGCTGGAACTTCAGGGAGTTGGTTGGGCAGCAAGAAGCTGTAAAAATATTATTGGATGGAGGAGTGACATTTTTCCTATACTGAAGAGGAGTTTTGTAGGCATTTTGAGGCTAGTTTAGATAGCTGTGCTGAGGAGCACAACACATCTGGTTTTTGAGCTAGCACAGCTACCTCAGAGTCACAGGGAGACTGAGGCTTTTACCTGGCTTTGCCCAAATCTTACACGTCAGGACATGAGCTTTAGCAAAGTGGCCTTGGCCTGACAGGGAAATCAGAGCTGTGGCGTGGGATCTGTCTTAGCACAGTTCTCTGTGTCACACAGACTGAGCTTTTTAACCACCTAGAGGAAAAGCTCACAAGCAAATTCTTCTTGTACCTTCCCCCTGGGTCAGCACCAGCAGCTTTTCCCTGGTGGTGACTGTGCCCAGCTCTGAACTGCAATTTGAAAAGTGACATTAATGACCAAACACCTTTGCTGCCTGCAGTGGTGCCCTGCAGAAGGGTCCTTGCCAATTTTGCAATCTCCTCTCTGTCCCATGGAAGTGCTGGTGCCTGATGTGGTGTCCCCACTGCAGGCCAGGGGTGCTGGTGTCCACTGGTGATGGCCACAACAGAGCCAGGCTGACTCCAGCATGACGGGCAGAGGCTGCCCTGGAATGAGGGAGAGCTGGAGCAGAAGGGCAGTGGCTCATGGGCTGAAGGAGAAAATGATGCTGGGATGCTGGGGAGCTGCTGGGGCAGACTGGACCTGCCTGGAGAGTCCCCACAGCAGGCTGGGCACCCAGCCAGGCTCTCTCTGGGGCTACATTTTGAAATTAAAACAACAACAGAGCAGCAAGAACTATAACTGAAGAAGACCCTTGTAATGGTAGGCAGGGTCTGGCCCCAGTAATCAGGCCCTAAGGTGCTGCTTCTGTGTGAAAGCTGCTGCCTCTGCTTCAGCCCCCAGCTCACATGGCCAAGTGGCACCCACACAGCCCTCCCCAGGGCACAAATGCCACCGGGCCACCTCCCTCCTGTTGTATCCATGCGTTGCACAGCTGCCAGCTTGCCTTCCCTGGGGTGGGAGGTGTGCCCTGTAGGGAATTTGGGTGGGTGCCCTATGGCACTCCCCCTGGAGCGGGAGCCCTCCTGGGGAAGGTCACTGGGGAGGGGATCAGCCCATATAGAGGCCAGGCTGCTGGGGAGGGCGTGCTGGGGATGCCCGCGGTGCCCAGCAGGCAGATGCGTGCCGGAGCTAAATTTGGAAGGTGCCGTTTGCTTCCCTCCCCGGATGCTGCAGCAAGCTGTCCCCAGAGCTGGCCCTGTGCAGCTCCCCAGCAGCAGCATCCCCCTCCCCGGCCCCACAGCACACTCTGCTCCTTTTTCCCCCCCTGCTTTTCTTTCCTGCGGGCTGTGAAAAGGTGCAGTCTGCCTGTGACCGTTTCTCCTCCCTCCCTTCCCCCTTCCGGCTGGTCAAAACCGCCATCCTGGAACAGCCCGGCGGATTAGTGAAGGGATACCTTTGAAACCGATGCCAGGAAAGCTCCGTGGATCAGTTAACAGGAGAGTATAAAAAGCTGTGCCTGTGTCCCCCCACGCTCCCCCCATCTCTCTTCCTCCATGTCACTGCCCTGGCTGCTGGCTCGCCCCTGGCTGGGGGCCTGCGATCCCAAACGTGCTCTCCAGGCTGCCTTGCCTCATTAATTAAAGAAGACAGATTTTTAGCTTCTCTTTCCCTCCCTCCCTCTCTCTCTCTCTTCCTTTTTTTTTCCTTGGGCTCCTGCTGGGGAAAGTGGAGCCAGTCTTGTGGGGGCAGGAGGAGGATGAGGATGGGCGCCAGGGATTACAGGGGCTGTGCTCTGCTCCCCGGGCTTGCTCGGTGCCAGCCCAGGGAACACGAGCAGAGGGCACTCAGCTCCCACACCCACAGTCCTGGGAGCTGCAGCAGCATTTGCATCCCCTCCAGGAACATTCCCTCGGGGCTGGCTTCCACCAGCATCCCGCCTGTCCTCAGCACCCCGGCCCTGCAGGAGCCTGGCACAGCAGGGACTGTGCGGGCAGCCATGCATGGGCTGGTGCAGGAAACAGCGTGTGGGTGTGAAGGGAGTGTGGTGCAGCTGTGCAGGGAATGTGACAGAGCAGAGCCATGCAGGGAATGCAGTACAGCTGTGCAGATAGTGTGACAGAGCCATGCAGGGAGTGTGGTACAGCCATGCAGGGTGCATGGCACAGCTGTGCAGTGAGGGTGACAGAGCTGGGCAGGGTGCATGGTACAGGTAAGCAATGAGGGTGGTACACCTCTGCAGTGAGTGGTGTGTGTACAGCTGTTCATGAGTGTACCACAGCTGTGCAGGGTGTGTGTACAGCTGTGCATGGTGTGTGTACAGCCATGCAGGGTGTGCAGCACACCTCTGCAGTGGGTGATGTGTGTTTACAGCCATGCAGGGTGTGCAGCACACCTCTGCAGTGGGTGATGTGTGTTTACAGCCATGCAGGGTGTGCAGCACACGTCTGCAGTGGGTGATGTTTGTGCCCAGCTGTGCAGGGTGAATCCACACGTGGTGCTCGTGCTCCAGGGGTGGCTCTCACCACCAGAGCGCTGTTACAGTTCACTCCACCTGTGCCTGTGTTGGGCTAGCACAGCTCAGAGCCTGTCCCCAGCAGAGCCACAGCCCTCAACGTGAGCTCAGCCACCCTGGCACATGGTGCACGAGGACAGGAGAACAAAGTGGGGACAACAGGAGCTCCAGGAGGGTCCTGAGGGCTGTGCTGTGCTGGGAGCTGGCCCCTGACTCTTCCTGGCTGTGTTGCTCCTCCCCGAGGAGAAGGCCTAGCTGGTTCTTCTGGCTGAGTCATCCCCAGGTCTATCAGCCGGGCTGCAAAATTAAATTCAAAGCTCGTCTTTTGAGCAGGAAGATCACTTACATCCAGCTGCACGAGCCGCGGCCCCTTTAGGATTTAATAATAAAATGAATGCCCATGACCTGGCTGTTTGCTCACGCCTGGATCCTCCTTGATGGATGAACAGAAATTGCTCCCTGGCTCGGGTCAGCCGCAGTAAAAATCGCCAGTCGATGGCTGGGCCCTCCCTGGGCTCCTGGGCGTTCAGGGCTCGCTGCCTTCGTTTGGGACCTGCTCGGAAGGGATGATCAATAATCATCAGGCTGGAGCTGCGCCGGCACCTTTGATCCGCGCATCTCGGAGCACTTGGCAGCGGATAATGAACGGAGCCCCTCGCTGAGGCAGGCAGGAGGGGCTGCATTTTATGGGGGGAGTCAGAGCCCGACGATGGGCTGACCCTGCTGCTCCCCACTCCGTCCTGCTCCACATCCCGCATGGGGATGGCTCAGCTGCTTTAACGGGAGAGAGCTGCCTGAAAAAGGAGCTGCTCCGTGCCAAACCCTGTGTGGCTCATCCCTGGAAACTTGTGGGTCTGCTTCCTTCACGAGACAGCCTGGATTGCCCTGTTGACAGAGATATTTCTGGAGAAGTCGTGCTGGTTAAAGGCTCAGTGTAGCAGGATCAGAGCAGCCTGGGTGAGGTGTGTTCCCCCAGGGATAAGGGATCTCAGGGCTCCCTGTATGGGCTGCAGCACCTCTGTGGCACTGGGCAGGATCCAGAGCTGGGGCTGAGGCTGGGGAGTGTCATTCCCAAGCTAAAACCATTCCCAGGCCTGGGAAAAGACACTGGCAACAAGAAGCAGAGCTGTGAGGTTCTGTGTCCAGCCATCCTGGGCAGTGCTGTCACAGCCTGGGCTCTGTTTGCTTTCAGGGGTGGTTTGCACAGTCTGAGCACGGTGATGCCAGCCCTGCTGCTGCACAGCAGCCACCCCAGTGCCGTGGCTGTGGCCCCTGTGGGCCCCACATTGCCCCCAGGATGGCAGCCTGTGGGCTGGCAGCAGGGACCACCTGCACAGCGAGGAGTGCAGGGCTGGTGGCACAGACCCTGGCCAGGGCCCTGAGCTCTGCCTGAGGAGTGCTGTGTGGGCAGGGGGGGACAAGGCACCCAGCACTGGGCATGCCACCCCCATGTCCCCAGCCTGCACCCCTCATCCAGGGTGACATTAGAAGGGCTATGTCCCCAACAGCTGGGCAGGGGGAAGAGAGGCAATCCGACTCTGGGGGTGCCACCTTGTATCCCCTCGGCCAAGATCGCATCCTGCCCTTAGACAAGCGTGTGCCCCCGTGGGCAGCCGGTGGAGGGCGGCGAGGGGCAGCTTTGGGGCTGTCACCCCAGTGTCCCCAGCCCGCACCCCACCAGGACAGGCTGCTCCGCTGGTGTCGCAGCGCCACCCCTTGCCTCCCGGGGAAAGTGCCCGCTGCCTTCATCCGCACTCTCCAGCAATTAAGCCACTAATATATTAATTGTTTCTAATCTGCGCATCTCCAAGGTCACCTGTAAGACCGGGAAAGGGAAACAAACCTCCCCCGGCGATCCCTGTCACACAGCCGAGGGATGGCACTGCAGCTCAGGGACTGCCCTATGGACCCCAGCCCCAAATCGTCCCTGCCAGCGTGGCCGTGGGGAGCAGCCCCGCGGGATGGAGGCGGGATGCTGGCCGGGGATGCCGGGGCTGGCCTCCAGCGGGAAGCACACCCCGTGCTGGGGACGGGCTGAGAACCGAGTCAGCGGCTGTCCGTGGGTCCGTCCAGCCCGTGCTCCCACCGCCTGCCTCCGCCTCTGCCTTTGTCTGCGGCGCTCAGCCGCGCCTCCAGTCTTCAAAGTGTTAAAAGTTTTCAGTGTGTGCTGCAGATCCCTTGCCTGCAGCCTCCTGCCCTGAGTCAAATTAATCATGTACTGGGAAACACAGCAGGCATGTACTAGCCCTGGGCATGGTGTATCACGTACTTTCTGGAATCTGTCACATGGGGAGCTTTCTGTTTTAGGCTCAATTGATCCTTTCTCGGTTTGATACTGTGTTTAATTGTGAGATGGGGCTGTGTGTTTTTGCTTCAGCCGAACTTAAAGGGCCGCTCTTCCCAGCCTTGTTTTCAGATGTCCGCAAGAACAGACCGCCGCTGTCTCCTCACCCAAACAAAAAGTCTTTCTCTCCCCACACACAATATCCCCTCTGTATTGTCCACAACAAAGAGCAGGGCTAAATTAATTTTAGGTCCGGCTCTTTTAATGTAGAGCTGGGAAGGGGAGGTGCTTTCATTGCTGCAGCTGACGGCTCAAACAGGAGAGAAGAGAGGTGGCCTGGGCCACGGGCACTGATGGGGATGGGGATGGGCAGGGGGGGATGTCCCTGGCCCCCAGGACCCCCCCAGCCCCCTCAGCTGCAGTGCCCGATGCAGGGCGAGGTGAGCTGGAGCAGAGCCAAACCATGTTTCTCACTGCAACATCACCCCAGGTGGGTGGGAGCCTTCCTGGGCTCTCCCTCCACCCCCAAGGAGGGCTTTCCACCTGCCCTGCACTGGGAAGAGTGGTCCAAGGAGGCTGGGTGGGAGAGAAGGTCTCCACATTCCAAAGTGATGTCCCCTGGAGGCTGGCATCTCCCTCTGGCTGGCCAGATAGCCATAGCAGGGCGATTTCTCATTCTGCCTCCACACAAAAGATTCCATGAGACAAACAAAAAAAGCAGAGGATCCCTTTGAAACTGGTTAAAAAGGGGGGGGAAATAACATTTTTTTCCATGTGCTTTTCCTGCTGAAAAAGGCTTATCTGGAGCAGTCACTGCAGGCGGCCGTGCACAGCAGTGTGGAACGGAGCTGCAGGGGGCTGGGACAGGCTCTCCTCAGGGTGTCCTCCCTGCCCTGGTGGGGACAGTCCTCTGGTGGGGACAGTCCTCTGGTGGGGACAGTCCTCTGGTGGGGCAGTGCCACCCCCACCCACCTGCAGCAGTGGTTTGTGTGGCTCGGCTGCCACAGGGGCACGGCAGGAGGAGGGAAGGGCCATGCAGGCAGCAGGTCCTGGCATCTCCGGGATGTGCAGAAAGGTGGGAAGGAGCTCTGGGAAATCCTCAAAATTGACCCCAGGAGAGCAGGATTTGGAAAGGGAGGTGTCTGGTCAGGGAAATGGGGAGGGGATGCTGAGGGGAGCAGAGGATGCGGACAAGGGACACTGGTTGGGAGAGTCAGGCTTTGGGAAGGGCTGCAGCGGCACAGGGGTGTTGGGAGGGATGACAGGAGAGGGGAGGGAGGTGGGCTTGTGGAGCTGGTGTGGTTTTCCACAAATTTAGGCAGAGATGTACGATTGAAAGGGGAGGGAAAGGTGTTGCAGACAGCTCCACGCTGCATCCTCCCTGTTCTCATCTTCTTCCCCTTCCCAGGCGGGTGGACGGGGCAGGTCCCACTGCCTGGAGCACGGGCAGGGTCCTGGCCTGGCCAGCCTGGAGCCAGAGGCCGTGTTCTGCTCCCTGCCCTGCAGCCCCCGGCTTCCCGGTGCACGGGCAGGAACTTGCTCGTGGGTTTATAAATATTCAGCGCCAGCAGAGCCATTAATGTTGCATTAGGGCTGTGAGTCGGAAAGCCCCAAAGCCAGGCAGCTCCTGCTGCAGCTGCAGCCATCCCGGTCCCGCCCATCCCGCTCCGGCCGGGGCTGCCAGGACAACACATGGCAGCTCTTGAAGGGCATGGCCTCAGCCCTCTCCCTCCAGCACACCTGGCACAGGTGGCATGGGCTGGTGGGGGAAAACAAGGGCGTGGTGTGGGGCTCTCAGTGCCCAAATCTCCCATCCCAGGAAATGCCACGAATGGGGGTTGAGGGCTGGGTGGGTTTTTGAGCGGGATGTGCTGTGAGCCCCCTGGGGTGGAAGATCTCCAGATCTGGGCAGGTTTTGGGGAGAACAATGGGAAGCCCCTTGGCTGCAGAGTGAAGCTGCCTGGGTGTCTTGGGCTGCTCCCTCCATCCGGCACCGAACTGCATCTCCAGGAATAGGCAGGAACGAGCGTATTAAAACAGAAGCTGGAGAAAGGAGTTACATCTGTGCAAAGCAGCGATCCAAGTGTTACTATCGGGACCAAATTTTCTCACTTGCAGGAGAGCAGCTCTGAATGTGACAGTCTGCAGACTTGGGCATCAGTTCAGCCAGCTTCCTCATCTCAGCCTATCTGCAGATCCACCCAGCAGCCGTGTCCCCTGCACTCCAGCAGCACGCCAGTGAGCCTGAGGGGATAGCAGGAAAGGGTGGGAAAGGGGGCACGCAGAGGGAAGAGAAGGAGTAAAGCTTTGGGTGCCAGGGTGGAGAGAGGGGCTGGGGAGCAGTCAGGGAATCACTGCCATGGAGGGCACGGTGAGCTCCTGGGGGTTCAGCCCAGCTCCTGGGAAGGGAAGGCCCTTACTGCTCCTGCCACTGCCGGTGTGTGCAGGGCTGGATTCCCAAACCTGGGAAGGGAAGGGAAGGGAAGGGAAGGGAAGGGAAGGGAAGGGAAGGGAAGGGAAGGAAGGGAAGGGAAGGGAAGGGAAGGGAAGGGAAGGGAAGGGAAGGGAAGGGAAGGGAAGGGAAGGGAAGGGAAGGGAAGGGAAGGGAAGGGAAGGGAAGGGAAGGGAAGGGAAGGGAAGGGAAGGGAAGGGAAGGGAAGGGAAGGGAAGGGAAGGGAAGGGAAGGGAAGGGAAGGCCCTTACTGCTCCTGCCACTGCTGATTTGTGCAGGGTTGGATTCCCAAACCCCCGGGATGGAGCGGAGGGAGCGGCCGTGCCAGGGAGCTGCCAGCTCCCGCTCCGGAGCGGCTGGGGGCGCTCAGACCGGACACAGGACAGAGCCACCGCCCGCTCCTGTGACACCCTCCTCCTTCTCTCCCTCCCTCCCTGCTGCTGCTCTGCCTCTTCCCACAAACCGTCCCTGCTCCTCCCTGCAGAGCCCGGAGAGCCGCAGGGAGCGCAGCCCTGCCTGGCATGCAGAGAGCCCGGGGTCAGGATATAAATGCAAGGGATGGAGGAGAGGAGGGGAGGGCTGAGTCCCTCTGGGCTGGAGCAAGGTTCAGTGGCTCTTCAGGATGCTTGCAACCTCCCCCCCGAGGGCTGGGCAGTGCGGGAAGCTGTCTTTGAGCTCCTGGAGGAGAAAGGGACTGAGACAAGAAACTGCTCAAATTAATTTCTCTAGCTCACCCGAAATACTGACCTGAGAATAGCAAAAAATATAAAAAAAATGATGAGAAAAGGGGAGGTGTATTTCATCAGAGATAAGAAATCCATTTTACATCAACAAATGTTGGAGACAATGAGAAGTCACCTGTCCCATATAGTTTAGATAGGGAATCACGACAAGATAGGGAAAGGTCATTTAGAAAAGCAGCAAAGAATAGAGGCTTTGCCTGTTGAGAAATAAATTCTGGGAGGAGCATGTTTCCCCAGATTTAGAGATGGGGAAAAACTGAGGATACGAGGACTGGAGCCTCTCTGGGTGGGCACTGGGGTCTTGGTGCTTCATGGCCAAGCAGGTAACTTTATGTGGAAGGAACTGGACTGCCAATCTTTAGATAAAACTTTGAGAACAGAAAAATGGCAAGAAACTCACAAGGAAGAAGCCCAAAGCTGCCCTTTCCCCAGCTGAGCTGGGGTGGCACTTTGGAGTAAGTCACACTGCAATCTGCCTTGTTTTGTTGGCTGCTACCCCAGCCAGAAAAGAAGAATTTAAAACATCCCAAGGTCCATCCCTGCTGATTGAGAAAAATTCCATTTTGTGAGTGGATATAACAACACCACTGGAGTGTTCTGTCACACGCTGAGCTTTGGTGCCACTGGTGCTAAATTGCCTCAGCTTTGACCCAAGGGTGCCTCCCCTTCCTCCTGCAACTCCTGGCCAACATCAGGGATGGGAGGATGCACATCAGAGGGTGCAGCTGCCTTGAGCTGAGAGTTCACAGCATCACAGGAGAGTTTGATCCCACAGAGTCCTGTGAGGATCTGGAGCGCTCTGAGCTGTGACCTTCACCAGCAGAACGTGGTCAGTGCCTGGGCCAGCCTGGGCCTGTCACTGCCAGGGATGCTCCCTGCTTTCCTGCCTTTTGAAACTGGCATTTCATCTCTCAGAAATGGCTTTTTGATGAGCGGGGTGGAGGGGAGAGGAGAATCACTTTTTGAAATACTTCTAGAATCATAGAAGTATTTAAGTTGGAAAAGACCTCATCAGGGCCCAGCACAGCGGGACAATCACTGCCCTGGTCCTGCTGGACACATTATTCCTGGTACAGGCCAGGTGCCCTTGGCCTTCCTGGCCACTCAGAGGAGCTCACTTGGTACCAGTGCTGACACAGCAAGTCCTTCACTGTGGGACCCAGCATCAGCAGCAACCAAATCTGGATTGGGAGGCTCCTGCCTGGCCTGTACAGCAGGTGGCATCCAGGAATTTGGGGGTCTGCATTTGTGGTGGGGAAGATCTCAAGAGGACACAGCCCCAGGGTTCACCAGGGCAGGTTCTGGCTGGACATCTCGAAGAATTTCATCACTGGAGGGGTGGGCAGGCATTGGCAGGGGCTGCCCAGGACAGTGGTGGAGCTCCCATCCCTGGAGGTGCTCAAGGAATGACTGGAGGTGGCACTCAGTGCTCTGGGCTGTTGACAGGATACTGATCAGCCAAAGGTTGGACTTGATGATCTTGGAGATCTCTTCCAAGGCCTTCTTCTTGGAAGACATTTCTTGAACATTTCCAAGGATGGTGACTCCACCAGCTCTTTGGGCAGCCTGTTCCAATGCCTGACCACCCTTCCAGTGGGGAAATTCTTCCTGATGTCCCACCTGAACCTTCCCTGGTGCAGCTCAAGACCTTTTCCTCTTCCTGTCCCTGTTCCCTGGGAGCACAGCCCGACTCCCCAGCTGTCCCCTTCTGTCAGGAGTTGTGCAGAGCCACAAAGTCCCCCCTGAGCCTCCTTTTCTCCAGGCTGAGCCCCTTCCCAGCTCCCTCAGCTGCTCCTGGGGCTCCAGACCCGTCCCCAACTCCGCTCCTTTCCATGGACATGCTCCAGCCTCTCAATGCCTTCCTTGAAGTGAGAGGACAAGACGTAGGAAACAACACAGCCCAAGGGAGAGGCTTCCAGAGGCTGAAGCACAACAACCTCCAAACCCCAAGAAATCCCCTTGGGAACAACCCAGGGAACCCAGGGAATAAGCTGATCATCTGTGGGGGCAGGGAAGGAGTTTGTCACCATCTGCCTCTTGTCTCTCTGCTGTGGGGAGTAATAAGCAAGTAAGGAAGGGAGGATTCAGCAGTGTTATTAGGTGGAGAAAGGCATTATTCCCCCTGTCTGCACCGTATAAATGAGTGTGTATTTTTCATAATGGGGGAATACATGCAGGGAGAGAGAAAAAATGTTTTAAAAAAGAAAGAAGGAAAGGGGGGAGGGGGGAAATGAATCGATATAACAGAAGCATTAGGGCACTCAGGGGAGTGTTTTACTGGGGCCATTAATATACTTCTCAGGTGGTAAAAGCCACTTAGCCTTTAAAAATGATAATGAAATGTTAACTACCCAAAGCATTATTGCTGAGTCACGGAGAGCCAGGCAGCCCTTCAGCTCCCATCTGATCCAGGGGTGCTGGCAGGGCTCCCACCAGCCGTGATCCAGCACATCCCCCTCCCTGGGCACAGGGCAGCCCAGCTCAGGGCACCCTGCCCTGCTGCTATGGCAGTGCCAGCGTGGGCACCCCCCCTGCCAGCCGTGCCCCTCGCCCACCTGGCTCAGGATCACCCATCCAGCCCCAGCATTGCTCAGGGGGACTCCACCCCTGGGAGGCACAGGGCAGTGAGGAGGATCAGACCCAAATGCTGCAGCCACGCTGCTTCCAAGCCGGAGTTTGGTTGAGTCTCATTCATCCTCCTAGGGCTGCTGAGAGAATAGCTAGGATAGTTAGGGAGCAACATGGGAATGGGAAGGCCACCACAACTTACAAAGATCCATGCACAAGGATGTTTCGAGGTTGAAAGCTGCAGATGCCATGGTCTGGTCTGGCTGCAGAGGATCCATGGGGGGAAGCTCAGGATGATGAGTACCATGGGTGTCCAGCTGCTGAGCCAGTGCAGGGATGAGAGGTGCAAGGGATGAGATTCCCTCTTGGCTCTCAGGAGATGGCACAAAGCAACACAAATTCCTCTCCAAACCCTTGGTGACTGCAGGTACTGGCTGGTAACACCCCAAACCACTTGACCACCATGAGACCCTGGAGACCTCTTGATGTTGATGGAGACCCCCATGTTGATCAATGTGCAGAGTTTTGGAGGTATTGGGCAGCCCCAAATTACTGACCAGCTCTGAAAACCACGGGGGTCAAATTCTGGCTGTGTTTTTTCAATGGGAGAAGCGGGGGCTCACCCTGCAAGGGGGCAGGGATTCTCATTTCTCATCTTTAATGTATCTCTGACTCTTATTTGATTGTGAAGGGCCCAAACAGCCCCCCATAGTGTCACAGGAGGAAATTCAACAGGCTGGCATGGTCCAGCGAGCTGCAGTGTGAGATGAAGGTCTTCTCCTAGGACGATTCAGTGCCCAAGCAGAAAATTAATTTTCTTCCATCCATCTGTATATGACCCAAAACCTTCCCTAGTCAGGGAGATTATGAAGTTTTTTCACGAATGTGGATTGAAAGTCAGAGGTGCCTGTGAAGGATGCTGGAGGAGGACTGAGTCTCTGGGGGACAGGGAGCAGCTTGGCTCCTGGAGCACACCATCGCTCTCATCCACTGCGCCCGCCTCAGGCACTAGAGCAGACCTATTTCTGGGGAATTTTTTGACTTGGGTGAGTTTTCACCTCTGTTAGGCAACACCTAAAACAAGCCAACACCTCTCTTTACCCCTTTTACCCCACACAGAAGTCTCTGCATTTGCAGCAGTGATGTATTTGGGAATGCTGGCTGTGGCACAGATCTGGTAACTGCAGGGTACAGGGCAGAGTTAAGGATGTCACAAAAGCAGGTCTGGGAGCCTTGCACACCACTGAGCAGGCTGTGAGTGTCCCCATCCCAGGCTGCGTTTCCCCAGTAGCTGGTGGGGGAGGTTCCTGTTCTCCAGCATCTCTCTGGGAATGCAGCCCCAAGGTCAGCGTGCCCTGCACATGATGCCAGTGCTCCTGGAGCCCGGGAAGGGCAGGGCGCTGCCAGCTGGCGCTGCGTGCCCAGCTCCGGACCTGCGAGGGGGAGATGGAGGAATAGGAACACTTCCCACCTCCCCTCCCTGCCTCACCCCGCATTCATCCTCTTCCAGGGGTGAAATCAGCAGGAGGCAGCTCTGATGTCTGCAGGGACCCGCACGGCAAAGCCCGGGTGTGCCTGATGGAGGCAGGGTCACCCCCTGGAGCCCCCAGCCCGGGTGTGCCTGATGGAGGCAGGGTCACCCCCTGGAGCCCCCAGCCCGGGTGTGCCTGATGGGGGCAGGGTCACCCCCTGGAGCCCCCAGCCCACGGGGGCGAGCAGGAGCTGCTCTACCAACCCCGCGTTCCTGCCCTGCAGCTGGGGCTGTGCCCTGCCCCTAACCCAGAGAGAACCCGGCTTCCTCTGTGCTCTGCAGAGAGCCCGCACAGGGCATCTCAAGGGCATCTCAAGGGCATCTCAAGGGCATCTCCTTCCAGCGCGGCGCTGCTGGAGCCGAAGGACACCGAGGGCTTGAGCGCCTGCTGGGAGAAGCGCTTCTGAAAGCCGGCTCACGCCGTGCTGAACTGGTCGGGGAGCTCTAACTGGGTCAGGCTGCTCCGCTCCTCGGCAGAGCCGGGCACGGGGTGCGGCTGGAGCGGCCCTGAGGCTCCCAGCCCCGTCCCACGGAGCAGCCCCGCGCCGCCAGCCCCGCCAGCGAGAACAACGCGGCCGCCGGAGCGCTTTATCCCCAGCGCCCGCTGTGAGCAAAATTGCCTGGGATCTGGTGGTGCGAGCCAATTTTTCTCTCAGCAGGGGCTGCAGGTAAAGCACCTCTATGGAGAGGAGCTTGTGCTGCTCTGAACTTTTCTGTTGCCCGCCTGAACTCGGGGAAGAGGAGAAGGGGATATTGTGTGCACTCAAGCAGAAGCGGAGAAGATGCCAAGAGAGGAGAGAAGCAGATGGAAAAGACAGAGAAAGCTCAAGATGAGGAGAGAGCAGGAAGGAAGGAGCAGAGGAAGGATAAAGCAAGAGGGAGGTGAGAAAAGAGCTGGAGCTGGGATGCCACAAAGCAGTGGCCAAGGCAGCAAGAGAGCTGCATCTTCTCTTTCTTGTCCTACAAACCAGACACAGACGTGGCAGCAGCTAATCTTCCTGGCTCGTGAACAAAAGGATTCTTTTCATGCCAGTAATCCAAGAGCTGCCATGCCACGGCTCTCCCAGCTCATCTGCTGTGAATGCACTTCTGTGGCGTCCAACTGAACGGGTTAGCAAAATAAAGACAGATGGCAATGGATTAGCTCTAACACTTCTTCTGTATCACAATGCAATCGCTGCAGTCTTCTCCACTGCCTCCTCTCAGGACACTTTGCTTGTGCTGCAGCTGTGCAGCCACCCCCAGCCACACACAGGTGTCCCAGAGCCACAACCCTGCAGGCAGGAGAGGTTTGCCATGGTTCTTGTCTTTGGTTCCTGGTAAACCCATCCTAGGGAGAGGCTGTGGTCAGAGAGAAGGGCCAAGGCAGCCAGCTCTCCACTGAAATGGGATTTCTTCAGGTGTGCTAATGAAGGAGATGTGTTGATGAGAAGAATACTTAACATCTAGACCTTCATCCCTAAGACTGGGGCGTGTGGTCCATTAAATAATAAGGCAAATGTATTCAAGAAACAGAAATGGGGGTTGATGCCACCTCTTCACAAGTCAACAAGAAGACTTCTCTTCTTCATTTAGCCCACTTTGCCCAAGTCAGGCTGGCTGCAGATGTAGAGCTTACAGTGAGCCCAGGCCCAGGGATGTGTCAGGAACATGCATTTCTGCTGGACACAGAGTGTTCTGGAGACAGCCTGGCTTTGTTCAAGCTGGGACAATTTTCCTATGGTTTTCCAGCTAGAAGGTGTGTGGGAATTCTAGCATCAATTCTCATAAAGAGCTGATCTTTCCAACTTTGTTGGTAACCATCCTTTCCAACTGCATGAGATGCTTGGGCTGAGCTGTCTCCTGCAGCAATGGAAACTTCATCCTGCATCTCAGTGGAGCCTGTCCAAGCTCAGCTTTGCTGGCTTTGGCATCTCTGGTGCTCCTGGTAACTTCAGGGGTGCCCAGGTTCCTCAGGGTGGTCACGTTTCTGTGCTGCTGAAGGATCCTCCTGATCTCATTCCGTCAGTTCATGGGATGTCCTCACCTCTGACCCTGTGATTTGGGAAACCATCCCTTCTGAACTCCACCAAGATCACCACATGAGCCAGCAGTCCCATTTTGTCAAGCAGATGCATTTTGCCATGAAACTGAATATTTCTTAGAAGTCCTGCCAGGTACAATTCAACCAATTTTTCTGTCACTGGCCAACTGGAGCTCATATAAACAAAAATGACCAAGAAACTTGAAACTCTTGCTCCGTGAAAAACACTGAGACTTAGTTAATGTTCTTGACAAAAAGATATCTTGTGTCTGCAGTGTCTTTGGATGTGTCCAGGTTATTTACAGTTGCCCAGTTTATCTTTCTATAAGAAAGATAAGGCTCCAAGCAGCCCGATTTAGTCTTTAAATGAGCCCTGCTTTGAGCTGGAGGATGGAGCAGATGACTGCCCAAGGTCCTTTTCCAGCTCCCTGTCTGTGAGTGGAAGGTCCCACTGGGATGCTCTAACCTTGCAGCTGAGTCCAGCAGCTCAGAGCTGAACCTGCCTGATGGATGTTCTGAGTGTCCAGTCCTACCTGCCAGCCTGCTGAACCAAACTGTGCTCCTCAGTGTGCCCAGGGATGGCCTTATGGATGTCCTTTGCTATTTTCTGTGGATATTTGATCAGAAGTATCCCTGATAATCTTACTTATGCCCAAAAATATAATTTTTTTTTCCAAGATGCACTGAAATCCTGTACTGGGTTCAGTGCTGGGCCCCTCAAGATTCCCAGAATTTACAGAATTACTAGGTTGGAAGAGACCTTCAAGATCACCAAGTCCAACCCATGCCCTAACACCTCAACAAGATCCACATGGAGGTGCTGGATCATGTCCAGGGAAGGGAATGGAGATGGGAAAGGCTCTGGAGCACAGTTCTGATGAGGGGTGGCTCAGGGGGCTCAGGTCCCAGAGCAGTGATGGAATGAGGTGTGAGGGAGCCCCTCTGCCACCATCACACCACTGCCCACAGGACAGTCCTGAGTGAACAGCCAGCTGTGAGATCATGGATGATGTGAGGTGAAAGCAGGATGCTTTGGGAAAGGTAAGTGACCCCTGAAATGAGCTCTGACAAAATCCTGGTGCCCTCTGCACTCAGCTGTGTCCATCCAAGATGAGAGGGAATGAGGCTGGTGGGAGCTTGGCCCTTGCTGGAGCTGCATACTCCTGACAGGCTGAGGAGCTCTGCAGGAATGGCTGCTTGAAGCAGGGCTCTCTGCATCCCTCCCCTCTGGGAAAGGCACTGGCAGAGCAGAGGCAAAGGGGAGTCCAAGCAGAGCTGTCAGTGCTCATTGTCACAAAGAGCTTCAGTGCAGCACCAGGAGCAGCCCACGTTGCCAGGCAGGGGCAGTGCAGGCTGAGATCTCCACTGGACACCTGCTGATACTGGTATTTTTATCTCAAGGAGCCCAGAAATCAGAATTATACATCCCAGAGCCCAGCCCAGAAGGGACAAACACTTCAATCACCACCACAGCATCCGGAGCTTGCCCTGAGCAGGGCCAGGACACCCACTGGAGATGCTGGGGAAGCAAAACATCAAACAGCCTTCCACAGCCTGAACTTCTCCAACACAGAGCAAGGCATGTTTCCCCTCATCAAATGGAAGACGTGTTCCTTTCCTGCTGGCATCCTGAGCTCTGCCAAAGCCAGGCTGAGCGGGCAGCCTGGATTTTGACACTTCCTGTCTTCAGGGCGCTTCAATTTTTTTGCAACCTCCTCTTTGTGTTTGCTTTTTCTTGTGCAAGGTGGAATTGGCCAGGCAGCCAAGCAGCAGGCACTGAGCTCGTGCTGATGACAGCCTGCCAGGGTGTCCCAGGCTCCTCCAGGATGCTGACAACAGACATTGTCACCCCTCCCATGCCTAGGAAGGGCCTTGCCAGGGGTGATTGCAGTCACAGCCCTCAGCACAGCTTTCCCTGCGAAGCACAAATGCCTTTTAGGGATGCATTTTGACTGTGTGGGAGCCAGCAACTGCTCCTTTTGCCACCTGACCTGCTCAGAGGTGCTTCCAGTTGCTCTGTCCCACCTTTCTGCTCCCCACTGCATTACCTGTCCCCAGGATTATGCCCTTCCTTACTTTGCTGCACTTCTGCCACTATTGCCAAGGAGGACCCATAATTATATATATTCTAATTGAGGAGTCATCAAAAATCATTGTGATTTTTCCCTTGTAGCTTATCTGTTCCCAAATTATGTAAAATTCTGGTATTTAAGTCCAGTAGTTTATATACAGCAGAGTGATTATTCCTTAACAGAAAAAAAAAACTTTATTTAGTAGCTTGCCATTACTCTTAGCTCCGAGCTGCATTTTTGCCAATGCATTGATTAGAGGAGCAGGCTGAATTAGATAGGGACTGGCTTCTGATTGGCATTGTCCAAAGCCTGGCACTCAGGACAGATGTGCCCTCCTTGGGAGCAGCAGTGTGCCAGTTTGCCTGGCTCTGCTCTGCAGCTCCCTCCCCTCACACCCCAAAACAAAAGGCAGTTTCTGCTGCTGATGCTGCAGGTGGTGCTTCAGCCCTGCCCTGCCAAGGCCTCCCTGGACACCAACACCTGGATCCTGCAAGTGAAACCGAGCCTGCAGCACACAGCTCTGCTCCTGCTAATGGTCATTGGTTTGTAATCAGCTTGGGAGGAAGTGGGGAAAGAGGAAAAAAGGGGCACTCAGGTGGACAGAAATCTTGAAAGGTTCATCCACAGCAAAGCCATGGAGCTGCAGCCAGCACAGGATCATCTCCTCATAAACCTCCTAAGGCAGTGCTGCAATTTGCATCTGGATGTGTTTCATTCCCTATCAATGTTCATTAGCAGCTGCCCAGCACTAAGCTGCCTGCTTGGGAATAATTAGTCCCTTTCTCTGAAGGTCATGGCCGTGCTAATATCATAACTTCCCTTCCTTTGAACGTGCAGACAGCTGGATGCTGTGAGCATCCTATGAAGTGCTCCTGGGAGAGGTACCCAGCACACACAGGCAGTGGGACAGCACACATAGCCAGCTTGCTGCTGCCAGGCTTTGTTTTTACAGCAAATATCAAAGTTGCACGACAATTTTGCTGCTTGAGCTGGAGACAGCAAAGGTCTGGAACAGAGGGGGAAGAACGGGATAAACCTGAGAGGCAGTGTTCTGTTTGAGATTTTGCTCCTATTGTAAGCTCAGGGCTCTTCATTGAGTCATTCACAGACAGAACAGTGGCTCCAGCACTGGGGTTTAGGTGCCTGGGTCACCATAACTCTTCCCTGCCCTCGAGCCTGTGGGTTTGAGCACTGAAAAGTAATTTCCAGTGACTCATGAGTCAGTGTTAGCCAGCCAAGGAAGCCCCAGGGGCTGCCTCAGCTTTGAAGAGACTCTTCAGAGAACAGCCTGTGCAAATGGGGCAGGGAGCTGCTGCCTCACAGCACAGTGGCCTCTTGGTGAGGCTTGTGGCCATCTTGGGGAGGCCACAAGGGACTGGAATGCTCCACTTCCAGCTGTGGATCCCCCACTGTCTTGGTTTGGAAAGACAGGAGTCTGCTAAGGAAGGCAGGAGCCTCTCCTGAAATGGAGAATGTAAACCCTCCCCACCCCTCCGAATTGCTATAAATTTTAAATTAAGGGGCTCTCAGGCAAAAATATGGGAGCAGGAAATAACAGTTCTTTAATAGGGAAGAAAAATAAATGGATAAAATAAACAATGCAGTCCACTAGAACAACATTGACAGAGTCAGAACCCAACCTGACACCCTGTGGGTCAGGGTGTTGGCAGCAGTCCCATTGGAATTGTGGCTGCAGCCCTCCTGCAGTGTCAGGGGTGGTTCTGCTGGAGCAAAGGGGTCCTGTAGAGAAGGATGTATTCTTCCTCTGAAGATCCAGTGGAAGAGACAGCTATTGCTCCTCTGGGGAATCCTGTGGAGAAAGCCGTGCTGGTGTCTCAGAACCTCTGGATTATATCCAGGTAGGAATGTTTATCTCCTCCCTCTGGGCTCACATCTCCCAATGGGATGCTGTAGTTCTTATCAGTCATGCAGGGACATTCAATAGCTGTTATCAGCAGATGTCCCCTCCCAAGGGAGGAGTGGGTGTGGTCACTCAGAGAGAGAGATATGGCAAGCTGCCCACTTGACAAAAAACAACTGCCATACAGAGGGCAATAGAAAACATCTTGCCTTGCAATCCTGGAAGCCCCACTTCCACCTGTGGGCACAAAACCCCAGAGCTGCAGCTGCTCCAGGGCTGTCTGAGCTGCCTGGGGGCTATTCCTATGGTCCGGACAGCTGGCAGGGTGTGTGGGAGCTCCTCTGAGCCTGGCCACACTGCACAGCCAGGGCAGCTCCTCTGAGCCTGGCCACACTGCACAGCCCAGGGCAGCCCCTCTGAGCCTGGCCACACTGCACAGCCAGGGCAGCTCCTCTGAGCCTGGCCACACTGCACAGCCCAGGGCAGCTCCTGCTCCTCTCAGCCTGGCCACACTGCACAGCCCAGGGCAGCTCCTCTGAGCCTGGCCACACTGCACAGCCCAGGGCAGCCCCTCTGAGGCCACACTGCACAGCCCAGGGCAGCCCCTCTGAGCCTGGCCACACTGCACAGCCCAGGGCAGCCCCTCTGAGGCCGGCCACACTGCCCAGCCCAGGGCAGCTCCTCTGAGCCTGGCCACACTGCACAGCCCAGGGCAGCCCCTCTGAGCCTGGCCACACTGCACAGCCCAGGGCAGCCCCTCTGAGCCTGGCCACACTGCACAGCCCAGGGCAGCCCCTCTGAGGCCACACTGCACAGCCCAGGGCAGCCCCTCTGAGCCTGGCCACACTGCACAGCCCAGGGCAGCCCCTCTGAGGCCTGGCCACACTGCAGAGCCCAGGGCAGCTCCTCTGAGCCTGGCCACACTGCACAGCCCAGAGCAGCCCCTCTGAGGCCACACTGCACAGCCCAGGGCAGCTCCTCTGAGGCCTGGCCACACTGCACAGCCCAGAGCAGCCCCTCTGAGGCCTGGCCACACTGCACAGCCCAGGGCAGCCCCTCTGAGGCCTGGCCACACTGCAGAGCCCAGGGCAGCTCCTCTGAGCCTGGCCACACTGCACAGCCCAGGGCAGCCCCTCTGAGCCTGGCCACACTGCACAGCCCAGGGCAGCCCCTCTGAGCCTGGCCACACTGCACAGCCCAGGGCAGCCCCTCTGAGGCCACACTGCACAGCCCAGGGCAGCCCCTCTGAGCCTGGCCACGCTGCACAGCCCAGGGCAGCCCCTCTGAGCCTGGCCACACTGCACAGCCCAGGGCAGCCCCTCTGAGCCTGGCCACACTGCACAGCCCAGAGCAGCCCCTCTGAGCCTGGCCACACTGCACAGCCCAGGGCAGCCCCTCTGAGGCCACACTGCACAGCCCAGGGCAGCTCCTCTGAGCCTGGCCACACTGCACAGCCCAGAGCAGCCCCTCTGAGGCCTGGCCACACTGCACAGCCCAGGGCAGCCCCTCTGAGGCCTGGCCACACTGCAGAGCCCAGGGCAGCTTCCACCCACCATGCCTGAGGAGCCCCTGGTGCCAGGCCGCAGCAGACACCTCTGCAGGACAGGAGCTTTGCCAGCTCTGCAGGTGGCTCTGGCTGCCCTTGAGAGTTCCTGGGCTGCAGTGTCTCCTCAGTGACTTGTGGCCATCCCTCCTGGCCCATCCAGCCCTGCCTGCTGTGGTTATTCCCTGTCTCCCAGGGGGCATCAGATGTGCAGAGCTTGAGGAGAGATTCTGGCTGACAAGGGCCATGGCAATGTGACTTTGGGCACACCTCTGACTTCATCAGGGCACTCTGCTCTGTTCTCCATGAATTTCAAACAAATGATCTTCAGGACATGGTGCAAGGTGCATTAGTCTTCCTTCAGGGCAGGGTGCTGCCTCCATGGCCAAACCCAGCTGGATTTTGTCAAGAAGAGTTCCCAGCACAGCCAAAGTCAGTATCCAGCTCTGGGCCCAGCACAGGAGGGACCTGCAGCTGCTGGAGAGAGCCCAGAGGAGGCTCCAGGATGATCAGAGGGATGGAGCAGCTCTGCTGGGAGGGAAGGCTGGGAGAGCTGGGACTGTTCAGCCTGGAGAGGAGAAGCTTTGGGATGACCTCACTGTGATTTCTAGTACCCAAAGGGAGCCTGCAAAGAAGATGGAAAGACATCTTTACAAATGGCTTCCCGCTGAGAGAGAGTGAGTTTAGAATAAATATTAGGAAGAAATTGTTTCCTGTGAGGGTGCTGAGGCCCTGGTACAGGTTTCCCAGGAGGTTGTGGCTGCCCCATCCCTGGAAGTGTCCAAGGCCAGGTTGGACAGGGCTTGGAGAACCCCAGGATAGTGGAAGGTGTCCCTGCCCATGGCAGGGGGTGGAATGAAATGATCTTTAAGGTCCCTTCCCACCCAAACCCTTCTATGGTTGTATGAATATGGCCTTTGTGTAAATATGACACAGCAAGTCTTTGTTACACTGGAGTAACCTGCTTTTTAATATTTCAAATAAAGGAATAAAGTGTAACCTGGAGCCATTTTAAACTCCCAGGCACACAGATAGCTGTTTTACTTGATTGAATCCATGCAGAGACAGTTCCTTATTGAATAGACAAGAGGTACTCTATCTATTAAAACCTTGCGTGAAGGTGGAGCATGTTCTGGTGTCTCTGCAGAATGCTGCATGCTCTGTTGAGACAGGCCTGGCTGTATTTTGTGTTTTATGCAGCACTTAGGAAGGCTGGAGTACAAAACCCAGCAGCTGCACTCCTGGGTGTAGGATGCCAGTGCAGGCACAGCATCATGTATCAGTGCAGCTGTGGGTCACTGGGGGATCACTTGATGATGAGAGACTTGCATAGGAAATGAGAGAAAATAATCAGGCATTGAGTGCTGGCTGCTCCTTCCAGCCCTGCTCTGCCCCCAGGGCACTGCTGGCAGCTGGAGCTCTGGGGGCTCTTTGGGGCTCTGATCCAGCACCAGCTCTGGCTGCCCAGCCGTTCTGGGCTGGTTTCTGTTGGCTTTATTCAGGTGCTGTGAGGGTACCAAGGACATCCAGGAGCCACAGGATGCTCTGGGCTGGGCAGCTCCTCCCTTTTCTGTGCGTGGGGTCAGGTGTCCAGCACTGTGTTCTTGGGGAATGTCATCATCTCTGATGTGTCTGCTGGGCACTTTTGAGTTGATCACTGACTAAAACTCCTGTTGTTGGTGGGGTGCTCTGCATCCAGCAGATTTGGCCCCCAAGAAAGACTCTGAGGTGCTGGAGTGAGTCCAGAGAAAGGCAGTGGAGCTGGTGAAGGGTCTGTGACTGTGTGCTACAGCTGGACATTGCTTGTTCTTCATGCCCAGAGGCAGAAATGTGCAGATCTTCCTGTGCCCTCTTAGGCCAGAAAAGCCTACTCCTGAGTCCCCAGCCCTCCTGCACATCTCAGGCTTTCCCTTGTCACAGCTCCCCAGCTCAGGCACTCAGGATCACAGCTCCAGGATGGGTCGGAGAATTGTAGGGAAGTGCTGAGGGTGCTGGGCTGGCAGGGATTTCCATCAATCCATAAATGGCTTTTAAAGAAAGGCTATTTCACGTGGTTCCCCACATAAGAGCCAGTGGAATAGTACAGAAATCTCAATCCTCTCAATTCCATGTGCCATTGAGCCCCACTGAGAAAAACCCCAGAGCCTCTCATGCAACCTTCTCCCAGACAGCTTTCCATGGTCACTCATTTCTTCCATTTCCCCTTCTTCTGAGGACTTGCTTTGTCCCTGTAGGGCTGTGTTTGTGTGCTGGGTCTTTGTTGGAATTTCAACCAGCTTCTGGTTCTCAGGACAGACTCTCTAAAATAAAGGCAAGACAAGGCTCTCAGACCCATGCTCTGTTCTGTACACAGAAATAAAATTAAAATTAAATAGGCCCAAAATTTTATTGCAGACTCATTCAACTCATTTTGCTTGTTCCCAGTCCCTCCCATCCTGACCTCAGTGTCTCTTGGGTCCTTGCTATGCCCAGGTCCTTCCTTCACAAGAAAACACACCGGAGCAACAAATTCCTTCCTACATATTTAAACACCACTTGGCCATGACCAACTCCTGGCAGCATTGACTTAGAAAGATTTATTTAAATTCACTGAAGGGTGAAGGCAGTGCCCACCAATCTGATAGCAGAGTTTGATTTTCATGGGTGTGGGATCTGGGATTTAATAGGTTTTCCAGGCACTGTGGTGCAACAGTTCTCCTTCAAATGCAACAGGACTGGGGAGCTGACCTCTCCTCTGCGCCTCTGAATGCTTCCCTCAGTTCCTGTGCTGGTAATGCAGAGCCTGAATATTTCACCATTATTGGAAGATAGTTTAATCCTCTTTATAACTTGGCAGAGCAGATTAGAGTTTCTCCTATATTAAATTAGAGGCTTCTCTAAAGCATCCTGAAAAGAGCTCATTTCATTAGCATGCTGTTGATTTATTATTTATAATGACTGTTTACAAAACAGCCTGTGAAGATGACGAGGCCCCAGTCAGGTGACTGCATATTTCTACAGGCAGATCCAGCCCTCCAGAGCAACCTGCATGCCTGGGCTCTGCAAAAAAAAAAAAAAAAACCAAAAAAAAAAACCTGCTGATTAGATGTGATTTGCAAGGAGAGTTTCAACATGCTAATCCAGCTGTGGCTGGAGGAATGTTGTTGTGATGAAGCTCATTGGGGACCTTAACTGGGGGCTTTAGTGATGTTTGCCATGAGCTGTCCACTTTTGCTTCCATCTCAGGAGCAAGGAACCCCAGAATGGGTTGGGTTGGAAGGAACTTAAAGCTCCTTCAGTTCCACCCCCTGCCATGGGCAGGGACACTTTCCATTATCCCAGGCTGCTCCAAGCCCTGTCCAACCTGGCCTTGGGCATTCCCAGGGATGGGGCAGCCACAGCTTTTCTGGGCACCCTGTGCCAGGGCCTCCCCACCCTCCCAGGGAGGAATTTCTTCCTAATGACATTGGTGAGGCAAGGATTGGTGCAGTCCCATATTGCCCCTTGCTGTCTCTTCCTCTGAGCACCATCCATCCATTCAGTCCCAGAAGTTGTGTCACCACATCCTGACCCTCCCCAGAGGTTTGTGACATTTGAGCATCTTCAGCCTAAACTGGACTCATGGAGTCCTCTGGGGCTTGAAAGGAGCCTGGGGCAGTGTTGTCCCTTCCCTCCCCTGCTGTGCTGGAGGGGTCTCTCCAAGCCCACTTTTTTACACAATTTGCATACATTGAGCTGATTAGCAAAGGCCTGATGAGTGCTGGGCTTGGTTCTCACAGTTTGAGTGGCTCCTTTACCCTGCACAGCAGCAGGAGGGGAGAGGTGAGGGCTGCACAGGGTGAGCATCCTTTCCTCCAGCACCAGCCACAGAACCACCACCCAGAGCAGGGCTTCCTGAGCCTGCAGGGGCTGCAGGAGTGCCTGGGGATGTCTGGCTGTGCCGAGGCAGAGGGGAGGAGATGGATTGCTCTGCTGCTGGAGCTCTGCTGCAGTGACGCAGCCCGAGAGCTCCAGGCAGCAGTGCCAACACCAAGTGCTTGGCTGATGGTGCAGGTGCTTTTCTCTAAAGGAATCAGGCTGGGTTGGGCTCCTTTTTTGGGAGTGACTTTTTTCTTTTCTCTTCTCTTCTCTTCTCTTCTCTTCTCTTCTCTTCTCTTCTCTTCTCTTCTCTTCTCTTCTCTTCTCTTCTCTTCTCTTCTCTTCTCTTCTCTTCTCTTCTCTTCTCTTCTCTTCTCTTCTCTTCTCTTCTCTTCTCTTCTCTTCTCTTCTCTTCTCTTGTTCTGCACCCTCTGGTAGCTTCTGTTTCAGACAGTCACTCAAAAAGTCACGCACACATAGCATCTCTTGGCCTTGAGAAGGAAAACACCCTTCCCAATCCTGCACACAAAGGCAGAAATCTGACAGAGAGAAGCCAGAGGTCTCTCCTGGAGGCTGGGCTTTCAACACTCATCCTGGAGGCAGAAGGTCCTTGCCCTTCCAGGAGAGCTGTGCAATCTCTGCAGGGCTCATAAAACCACACCAGCTGCTAAGTGGAGGTAAAACAAGAAGTTGTGGCTGCTGCTAAGTCACAAATATTCCATGCAGTACTGAGAAAATGCCTCCAAATGAGTATGGTTTGTTGTTGATTTTGTTGGGGTTTTTTGTTGTTTCTTTTTTGTTTTATTTTTTAGAGAACATGGTTTTCCAATCAGGCAATAAAGGAATGGGACCAACCCTGCTTTAACACAATATTCTTCTCTGCATCATTTTTCCTCCAGAGGAAGCACTAAGGGAAATCTTCAGACTGCATCCAGACCACAGCACAAGAAGGATGTGGACC
This sequence comes from Camarhynchus parvulus, assembly GCF_901933205.1. Lineage (NCBI taxonomy): Eukaryota > Metazoa > Chordata > Aves > Passeriformes > Thraupidae > Camarhynchus > Camarhynchus parvulus. The sequence continues at coordinate 3,217,432 of NC_044583.1, read as the reverse complement.
AGCAGGAGCAGGGGCACAGGAGGCCATGGAGATGCTCCCAGGGCTGGAGCCCCTCTGTTCTGGAGTCAGGCTGGGAGAGCTGGGGGTGCTCACCTGGAGAGGAGAAGGATCCAAGGAGACCTTAGAGCCCCTTCCAGTGCTCTGAGGACCAGAGGGCTCACTGCCCCTGCCACCTGCACCTCTCTGTCCTGTGCCCTCTTGGGGCAGCATGTCAAATGATTCCATGCAGCTGGAGAAAGTTCCAGCTCATTTAATTAGCCTGCCTGCTGAAATCTCAGGTGGTTGCCAAAAAGGCAGCTGAATCCAGTCCTTTTTCTGAAATGTGATGTCTGGATTCATCTTATTGGATGGATCTGCTCCATCTTGGACCTCAAGTCCCTGCGTCTGTGTTGGGCTAGAAGACAATCTCTGCTGCCTTCAAACACACCTCCAGAACTGGCTGAAACTCCAGGATCAGCACGTCCTTGCTTTGCTCTCTTCTGAAATGAGGGTCTTAGCATATTCAGTGGCATGTAACTGAGCCATAAAGCACCTGGATGGGAAATCCAGGGCAGCACTTTCCACACAGGTACCTATGGCTCCGTGAGCTTCAGACAGAACAGGGACTCGGGGCTCTTTGTGTCAGATAGATTCATGTTCCCAAGCCAGCAGCCCCTCTCCTACACTGAGAGGCTTCATTTGATTTTCACACAGCCCTGGGGAAGGCACTGGGCTCTCCCATTGCTGCCTTTCAGAGGTGCTAGGTCACACTTGGGTCAGTTCTCCCACCGTCACTGTAACGCCGCTATCGCTGTGACACGGATGTGGGACACCACCTGCCATGGCCCTGCTGGCACTTCCCACCCTGGGAGGGACTCCTGTCTGCCTAGGGATGGATGGAGGCATCAGCAGCTGGGGATGCACAGTCCAGGAGTTTTGCCTCCTCTTTTTGAGTCACAAATTGCTTGTGAGCAGGTCCAGGCCTTTTTGCCCTCATCCTTTCAAAGTTTTTCCTCCATCCTTCCGACCATCACTTTGTATTTCCTCATGTGCAGTGTCTGTTTTCTGGCCCCTGTGTGGGTTGTAGGGTAAAGCACCACCACTCAAACACCCTGTATCTGCAGCTGATAAATTCTCATGAGGTCATATCTGGTCTGTCTTGCCCTGCTGGACTGACAGGAGCCCAGACTGACCTCCTGAGTATTAACTTTGTCACTTTTGAGTTATTTACTCAGGAATATTCACTGTCATCAACACAAGGGTGATGCAGCCCTGTTCTTCCCAAAGATGTTCTCCCCTACAAGTGCTGGTACATTTTTACAGGAGGGAAATCCCAAACTGCACAAACACACAAAAAGTTCTTTTGTGTCTCTTTTTATTTGTTGTTGATGCTACTGTTGTTTTTCCAAACCTGAAGGATGAGTGGTGCATCAGAACGGGAGGAAATGACCACGTTGAATGGTAATAACTGGATTAAGAGATTCAGTAGCAGGCTCTCACCTGTGCTGTTTATAATGCAGATTAACTATTTAATCCATCTGTTTCTCCAGCTTCAATTCTCTATTCCCCTTGTCTTGCTTTCCCCTGACGTCCTCCCTCACCCCTCCAGTCCCTTGCTGCTCTGTGGCCTCGTGGCTGGATCCCCCCCGTGCCTCCTCCTGGGGGTGTGAGTTTGGCCCATCCCAGAGCTGGTTCTGCTCAGTTACCCCATGGAAATCTCCAAAGTGAGGGCTGTGTGCTGCTGTGCCTGGCCAATGAGCCCTGCCACTGCTCGGTCTCCAGAACCACTGTAATGACCCTGCTGGCGGGGATGATTAATCAGGAAATGGTAAAGAAAATGCTCATAATGAAGCACTTGAATTTCTGACTTTACTGGGAGCTGCAAACTCACAAACAAGGTCATGGAAAAGAAAACCATTGAGGAATTGAGGATGACTAAATACAAGGACTTTAACTGTGGGTCAGGAAGTCTCTAAAGCACAGAGTATTGCAGGCTGGAAGGAGATCGTGGGGGAGTGTTTGCCCATGATCACACTGTCCTGTGTACTGGGCAGTGCTGGGGACAGGTGCTGAGCCTTTGGACCATGTGTCACACCACAGCTATGACATCATTTACCACATTTTGATGGTGGAGACAGAGAGTGGCCCTTGCCATGTACCATGAGACAGGGAGTGGAACACCAGGCTTGGTGTGTGTGTGTCACCCACCCCTCCTCTCTGCTTGCACTGGCTATGTCCTGTGGGAGCTGCCCTTGGAGAAGACAGCAGAAACATCTCTAAACCTGGACTCCCCCTTCCTGCTCAACCACAGTGCAAGGGCAGGGCCCAGCCTGTCCTAGGTGAGACAGAGACGATACAAAGCAACACTCCATTTTCAGAAGCTTTCAAACCTTTGTTATAGCGTGCATGCTTTTTATATATTCTTACAAAACTCATAAGTTTACACTTTACTTATTGGTCACAAAAGACAAACAAAATGCTTATTGGAACAGGCAGTTGCAGGTTTCTCTTATTTATCCTTCTTTCTTTCTTGGTTTCTATGTCAACGACCTTGGTAGGAAATTCTTTCAGAGGTAAACATGGATCCTCTTATCAAAGTTCTCTCTAGCTCACAGAAGTTGCTGTAAAACCTCTTCCACACCAGCCCAAACTCCTCCGTCTTCTGTGGAGAGTCTTATCCAGTATTTAAAATTCCTCTGCCAGCTTGGTGTGGGACCATGCAGGACACGCTGAGTGCCAGACTCAACGTGTAAACATAAAGTGGAGTGAGGTTGGCCTAAAGTCCCAAGGGTGTGGGGGGTCCAGCTCTCTGCACTGACAGTGCAGGCTTCACATCCTCCTCTCTATGGAATTTTTCACAATCCCTTTTTTTTTTGTCTGTGTTACTGAATCCACATAGATTATATCAATGTGAAGGTATGTTTGTTAAAAACTCCAAATACATCCCTGAGATGCAAAGACTGTTTTCAAGTCGTGGGTTTTAAAGGGGCATCTGCCACAAAGGGCTGAGGGTGCTTAATACAGCCGCTGGCTGAGAGGAATAAGCAGCACTGCTGATAAGCTCATTTGATAAAGCCTTTGCTGGGCACTGCAGATGCAGGCTAAGTCCAGCCTTTAATATCTGTCCCAGTCCCACAGGCAGTGCTCTCAGCCAGGGCTGCCAGGAAATGTTGTAACCCTGTCCACCTCTCATGCAGCTTTCAGGGAGCCCTGACAAGTCCCCACCGTGTGTTCTTACATGTGACAGCTGTCACTGACCTGGCCAGAGATCACCAGCTGATACCCCAGCAAATGCAAGTTGGCACCAAGGTTTCACAGGCAGCACAGACCCTTTGTGCAGCTCTGTGGGGTTATGGTGTCCTGTATGGCTGAAGCAATGATTAAATCCCATGTAATCCTTCCAGCTGGTCACTTGACCACAGAAGATCTTTTCTGTTGGAAGCTGCTGCTGTTGCCCCACGAGACTGAATGTTGGGGTGGGTTATAACAGCCTTCACCTGCATGAGCTTGTCCCATCACCAGAAATAAGGGATTTAATAAGGGATGAAAAGTGAATGAAGTAGCTGAGATTGCTGAAAGACATTGGGGCTTTAGAAAAGAAAGTAGCAATTTGACATATCAAGTGTTCTGTGACAGAGAAACAAATAAAAACCAAACCACTGCAGTACTGTAAATGAAATATGGTGAATGAATAAGAAATACTTAGTATTTTATTTGAAATATTAATTTCCTCTCCTATAGTAAATATGTGTTTTGTGGTATTCTTCAATATTTGCCATGCTGGGCTGATGGCAATCTTCTTCCCCAAGCTTCTGTCGGCTTAAAGTTTGTTTTTTTTTACCTAGAAATTGCCCTACTCCTCCTGCTACCATGAGCCACCCAACTACAATCCCCTACCACCAGCCTAGCCTGAACCACCTCACTCATCCTCCTCCTTACCCTAGGGCTAGTCTAGGGAAGGAGCTGTTCAAGGAGAGGAGCACAGGGGGTGTGTGTGTGTGGCTGTCACAGCTCATGTCACAGCTGAGATGGCCACAACACACAGAGTGTCCCCATGCAATTTCAGAAAGCTTCAACCCATACAGAGTGACACCCTAATACCTCAGAGGGCTTCAGGTGTCTGCCCTTCTTGTTCTTCAGCCCAACCCTTTATCCCCCCATGTTGATGCCCTGCCCCTGTGTGCCCTCTGCTCCCTTTGGTGGTTGCTCAGTGCCCCTGGGCACTCCATGGCTCATTGCTGGCAGTGCTGCTCCCCTGCTGCTCACAGCTGTGCCCATGGGGATGGGCCTGGGCCAGCCCCACTCCAATCACCACAAACTGGGTGCCTGCATGTGGCCTCATCTGTTTGCTGGAAAAGGCACAGGATTGCTCTGTGCCCTGGTCCTCACACTACAGAGGACTGGGTCCCTGTGGAATCCCCCTGGGCTCGGGTGCTGCTGGCTGCCAGGCTGCACTAACCCAGCTCACAGCTGATGTCTCACCAGCTCTCATGGCATCCTGTCAATTAAGGGATTGGGAAGGGAGGATCTGGGCTCAGGGTGTTTTCAGGACATGCAAGACATGTGCCACTTGAAATGTGGCTCATCTCCCTTCTGAGCCTGAGCAGAGATGAGTTGAAGTCTGGGATCTGCACTGGGTTGGATCCCAGAGCCCATGATTTGAAACCCAGGGCTCCTTTTATGTGCTGGCACTGGAGGGAGGGTGGTTGTGAAAGTTACACACCTCAAGGGTTACCCCTGGGTTTATGGGGATGGCCTCAAACCAAGGCAAGGAGCTCCTAGTGACTTCTCCAGTTAAAGCACAGTTTTCCAGTCTACCCTGAGTTGAAAGATCCTGAAGAAAAAAAAATTGCTTTTGGGCTCTGCACGACTTGGATTCAGCAGGAATATTTGAATGTCTGGTGTTGCACGTGGACACCAGGCTGTGTCTGAAGGAGCACAGGGGCATTCCCCAGCCCTTCCATCATGGTCCCTGCATGATCAGCACTTTTCTTCACTGCTGACCTGGAGGTGGCACAACCTCGGGGCTCCCCTAAATGTGCTGCTGATCCAGAGGACATTAAACTGTTATCTCTGTGTCTCACTCCATCAACATTTTTTCAGTCTGTATTAAAAATCCTACTATGGTTTTTTAGCACAAAAGGGGAAAGAAGAGAACCTTCTATGTTCAGGACATTTGGGACATCACTAGAATTTCATCCATCTGTGATTGGCCCTCAGACCGTCATACTCAATTTATTTCTCAGCCAAAGTTTTTCAGCCATCTGCTCAAGTGGAACAGCTTCCAGCATTTATTCCCAATAGTGCTCCTCTGAGGGAGCACATGGATTTTCTCCAGTACGACAGCATCACTATTTTCCAAAAAAACCCTCAGCCCAAGCCCGCAGTGACTGGCGGGGAGCCCTCCCTGCTCTGCACCCCGACCTTGAATTTTAAGCAATTGATCAAGAAAACACAGAACAGTTTCGGTTCCACTCAGGACCACCGTGACTGATGTTTTTTAAAGGGCTCCTCTGCAGAGATGTTAATGAGGTCGCCTTGGATACTCAGCTTAAAACGGTGTCGCTTCAGCTTCTTTCATGTCAGCAATCAACAACAACAACAAAAACCACACAACAACCCATCAGTGGATCTGCTTGAGGAGGGGTGGGGGACTCCTGGCAGGTGACTGGGGCAGATAGTGATTCACAGTCCACCTGCTGCCAGCAGTTCGGTGCTGAGCCTCTCTGATTGTCTACTGGAGCATCAACACAATGATCTCCATAACTATTATCTCCTTAAATTGAAAAAAAAAAAAGATTAGAAAAGCCTGATTTTTCCAGCCATCCTATTGAAAGTGCCCCAGGAAAGGACTTCAAATTGGGGGTAATAAGAGGCTCAGGGACAGTCATGGAAATAAAAAGCAGTTTCTCTGTGTGAGCAGAGGAGAGGCTGTGTGTTCTTAGGGAATTGTTTCCAGGGCTGAGACCCACTTGCATTACTCCTGCTTAATGAGTTGCCATCCATCAGCTGAGCTGTGAGAGTGGACCGTGTCCAGGTTTAAAAATCAGGGGAAAAAACCACCTGAGGCAGGAGAACCAGGCAGGTGCATTCAGTGTTTTGATGATCTACATAACACAGTGCTCACCATGACTCCAAACAAGTTGCTTGGCTTCTCTGAACCTCAGTTTCCTGCCTGGTGAGCAAGGGTAAATTCATCTCACAGGCTTCACTGGAGTTCTAAAGGAAAATGTGGAACCACAGATGGAAAGGTATGAGCAAGTTCAAAGGAGTACCTTTGGCAAACACACCTTCACATATAAAGTGAGATCAGACTGATTCCTCAATTAGCAGTTAGATTAATCACTCTAGAAATGTTTATTATTACTTTATTATATGTTTACTACCCCACTAATCCAGTTTATAGGAATATGGAGGACTCACTTCTCTAACCCTCACCAGCAATGCCCAAACATGATGACAGAGAGCATCCTCAAACCCTCATGTAGATTGGCATCATGGTGTGAGCACCCCTTTCCTCTGAGGAGCTGCAGGTGAGCCTGGCACTCAAAGCCCAGCCTTGGGCCACAGAACAACCCAGGCTGGCTCTGCACCTCCAGCAGTTCTGTCTTCTCTGTCCCTTCCTTCAGGGAGCTGCAGAAAGCAGTTTGATCTTCCTCCTACTCTCCTCCAGGGTGAACAAACCCAGCTGGTTTTGCCTCTCCTTGTCACTCTACCATCCACTGGTGGCGTCTGCTGGACCTGCTTCAATCTGTCAATGCTGGTTTTGTCTTGGGAAGCCCCACACTGGACCCAGTGTTTCCAAAACAATCTCCGAGGGGCCAAACCAAGGGGATTCACACTCCCCTGATGTGCTGCCTGCCTCCTTGCTCACACAGCTGAGGGTGTAGCTCACCTCTGCTGTAACCCAGCAATGACCCCTGTTCAATTCCTGACTTTCTATCGCTTCCTATCAACCTGCTTCCCAGCCCAGCTGTTCCCTGGCCTGTCCTGTTCCCTTCTGAGGTTATTCCATCAGGACTGTGCACTTGTCTGCCCACTTCTGCACTCCTGAACAGCAGCTGCTGCCTCTTGGGTGTCGAGTGCTTCCCTCCCCACTGCTTCCTTTGGTGGCTTCTGAAAACTTCCTGAGAAGTGCCCAATTATCCAGGCCATCAGCTCCAGTCCCTCCAGGATCTCAACAGCAACGAGTTGCCAAGTGGGCTCTGTGCTTCTGATCATCACCCTGTGAGTGCAGCAGCCCAACCCATCCCCAGCTTCCTTCTTTCCTGTTTATTGGCCCCACATCTCCCCAGCCTGGCCCTAGGGATTGGCATTGAGAGCTTTACTACAGGCAAGGGAAACCACTCAATACTCCCTTATTCACCCTGTGTCCTCACAGCCAGTTTTCTTGCCGCCTAGGTAGTCAGGTCCATCAGGTGTGATGTGACCTTTGTTTGGCTGGGTTCAAACCAACCCATCCCTCACAGACATTCTCCTACTCAGATAAACAACTTTACAATTGCACCAGTGCTACTTCTGTAAAACAGTCACAGAATCACAGAATTACAACATCCTTCAGGTTGGAAAAGACCTCTGAGATTACTGAGTCCAACCTGTGGCTGAAAACCACCTTGTCAGCTAGACCAGTGTGCAATCCTTTCTTGAGCACTCCCAGGGATGGTGACAACCCAATGCTTGACAACCCTTTCTCTGAAGAAATTTCTCCTGATGTCCAGCTTAACCTCCCTGGCACAGCTTGAGGCTACATTTCATCTAGAGGCTGTGTTGATCCTGCAGCAGGCATGGTCTGTGCATACAATCAGAGCTGCTCCTTTATCCAGAGACTCTAGAGCTCCTTGTCCAAATAGGCAGGGTGGCAGGAAGACAAAGACACGTGAGACCACCAGGGATCATTAGTCTGAAGTTGGATGTTGTGGTGGTTTAGTTAAACTGCACTTAGGACAGTTGTGTGGACAGTCCTACTCACAATGGACAAAAAAAGCTGAGTTTCTTTTCTTCTCACTCATTGTGGACATGAGGTAAGCCAGGATGAGTGGAGGCTGCTTGAATTCTGAACAGGAATGTCCACATAGACAGTTTAATGAAGTTTAGCTAATCCAATTTGCAAAGGTTAATTCAGATTCATTCTCCTGGTTGTCTCTGTGTAGATAAGGCCAAGGTCACTTCCCCAAGGTGACTGGCTGAGCCAGGCACAAGATCCACACTTTCTTTCACCATTACTTTCCCAGGCTGGTTTGTCCCTATCCAGGTGCAGGAGAACACAATTTCTCACATTTTCCCCATCAGCATCACTGATCCTTGCTGATCAAGATCACTACAGACCCTTTTCCTGGGAGAAATGCAACAGGCCCTGCTGTTCCTGGGGCCACAGCTCACCCTGCAGCTTGGGGGTGAACCACAGCACACAAACAGGAATTGGTGATGCTGAAATCCCCCCCAGGAATCCAGAACAGCCCCAGGATCTTGCTGGTAGAGGTGGGCGCTTCCAAGCACTCCAGCTGGCTGACAGTGCAGATCTCCTAAATCACCCTGATGCTGTTTTTTCTGACTCTTCTGGGCTCTCATGTATGTAACTGCAGTTATCCAGCATCTCCCAGCAAAAGCAGCAGAGACAGTTTAGGAATTGAACCTCCCTTTGCAGCCCTGCCAGGGGCAGGCTGTGATGGGACCTGATGTGTGGGGACATCTGTCCCACAGCTCTTCCAGCAGGGTTCTCACCTCTGCTTCTCTGCAGCTGCTGCTGGCCCCTGCAGTGCCCCAACTGCTCGTCAGGGACTGAGATCCAAAGATATTTTAGAGTATTTAAAAAGACATATATAATCTAACCAAAACTGAAGAGCTGCCTTAGCCTTAGCTGAAAACTTTCCCAAAGGAGTTACAGCCCTAGAACAAGGAGCTTACATCTCCTAGTACATGATGAATGGGTACAGGAGCTGTTCTGAACAGCAGGCAATGGTGAATGGTTACATTTCCTTGGCCAAGATGAGGAAGCTTTAAGTAACTAATTAAAAAAAAAATCAATAGAAAGTCTTTTCCCACGATCTTTTGCCATGAGTCCTTGGCAATAATTTCAGCGCTCACTTCAAAGAATTGAGGTCTCTTTTCGGGGCCTCTTTCTGCCATGGCAAAGGAGTTTACAAAGAGAAGTGGCTGGAGCCCAGTAGCTGGCTGTTAGCTTGCTGCTCTGTTTCAGGGAGGACCTGCAGTCCCCAAGTCCTTGTGACCAGGGGTCCCTGCATGGGCTGTCCTGTAACCATGACATGTGTCCACATCTCTGCTCTGCTGCCATCATTAGAAGATAATTGCCTTTCCTCTGGACTTCCTCAAGTGATCATTTCTGATGTTTCCATGTGTGGCTGTCCAGCTCCTCATCCTCTTCCCCACCACTGCCGAGTCTCTCTTAGACCTGAAGTGCCCTGAGCTGTGCAGGGCTTGGTCCTGCTGCAAGGACTTCAGCTGGGAAGTGAAGAACAAGACAAGGAGCAGAGGGGACAGAGGTCTGGGAGTGTGCAGGAAGCAAGGATAGGTTTTCTGCCAGTGTTACTCATATTTTCTGAAAAGCCCCTTTGCCAGGATTTCTTCTCCTGGAAAGTTGAGAAGCCTCAGAGAAAAATGTAAATAATAATTATCTGATTCATTTCTCCTGTGTTTGCTGCTTTGGAATGTGCTCTGGACATTGTTTACCAACAGGTGCATGTTTGGTTGGTTTCCTGTGAATTGTTTTTGCCTAATGACCAATCACCATCAGCTGTGTCAGACTCTGAGGAGTCAGTCACCAGTTTTTCTTATTCATTCTTGTTAAACCTTCTGTCTGTATCCTTTCTCTTTCTTTAGTATCACTTTTAGTATAGCATTAATATAATATAATATAATATAATATAATATAATATAATATAATATAATATAATATAATATAATATAATATAATATAATATAATATAATATAATATAATATAATATAATATAATATAACATAACATAACATAACATAACATAACATAACATAACATAACATAACACATAACATAACATAACATAACAATATTATATTCTAATAATATCTCAGCCTTCTGAGAACTTGGAGTCAGATTCTCATCTCCCACCTCATCCTGGGGAGCCTCACAAACTCAGCATGCCAGCAGTGGTGAGAGGGGCTCTCCATCTTGCACTGTCACTGCAGCCTTCCCCTCCACAGTCCGTGGCACAGCTGGGACATCACCCAGCTGAACACAATCTTTACTTCCCACATCTGCAAAGCAGATTCGAGAGGTCTGTCAAAAAAGAGTGCTGAAGGTGTGGTGTCTTCTCTGTCCAGGAGGACCTGCCCATACCTTGCTACTGCATCTAATTCACTGAAGATTTTGCCTCATTTCAGCAAAATTTGAATTCCTCTTGGGCAAATGGGAATGTTCCTTCTTCTTGCTCTGGTTCAGCTGCTCCAAGTTAAGGCAAAGCCCAAATCTACCCTAAGAAGGGACCTGGCTGCTGCCTCTCCCCTTCCATCTCTGATCTGCTGCTACATTTTGCTGCTCTCCTCCTTTTCAGGAAGAAATTTAGTGGAGGCACCTGGGCAGGTGTGCTGTGGGGTCTGTGCTGCACATATCATGGAGGGACACATTTTTCCAGGTGGGAAAGGCCAGCTTCCACAGCCAGTTCCCTCTATCCCTGCCTCATCTTCCAGCCTGACAGCTTGGTAACGAGTCTGAAACAGAGCCTGAGCTCATACTGCACTATCTGCAGGAAAATCATCACCACTATTCCTCTCACTGGCCCAAGAAACCTTAAAGGCAACCTCCAACTCCTTTTCCCTCCCTCCCAGCAGTATATTCCTTTTAGTGTGTAGCCAGAACAAAAACCACAAAAAAAGGGATTATATTACTTTCTACTATTTTTACTATTTCTACTACTCCTTTTTTCAAAAGCTTTTTGAGACCAAGCAGGCAATTGGGAATCAGACCCTCAAGGAGGTGAATTTACCTTGGCTGTGGAAAGATGGCTTTGAGCCACATCAGACCATTTCTGAAGAGAGAGCCAGTCCCATTGCCCTAACTGAGCCATGTATGATTTGTAGGTCATATCCTGGTCTGAATTTCTCATATTACCCCAATATGAAGCAGGACTTAATTTCTTCTTGTAGCCCTAAAAGGCTGTCACAGGGCAGTGGGGCTCCTCTGCAGCTGCAGAGCACGTACAGAAGAGTTCATGTAGCAAATAGTGTAATTTTTTTACTTAACACAGGCTAAAGAGCAGCTCTAAAGACAACCCTTCATTAGTGTCTGAACTGTTGGTCCTTTCTGTTTTGAACTGAAGCATCAGATAATATTTAGGTTCCTAAAATATTATTTTTTATGGCAGATATTAATAACCTTGGGTCTATTGGGTCAATCGATTTTATTATGACTAATAGAAGATTCTGTTTCTTGGATATAGACTCAAAACCAGGATGCAATTTAGGACCCAGTGTATGTGCTCAGTGCTTCCCAGAACCTGTCCCATGTGTTCAGTTCTCTTCCCAATGAGTGTAACCCTCAGCTCCTTCCCATGGCCAGAAGCCACTGCCTCATTTGCAGGTTTTTCTTGGTCATTGCATTGACAGTTTTCCCTGGCACAAGGTGATAATCCTTGTGTTTGCTGCTGAGTTCCCTGGGTAGGTTCCCCACAGTGCTCTCAGTCCTGAGTGGGGGGCTCTGTTACCTTCTCCTGTTGCTGCACAAAGGTGCTCCTTCCATTCACCTGGGATGGCTCAGGGAGGGTCTCTAAATTGAAGCCTAGAAATAAATAACATGTTCTATGATAAAAATATCCCCTTTCAGGAGGTCCCATGCAATAGGGAACATCAATTCTTTGACTCCCATTGGGACAGCAACACTGTTCAAAGGATTGTGAGGGGTGGGCATCACTTCCCATTGTCTAAAGGAATGGGAGGTTTGTGCTGAAATGTTGAATGAGCAGCCTGAAGGTCTGGGGTCTATTCTACACCAGATGTGGCCTTAAAGAGGGCTGGGGTTTTTCAAGATTGCTCATCACTGCTCCAGTTCTTCTGTGCATGAAACCTCCTCTGCTCACAACCAAGGAACCACCCTGTGTGCTTCTGATTGCCACATTTAAAATGGATCAGACTCTTCTGACCTGCTTCACAGTCTGTGCTATCCATCAGCATCAATCAGCATCTTTGAAAAGCCCAGGAAGGAACAAGACCTGCAGGAGTGCCTGTTCTGGGAGCTGGCAGGAGATCTCCTGGCTCTGAGTTCCTGTGCTTGGACATGCTGCAGCCAAGGACAGCTACGTCCCAGCATGGGGCCCTTGATTCACAGTTAAACAGTGTTAAGGCCAAGAAGTGGAGGTTTCTCCCACCCAAAGGAGGCCCTCAGGCTCCCAGGTTCTGGGAATTTTTTCCATTGTAGGATCGGGAGTATCTGGGATGTCACCTGGGATCTCCTGTACCAGGGAGCTCTCTGGTTTCAGGGACTGGACACCCTCTCAAGGAAACTCAGGGCTCCCCAAGCTGAGTTGTCCCAGTTTTCAGTCGTCTTGCCAGTGCCAGAGCTGTGAGAGGTTCACCCTCCCAGGACACCTGAAACAGGTCCCTGGACTTACCCCGTGACCTGTGTGAGGTGAGGCTGGGCCCAGTTCCACAGTGTCATAGACATGTTTTATGAAAAATCCTTCCCTTAGGACTTTTCCTCCTGAGAAGCTGAAAGGCCTCAGGAACAAAATGTAAACAATGATTATCTGCTGCTGTGGAATGCAGCAGGTGCATCTGTGATTGGTCTCGTGTGGTTGTTTCTAATTAATGGCCAATCACAGTCCAGCTGTCCAGACTGTCTTGGTCAGACACAAGCCTTTGTTATTCATTCCTTTTCTATTCTTAGCTAGCCTTCTGATGAGATCCTTTCTTCTATTCTTTTAGTATAGTTTTAATATAATATATGTAATAAAATAATAAATCAAGCCTTCTGAAACATGGAGTCAGATCCTCATCTCTTCCCTCATCCTCGGACCCCTGCGAACACCATCACACCACAGAAGAATTTGGATTTTTCCAGTTGCTCCTTGCTGTTCTCCCCTAGCAAAAGGCTTGGGCCTGCTTGCTGCAGAACATTTGTGTGCTCTGTTCTCCTGCTGCATTGTCCTGCCCCGGAGCTGAGGATGGTTCAGCAGAGACAGAGCTCTCCCAGTGCCAGCTGCAGCCCTCAGCCCCTGCACGCACCGGGCCCTGCCAGATTGCACTGAGACTACAAAGGAGAAGAGAGAAACTGGCTCCTTGGCTGCTGTTTACAAAGCCTCTTTTGCAGGGTTTCTGATCCCAGGGCTGCCAGGCTGGCCCAGAGCTGCTCTGCTGCAGAGCCCGGGGAGAGCAGAGCAGAGCAGAGGGTGAGCAGGGTCCCTCCTTGAGAGGGGGCTGGCAGGGAATGGGGACACTGGCACCTCAGCACCCTCACCAGGGAGTTCCTGGGCTGCAATCTGGCTGTCCAGCCAGGATGCACCTTTGCTGGCCCCATGGAAAGCCCTGTGTGCCACCAGGGCAGGGGGATGTGCCGTGCTCTGTACCTCTCATGGATGTAAAAGCAGAGGAAGACTCCACTTCAAGTGTTGCAGTGGGGACCCCAGGCTGTCCCCCTGCACCCCACAGCCCCCCGGGCATGGCCACAGCCACCCCTGCAGATGCCAGCCTGCCTGGCAGCTCTCAGAGGAGGGACACAGCTGGGTCACAGGGAGTGAGGCTGTGGCTGTGCACACGCCTGAGGCTGCTGGTGCACCAATGCCTTTATTCCTCAGTTCTGGTTTTGGCCACCAGTGATGCAAAAGATGTTTTCCACCATATTTTTGGGGTGCTGCAGTTGAACAGTGTTTTGCTTTGGGCTGCTGTCAGGACCCAGGACATCCCTCTGGCTGTCCTGAGCAGCCAAGACCCCTGCCAGGGGGCTCAGAGACCCTGGCACAGAGCCCACAACACCTGTGGGTTTGATTATGACCCCTGGAGCAAGTTACCAACCTTAGATGAAGATCTGCAGACCATGACAGTTTAAGTAGAATAATAGTGAAGTTATCACGGGGTGGAAAAGTAGATTTTAGGGTTTTTTGGTATGGGGGTTCAGGAGGCAAGATGGAGGGAACTGGGTGTGTCCAGCCTTTCTCCTTCTTCTTGGTCTCCATCTTCTGCTGTGATGGTGGCACTTACAGATTGGTTCAGAGTAGAAGCTCACTGTCTAACACAAGTGATGGGTATTGGGAGGTCATTGTAAACATTGTACACGTCGTTTTTAGTATAAAAAGATAACACCGCCCCAGGGGCAGGCAGAGTGCCTCTGTCTGAGAGGACCTTGGCTGGACAGGAGAAAAAATTTTATAGATAAGGAACAATAAATAACCTTGAGACCAGGAACTGAAGAGCTCTGACTCCTTCTTTGAGCACTGGGCTGGGAAAAGAGACTTTGTGACACATCTCAGGGTCACTGTGAGCAGCAGAGACCCCGACAGGCTGCCACAGGTCATGGTTCATCCTCTGCCTGGTCCTTGTCTAGGGGAGAGGCTGTGAGCTCCTGGGCATGGGGACAGCCCCGTGAGGGACAGGGCTGTCACATCACCCCCATCCAGGGCATTGTGCTTCTGTAAATGATCAGGATCATGTAGATCCTGGTGGGATTTGAATTCTGACCCTGTTTGCTGTGGGGAGGGGACTGCTGGACTTTGTAGCGCAGATATCTCCTCACAAGTGAAAGTTGTTGGTCCCTGAGGGAAGAACAAAGGAAAATCCTTCTCATTTCAGCAGGAAAGGCCAGTGTTATTTATTTCACAGCTCTGAGGAGGTAAAAAGGGAGGCAGAGTCTAGGACAATTAAAATATTGACTGAACAAGGATGACATCTCAGAGATGGATCTTTTTTAGTTTTAAAGGCTGCAGAGAGGGAAACAAGCTGACATCATGTGAGATTTTAGAAATACAGCTGAGGAGAGGCCTCCCACATGGTGGCTTCAGTACAAACCAAGGCAGGGCTGCCCAGTTTGGTCTCATGGCTGCTGAGGATGGTTGGTTTCCCTGCCAGAGGCTTGTGCTGTGCCCCCCAGCGAGCTGCTCAAGTAGAAATGCACAGCCTGCTTCTGCCTTCTGAGGCTGCCCTGACACACAGCCCAGGATCTCTGTGCCCCCTCCTCACTGGGTACCCAGGGAATACACAGGGTCTGAAGGGAGGGGGTAACCGAGCCCACAGGCTGCACGCTGAACCCCATCCCTGTCCTCTGAACCCCATCCCTGTCCTCCTTTGGGTCAAACATAAACTCCATTTCCCATCTTTCCTTGGGTCAAGTATGAACTCCATCCTCTGTCCTCCTTTGGGTTAAATATGAACCCCATCTGTAAGACCTTGTCTCCCAGTGCAAAACAATAACTAAATAAACTATTTAGTGCAATACAACACCCATCCCCTGTCCTTCCTTGGGTCAAATATGAACCCCATGCTCTCTCCTTCTTTGGGTTAAATATGAACCCCATTTTTTGTCCTCTTTTAGATTAAATATGAACCCCATTTTCTGTCCTCCTTTGGGTTAAATATGAACCCCATCCCTGTCCTTCCTTGAGTTAAATATGAACCCCATCCCTGTCCTCCTTTGGGTTAAATATGAACCCCATCCTCTCTCCTTCATTGGGTTAAATATGAACCCCATCCTCTGTCCACCCTTGGGTTAAATATGAACCCCATCCTCTGTCCTTCCTTGGGTTAAATACTGTTGTTGATGCCCTCTGCAATCACCAGGGGATGTGCTGTGGGGTTTAGCATCAGGCTGTGCTCCTAGAGGGGGGCTGCCCCTGCCCATGGGACAGGGGAGGTGACAGTGGGGACGGTGGCAGTGAGCTGGGGACAGCGTTCCTGCAGACTTTGGGGCTCCGTGTCCCTCCTGCTGCCGAGGAACGCGGGCACGGAGCCCGCCAGGCGGCTGTCTGCAGGGACAGCAGCAGGAGGGGGGACGGGGACGGTGATGCTGCTGCTGGCAGCGCTCTGGGTCCTGCGAGGATCCCGGCGCCGCTGCCGGGGGTGGGAGCGCGCCCAGCTCGGGAAGGATGTGCGGAGGGAGGAGAAGCCCCGGCACAGCGCTGACAGGGCGAAGCTGCTGGCAGGCAGCTGTCTCCAGGGCGGCTGCAGCACTGCAGCATCAATTAACCTTTGGGGAACTTTTCCAGCGCCGCTCAGGCGTGCCCGGGCGCTGGATGGGGCGCGGAGCTGGCGCGGAGCGGAGCTGCAGCCAGACTACAAAAGGCCGAGCAGGAGCCAGCCACCTGAGCCGGGCCGCTGTGTCTGGCTCAGCAGCCCGCGATAAGTGCTTTTATCTCCTCTCCTTGTGTTTCCGAGGGTGGCTTTCTCCTCCTGCCGTGGCAGTGCCGCGGAATGCTAATGCAGAGCGAGCGGCGGCTGCCCTCCGCAGTCCTTGGCCGGCAATTTCCTGGGGACCAGCCCCCCGAGCCCGCTGGCTCGGCGGGGACAGGGTGAGCCCATCCCGCAGCCCTGCCCGGAGCAGCTCCGTGCCTGCCCTGGCACCGTGCGACAGCGCCAGGATGGTCACTGCGCCACGGGGACCCTGTGACAGCCGAGTGTCCGAACCCAGGACATTCCTCGGGCTGCAAGACCCTTTGATTTAGCCCTTGGGAAAAAAAAAAAACAATTACCAACCTTATATGAAGAATTACAAGCCACGACAGTTTAAGTAGAATGATGGTGAATTTATCACGGGGTGAAAAAAATTCTTTTTGGGGTTTTTAGAATGGGGGTTCAGGGGGCAAGATGGAGGAATCTGGGCATGGCCAGCCTTTCTCCTTCTTCTTCTTCTTGGCCTCCATCTTCTGGGTGATGTTGGCACTTTTAGATTGGTTTAGAGTAGAAGTGCACTGTCTAACATAGGTGATAGGTATTGGAAAGTAATTGTAAATATGTTATACGTAGTTTGTAGTATAAAAAGACAACACCGCCTTGGGAGCGGTCAGAGTGCCTATGGCTGCCTTGCTGAGCAGACCTTGGCTGGGCAGAAAGACAAATTTTGTAGATAAGAATTAATAAACAACTTCAAGACCAAAAACTGAAGAGTTCTGACTCATTCTTCAGACGCACGTGCCAAAACAGAGACCTTTCGTGCACCTCAGGGCAGCAATTAACAACCAAAAACCCAAGACAGATCCTGCCCAGGGGGCTCAGAAACCTTGGCACAGCGCCCAAGACCCCCGTGTCTTTGATTTAGCCCTTGGAAAAAAAACCAATTACCAACCTTATATGAAGAACTACAAGACACGACAGTTTAAGTAGAATGATAGTGAATTTATCACGTGGTGAAAAAAATTCTTTTTGGGGTTTTTAGAATGGGGGTTCAGGGGGGAAGATGGAGGAATCTGGGCGTGTCCAGCCTTTCTCCTTCTTCTTCTTGGCCTCCATCTTCTGCTGGCATGTTGGCACTTACAGATTGGTTTAGAGTAGAAGCTCACTGTCTAACACAGGTGATAGGTATTGGGAGGTCATTGTAAACATTGTACACGTAGTTTTTAGTATAAAAAGATAACACTGCCCCAGGGACAGGCAGAGTGCCTCTGTCTGACCTGCTGGGCAGACCTCAACTGGACAAGAGAAAGAATTTTATAGATAAGGAACAATAAACAACCTTGAGACTGAGAAATGAAGAGTTCTTTGAGCACTGGGCTGGGAAAAGAGACTTCCTAACACATCTCGGGGTCACTGTGAGCAGCAGAGAGCCGAGAGCTGCCCCTCTGGCTCTGTGGCACAGATGTTCCTGCTCTGCACCCTGCCAGGCCCAGCAGGGAGGACAGGGGGGCTCTTGGCACAGGGTGCTGGTCCCCAGGCAGTGGTGAGCTCAGGGTTCCTGCAGCTCCCTCCTGATCACAGCTCCATCCCATGGGAAGTGTGCTTGGTGTGTTCCTCAGGCACCTCTGGCCGTCTGGGAAGTCCAGACTGGGAGGTGAGTGGGCAAAATGAGAGGGGAAAAACCAGAGAAGAACAGCAAGGTTTTAGAGGGAGCAGCAGTACCAGGGAGGTGTCCTGCAGGGAGGGGGCTGCTCAGGCTTGTCCATAAATCATTTATGCTCCTGCACACGACCTCTTCTTGGCCACTGAGCTCTGCTCTTCAGAGAGCAAGACAGTCCTTGGCTAAAGCCCTGTGGGGCAGTCAGGCATCAAGTTCCTGGGAACATGGGCTAAAAACCCTTCATCCCAGCCTGCTGTAGGGACTGCTCTCAGTACCTGGGGCACAAAGGGGCAGCTGGGGTAGCCCAGGCCCCTCTGGTACATGGCACTGTCACTTTGGAAGCTGTGGCAGTGATGTGCCATGCATCCCATGGCTGCCCCTAGCCAGGCAAGATGCCACAGGAGCCTGAAAGAGATGGGCTCCTTCATGACCAGGGGTGGCGAGGTCCCTGGTGTCCAGATGCCCCCAAGGTGTTGGAAAGTCTCTTTTTCCCAGCCCTGAGACCGAAGAAGAAGCCAGGATTCCTTGGCTCTGGTTCTCAAGGTTGTTTATTTGCTCTTATCTCATACACTGTCTGTCTGACCTGCTGAGGTCTGTCTGGCTGGTCAGGTTGAGGCACTCTAACTGCCCTTGGGGTGGTGTTAACTTTTTATACTAAAAATTATGTGTACTTTATTTACAATAATTTTCCAATACCTATTACCTGTGTTAGACATTCTGTCTCTAAACCAATCCAAAAGTGCCACCATCACAGCAGAAGATGGAGGACAAGAAGAAGAAGAAGGAGGACAGGACATGCCCAGATTCCTCCATCTTGCCTCTGGAACTTCAATTCTAAAAACCCCAAAATTCTACTTTTCCACCCTATGGTAAATTCACTATCATTCTACTGAAACCCTTGTGGCTTGTAAACCTTCACACAAAGTTGGTAATTGTTTTCATGGGTTAAAATAGAAGGCACAGGTGTTTCTGTCTCTGTGCCAAGGTCTCTGAGCTCCCTGCCAGGGTCTGGAGCCCTCCAGGGCAGCAGAGGAATGTCCTGGGTCCTGACACAGGGGGATGTAAGGACTCAGGAGCTTGGGGTGGTGTGGCAGGATCCCCTGGATCTCAGCCCCTTTCCCAAGGGCAGCCTCTCTGGGAGCTCTCAGCCCTCTCCCAGCCTGTTTCCCTGCATGCAGCTTTCCCTGCACACTCCAAGGGAGCCCTTTCCGTGCTGCAGGGGAGCCAGGAGGCAGCAGCAGCCCTGGCACCTTCCTGTGCCTGGCCTGGGCACACCTGGAGCCCCTGCCCACAGCAGGTCCTGCCCGTGCCTGCCTGTGCTCCCTCACAGAAGGGGCCACCTTGGCCACCTCTCCCACGATCCTGGCCAGGGCTGTGAGCCACAGCAAACCTGCTCCCTCTGGGGCTGAGCAGAGCTGGCCAAGCTGATGGAGAGACCACCAAGGCCTCTGGGACTGGTCTGAGCTCCTGCTGCTGCAGCCCTCAGGTGGAGGCAGGAGCAGGGCTGGGATCAGCTCTGTGGGGAGCACCAGGGGTGCTCTGCCTCTCCTGCATCCCTGAGCCAGCAGCAGTGCTGCTGCCTCCTTGGTGAGCTCCAGATCCAGCCCTGGCCCCTACACATGCCATCCTTGGCATCCCCTCTCTTGTCAGATGGGGATTTATGAACCCCTGGGGAGCAGCAGGGCAGCTGTGTGGGTTTGTGGATCTGCCACAAGGTGGTTTCCAGTAAGGACAGCTCATTTCTTCCAGAGCATCTGAAAACAAGAGGTGGAAATATCCCCACCCATCCTTTGTAAGCAGCACCCATGGCAAGGCTTCCCCAAGGTGGGGCTGGGTTTTTGGTATCATGTAATGGCTCGTGCTGTGTAGGTGTTTTCTGTGTGCCTGGTAATGAGCTGCTGAAAAGACAGATCATTTACTGGCAGGAGCAAGGAAAAGTCAAAGCTATCTCCGAGTACAGCTCCACTCCTGGAGATTTTCCCCCTCTGCCTCATGAGTTAGGTGGTGCTGGTTATTCCAGACTCCCACGTGCCCTGTACATCCTTGCTGCAGCCCTGCAGGGAATATCTGCTTCCCAAGGCTCCTGGTGCTTGTATCAGTGGGTGTCTGCCTTCAAGGAGGTGCCTGTCACACTGAGAGCTACCCTGAAACCTCACTTTGCCCACACTGAAAGCACCACAGGGGGAATTTCACCTTTAACTTTCAGATTTATCATCTTTGGGGAAAACTAATTGGTTTCCACCAAGTTTCAAGTCCAGCTGAAGGTGGGAGGTGGAGGACAAGAACAGGAAGAGGCAGAATTAGTGTAGCCTCAAACACAACAAGAGAGCAGCTTGGTTGTCTTGTCCTGCTCTCTCCCTGTGAGGCATCTGCATGGGGCTGTACTTGGGCACATGGAGTGCTTCCCCCAGCTCCTGTTTTCCTTAAATGCCAGGCAGTGGGCTCACCAAGGCCTGGATCTTGTGGTTGTTCCTCAGTGGCTGTGTTCTAGGCAATGGATAAAACCTCCTTGTCCAAAACCAGCCTGAACATCTGCCATTACTGCTGGGAAGCGCAACTCTTTTCCTGCAGAGTGAAAAGTGCTGAAATCCCCCAAAATGTCTTTCTCCAGGCTGGTGTTTCAGAGGGCTCTGACAGCATTGTGGGTGTCTGGTCACATGGAGTCTGGCACAGCCATGGGCTGAGCCTGGATGCTGACTGATTTAAGCTCCTTTAGAATGATGTAGTAGGATATCATCATTATATCATACTGCTGTCACACAGGTTGGGTTTGATCTGAGCAGAAACTGAATTCCCAGAGAGCAGTATATCTTTGAAAATTAGGCTTAGCTAAATGCTTGCCATTGCAGGTTTATTAATGCTGAATACGAGCAATAATTGCTTCAGCTTCTCATGAACTTGGTAGAATTTTGTGTGAGTGTGTGGCTTTACCTGTCAGCTCCTGCTTTTTAATCCATGTCCCACAGCTACACAGCAGCACGTCCCTCAGCCACCCCTCTGGGATAACTAGATATTCATCATTTATCCCTGAAATTCATGGTGTCACACAGACCATAGCTCTTGGGCTGGACACTATGGTGCATTTAGTGACATTTTGCTACAATGAACTGAGAGTTGGAAAGTCACCCTTAAAATCTGGAACTGCTTCTGAAAGCTCTGGAAAGTAATGTTTTAAGAACTTCTTAATCTGTGGTGTGTTACAGATCTTCCACCTCTCCTTCTCCTCCCAGTTCTGCCTGTCTAACACTTGTATTTCAGAGATGCTCACGCACACACAGACCCAGGCAGGGCTGCTTGGTGAGCACAAATTCTATTGCAGGGGCAGGTGAATGTTCCTGTCCATGAAAAGCAGAGCTGCTCCAGCCCACAGGGAGCATTGTGGTGATACAGGAAAAATCTGAGAGGTGTATTTTTAGTCTTTGAAGGATTTCCATCAATGGCTCATTAGGTTTATCGAAGCAGCAGTGATGTTGTCAAACACACTCTGCATGCCTACCCTGTTTTGCAAAGAACAAAACCACGGAGCAGCAAATTAATGCACAGGCAGTGGCTTTTTCATGAGCAGTGGACATCAGTTTGGCCCTTTCCATACCTAGATAGCAGGTCTTAATTTTCTAGTTTAAAACCACTCAAGTGTTAAGAAGTGCCACGCTGCTAGTCTGGGTCCAGATGCTGTCACAGCAGATGTCCTGGGCCTGGAGCTGTCACTTCTGTACTAAATGTCCCAGTGCCAGTTTTGCCACATTACAGGGCACAATCCCTGAGATGTTGTGGTGACATGACACACTTTGACTGGTTTTAGCTATGACTCTCCTTTGCTTGGCTCTTTAAAGTTCTCCCTTACAACTTGCCAGCTATGGAAAGAGCTCTTTTTACTCTTGTTTTGACAGTGGAATTGATGCCAGTTTTGGGGAAGCACTATAAATATCCCCGAGTCTGTGATCTCTGGTGTTAGTATTTCCTGGCAGTGCTTTCAAGAGTGTCTGATTGATAAGCACTCAACACAATGGTGAGTCCTGACACATTTTTAAGTGTTCACAGATGTGGCAGATAACCTTGTCCCATCATCTTTGGGTGCCAGGCTGAGGGCTGGCCATAGCTTATTGATAGCCACAACTCCATCAAGGTCCATCGTTATCAGTGGGTCACAACTCAGCCAAGGGCTCACTTCCTTTCCAGGAGACTTTAAAAGATTATCCTCACAGCTTCATCTATTTATTATTTTTAAGATGGGCTGGAAGATGACAATGTTTTGGTTTCTTATAGTCACTTTTTGGATTCTTAGAGATAATTAGAGAGCATAAAGCTGTTTGTTTTTATAGGAAATGTTACTTGGGTCTTGTGCAAGTGATCTTTTGTGGTCTGATGTGAAATGGCTCCTTAGGAAATTGTCCAGCTTGTCAGTTTACTCCATTTCATGAGCCTTTTAGTCACAAAATCACCATTATATTTCTGGCTAACACCTCCAATTATCATTACATTTTCTTCTGCTCTGGCAAGTGACCTGCAAACCCACTGGTGTTCCTCAGTAACATTAATGAAACCACTTCTATGACCAACTTCTGCATTAGCCCAGCTCCCTGTGCTGAGTTGTTGGGTTCTCCCCTCATGGTGGCTGCCTTCAGACAGAGCAGGATCTGCCCTTGGTGTCTGTATTTGAAACCTGATCAGAAATGCTCAGTCACCAACAGTCCCCTCCCCGTACTCCCCAGTGCACTCCAGAGCATTGTAATGGCTGAAGATGATGAATACTATGCAGACAACACACCCAGCTGTCCAAGCACACAGTCAGTGGAGAAATGAAGATATGCCTGCCTAAGTAAAAGTTTGATTAATTGCATTAATTAGGCCCTAAGGTATGGTTCATAAAATAAGAGTACAACTGGTATATTGGATTGGGGAATTGACTATGTGACAGGGAACAAACAGTGGCACGAACAGGAGCTTGTCTCTGTCTGGAATGGCATGATAAATTATCAATTAAATAATGGAGAGTGACAAAGCTGCAGTCTGGGAGAGGCGACCTCCAGCCATGGCTGCGGCCAGCCCGGCTGGGTGACTCAGCCACATCTGTCACTCTCCAGTGCTTCCACACCAGTTTGTTCTCCCACAGCCCCACCAGCACAGCCCTGGGCTTGTGGCCCTGGCACACTGCAGGGCATGGGACCCTCATGGGGTGAGTGTGGGCTGAGCAGCCATGGGGCACTGGGCTCCTACAGGGACTGTGCCAGAGCACCCAGCAGCTGCTGGTCTCCTCCTGCTGTGGCAGCAGGACCACCTTCTGCTGGGAAAAGTGGTGAAGGGGTATTAATTCATCCCAAATGCACTGGGTTTGACTTTCCCACGTGTCACACCTTCTCAGTGTGTCCCATCCTTTGGCATCACTGTATTTGCTCACCAGGGTCCTACACCAGTGGGAGAGCCATGGGTCAGCTCAAGCATGAGGTCCAGCAGAACTTCTTCTCCTGGATCTGGGACTTTTTGCCAGGCTTTTGTGTGGCCACAGCTGCAGCTTCCTCATCCTCTTCTGTCCTCACTGCTCTTCCCTCCCATGGTCTGTGGGGATTTGCCTGCTGCAGACAGAGGCTCATCCCCACCTGCACAGGCAGAGGGGAGTGGATGGTCTGTGTTGGTGGTGTGCTCCTCCACATCCCTTTCCCATTTCCCACCCAAGCATTTCCCATTTCCCTCTCCCATTTCCCACCTGAGCGTTGAGGAGTGGCCGATTCTCCAGGCTGGGTCTGTGAGCGCCGCTCCTGCCTCGGGCAGTGCTGAGAGAGCTGCAGGCACAGCTGGGCAGGAGCAGCCTCTCCAGATCCCTCCTTGTGGCTGTTACCAATGACTCTGCATCCCCACAAAGCCAATAGCAGGCTGGGACAGATGTGTTACCCCCTGCCCCAGGAAGCTGATGAGAGATGCTCCCTCCCCAGCAGCACCGCTTCAGTTTCTTCTAGAAGGCTCCTTCAGGATTATTTCCACCAGCTCTCACTTTCCACAGCATTTTCTCTCATTCTGCATTGTTTTCTGTTCCAAGATTTGTTCCTTTATTGCTTTGGTGTCACACAAAGGCCTTGACTGAGATCTAGGCTGGACTCTGACCAACAACCTCTACAAAAACTCCTCCACAAAAGGAGTGAGTGGGTCTGTGACCAGTGCAGTTGGAGTGTATGATATGGGCAACCCCAGGGGAGCTTCAGCACTGACAGTGAGAACTCAGGAGATGGTGTGGGCTGAATGATCCACTGCCTTCCCTTGGGAATGGTCCCTGCAGCAGAGGAGACACTAAAAGGCAGTGTGAGAGTGGAAACCCAGCAGGGAAACGATCACAGTTCCACCCTGATGAATGGCTGAGTCAGGGAGATGTGCCTGGCCATTAGTTGTGTTGTCTCCATAGTGGGTGTCCAGACAATGTGAGATGTTGTTTGAACATTTCTCTTGTCACACGCCCCTGGTGGGGTGGGATGCTGGAGAAGTGACAGCTCTCTGGTGCTTGGTGTCTTGTTCATTCTCAAACCATCTTTGGGAGCATTCCTCTCACCTCCTGTCTGTCAGATTTCTCTGCCATCCGTCCTGTACATTCAGACAGGGCCCTTTCAGGCAGACCAAGACTGACCCCAGTTGTCAAACAGAAACCAGGGTGGTTCAAAGGTGGTTGAAATCCACACAGCCTGGTTTTCCCTCCCTTCCCTCTTTCTTCCACAAGCCCAAGTACCTGTGTTTCCTTGCCCTGGATGGAGCAAGGACAGTAGCCTGGGACAGAGCAAGGACAGTGTTTGCCAGTGCATGC
Source organism: Camarhynchus parvulus (assembly GCF_901933205.1). NCBI lineage: Eukaryota > Metazoa > Chordata > Aves > Passeriformes > Thraupidae > Camarhynchus > Camarhynchus parvulus. The sequence continues at coordinate 3,192,700 of NC_044583.1, read as the reverse complement.
TGGGGAAGGACAGATTCCCCCCAAAACTAAGGAACGAAACAATTTCTGGTCCATTAGTGCTTATGGTGCCGTGCTGTAATGAGTGAAGGTCAGACAGGGGAGGAAAGCCAGAGAGGGACACAAACTACAGCCGTGGGATGTCATCCACCAGGGATGCAGGCACATCTCTGTGCTGATGGAAACACATCTCTGTCAGGTGTTTTAATGAATGAGCAGCACTGGGGACCTCAGAGATTTTTTGCTTCCCTGTTCTTTCTTTACCCTTTCTGGATAACTTTTGGAGTTACAAGTTGTGGATTACTCACCAGCTTCTCTTCAGCTTCCTCTGAGCCCTCTGTGTGCCATTTTCCCAAGCTAAGCAGGGCTGTTATTTCTGGACAACTGTCTCCTATCAGTGATGGTGACACAATCAGTGCTGTGGCTCTGACATGATTTCCGTGGGTTGCTCTCTGTCCCCTGACAGGTTGGGGATATTTGTGCAGCAGTGTCCGTATCCCGTTCAATATCAGTTTGTGAATTTGGAAATGGGTGGCTGCTCCATGAATTTCTCTCCTGATCTAGGTTTGGTTGTCACAGGTGTAGCACAGGTTGTAGCTGGGATACTGCTTTCCCAGGATAGATGATCTCTCCATTTTGCTTTGGAAAACACACACTCAGTCTGCAATTGTAACGCCATGGTTTCTGTGAGAGAGGCTGTTCACACCTGGGGGAGGTTGTGTCCTTGCCTCATCAGGTTTCTTGCAGAACAGGGCACATCATCTCACCCCAGAGGTGATGCTCAGTGAACTTGTAGTTGAGCTGGAGCCTGGTTTTCCAAAAGATGCCCAGCCTGGAAGTTTGGGATGAGTCTATTTCCAACCACAGACAATCTGGTAGAGCATCCCTCTATTCAGAAAATGAACCAAGCTTTGAGCTTGCTCTTGGAAGCATGGAAATCTACTGGCAACGGGCTTGCTACAGCAAGCAAACCTATGGCTGATTCATCGTCTCTCTGCTCCTGCTTTGGGTGCCCCTGGTGAGGCAAGCGGATGGAATTTGATCGGTGTCATCACAAAAAGTGGCTGATGTTTGACAAAAAGCTGTGAGAGCCCAGCTGCCTCTGGCTGCAGCCAGGGCACGTTGCCTCTCTCTGCTCCCCTGACCCCTGGCCCTGCTGGTTTTGGGGTCCCACAAGCAGGCCAAGCTGCACTGGGACATCCCAGAGTGACCTGACTTGGTGCTGGTAGCTCTGTGTGAGGCTGCCCTGCAGAGCTCCTGCCAGCTGGAGCCCTCGGGGCTGTCCCCTCCTGGCTGTCACAAGGAGCCACCTGCTGCAGGACAAGCAGCAGCCTCAGTGTGACTGCAGTCCAAGCCCTGCCACCAGCACTGGCTGCCACAGGTCTGTGCAGGATGGTGGCAGCACTGTGGTGACTGAAACCTGCAGGGTGTTGTGCTGGCTGTCTTGCACATCTTTTTCTTTGCCTCATTTGTTTGTGTCTTTCAAACATGATTTGATAGCAGTCAGGGACCCTCCTTCACCCTCAAAGGGTGACAACTGAAGCTTTTAGAGTGTCTAAAGCTGGGACGTGAGGATGGAGAAGGGCCCAGAGGGACAAGACAAGGAGCAGCTGAGGGCACTTGGCCTGTCCAGCTGGAGCAGTGCAGACTGAGGTCAGACCTCCCCAGGGGCTGCAGCTCCTCTCAAGGGACAGGGCAGAGGCAGATCTGACCTCAGGAATGGACCTGAGGGAATGGCTGGAGCTGTGTCAGGGGAATTTGGGTTGGACATTTGGAAAAGATTATTCTTCCACAGGGTGGTGGGACACTGACCAGGCTCCCCAGGGAATGGTCCTGGCCCCAAAGCTGCCAGAGCTCAATGAGTGTTTGGACAATGCTCTGAGGGATGGGATTGTTGGGATGCCCTGTGTAGGGACAGGACCTGGACTGGATGGTCCTTGTGGGTCCCTTCCAGCCCAGGATATTCCATGATTCAATGGTAACTGCACAGAGCTGCCACCTTACCCAAGAAGTCCCCACATCTGCCCCTGTGCTGCCCCCCAGAGCACCCCCAGTGCCTGCACAGAGCTGGTGACAGCATTTGGCTCTGGCAGACAAAGCACATCTCCCAGGCTTATCCATCCCTTGCTGCTGATATCAGCCCCAGAGGGAGTTCCTGTGTCAGGGCACTTTTTGGGTGGCAGAACAGATGAAAAAACCCCGTGATCAAATGCAGAAATCCCCACCCATCCCCTTGCCTCACACATGGCAGCTGGTGAATTTGTTGTGAAATGCCATCCGCTGTCCTGTTTATTCCAGATGAAAATCTCTTCTCCAGGGACTCCCTCCCCAGGAAAAGTTATTCATTTGTGTGAGTACTTCAGAAGGAAAGACTCTGAAGCAGGTCTGAAACTAAACCCTACTCTCTCATCAAGGCTGAGGAGTCCAGCTAAAGCAGCTACAGCACCCCTGCTTTACTTTCCAGGAGAAAAAGAGATCCTTCCCATGGCAGGGAGACAGCTCTGCCAATGTTTCCTTCTCATACCTAGCACTGGCAGTAATTTCAGCTGTGGCAAGATTCATCAAAGTTAATCATCTGACCCTCATCTACATGAGATAATTTTTCAGCGAGCAGGATTTGCCAGTAGCCTCAGCTGGCATCACGCAGACCAACATGAACAAATCACATCCTGTTCCAGGTCTGGCTTTCCAAATCCCAAGCAGGGAAAGAGAGCAGCGGGCGTCAGATCCTGAGGAAGACCTAGATTCAATTCAGCTCTTGGTGTTGGGCCATACGGCTGCCTCAGGTAGCTCTTCAGCGAAAATCTGACAGTCCCCAAAACTTCACGAACACTTCTGGCCCTGAGCGGCTGGCATCTTGCACAACCTTCTGATCTGACAAGTTTGCCAACATCCTGAATGGTGAACATCTCATGGGGTAGGCGGTTCTTGGGAGGCTTCCATGCATCTTCTGTCGTCTCTGAAAACCTGTCTGAAAAAAAACCCGGCCTCCTTCTGGCTTTGCCTTCAGCCCGGCACCAAACCTATGGAGGCAGGTTCAATTGGAAAGGTCCCATCTCTGCAGGGGTTGGAGCCAACCTTCTGATTTGATGTGAACAGTATGTACGAATGCCACTGAATGACATGTTTCCATGATAAAGAGTGTGGTGATGAAATTCTCCTGCGTGCCAAGGATGGAAACAAAAAAGTCAGTGGGCAGCTGCAACACATCACAAGAGCTGGAAAACAAAAATCCTTTCTGATTCCCAGAGCAGTTCTTGAGGTGCTTGGAAACCTCAGATTCCTGCCCCCTGCAAGGGACCTGCACTTCCCCTGAACACATAAAGCACTGTCACTGTATTAAAGCTAAACAAATACTCCACAGAGAATGGGGAGATATTGTTTGAGTGACAAAGGCTGATAAATCATTCTCTGGACGTTTTCCTCTTTGCTTGGCTTCTTCCTGTTGATCCATAGGAAATCGGTGGCACTTTGCATGTGAAAATCCATAACCCAAAAGTCCATGCATTGATGACTTTGAGCAAGCTGTGTTCTCGGGTAAAACACACCACTTGCTTTTGGTTTTCATCAGCATTGTTCAGTGGGGAGGAGGGTAACGAAGGCCCAGGGTGGTTTTTGATGTGGGGGCAACAGACCTGATCTGTGTCCTCATGTCAGGGCAGCCCCAGGCCCATCCTGGAGAAATGCACAGCATGGATGTGACACCCACCCCCAAAGCCACAGCTCAATAGTGCTCAGGCTGCTGGGAACTGAGGGCAGAGAGATAAACACTTGCTATTGATGCAAATGATCCCTTCATGGACAGCCAGAACGTGGTGGGCACCTGAGATTCACGGCTCCAGCAGAGACCGGAGGAGCTCAGCCTGTCTGCCCCACCTCAGACACCACCCCCGAGCTCCCTTTCCCTAAAAGTCCACTTGCTGTGGATTTGGCACTTGGCACATCAGCCTGATTTTTCATATTTTAGGCCTGTTGTGGTGGGCTGACCCTGGCCAGCAGCTAAGCACCCAGAGAGCTGCTCATTTGCTTCCTCCCCACAGCAGGATGGGGAAGAGAATCAGAAGAGCAAAAGTGAGAAAACTCGTGGGTCGAGGCAAAGAAACAAAGCTGTGTGCCTGCTAAGGGAAATAAGGAATTCATTCACTCCTTCCCATCAGCAGGCACATGTCCAGCTGCTTGCTGCAGTTCAGGGCTTCAGCACACATGATGGATACTTGGAGAGACAAACATCATAACCACACACAGCCCTTCATCCTCCTTTCCCTGAGCTTTTATTGCTGCCATCATATGGTCTGGAATATCCCTCTGCTCAGTTGGGATCAGCTGTCCTGGCTCTGGACCTTCCCAATCTGATGCCTGGGGGTGGGATGGGAAACAGAGAGATCCTCAGCACAATGCAAACACTGCCCAGCACCAACCAGAACACCAGTGTGTTACCAACACTGGTTTAGTCACCAATCCAAAACACGGCACCATACGGGCAGCTGGGAGGAAAATGAGCTTCATCCCAGCCAGACCCACTACACCCACAAAACTGCAGCCCACAAAGCCTCCCTGTGCCTGGGGCAGCACTTTCTGTCTGACATTGCTGAAAACTTCTCAGGGCTCTGAAATACCACGTACAGAAATAGGTCCAGCAGGATCATCTTCCCCCGAAAAATCTTCTTTTGATCTAAAGGGAGAGACAGCCTGAGGCTGGAGGGAAAAGCAAGGGGCCTGCAGAGTGCTCCCCTTCAGCACAGGATAGGTACCAGGAGGCCTTTGCTTCACTTAGATGTCCTGAAGAAGGGCTGAGTCATTTTCCCTCCTTGTGCCTCATTTTCCCAATGCCCAGGGCAGAACTGGCAGCCCTTGTGTCCCAGGGATTGGTGGTGTTGCAGGAGCATCAGGGAGGCTGATGGGCTGTGTGAAATCACCTGGTGTGGGGATATTCTGTCACCCTTTCCCTGACCTTGTTTATCTTGGAGCTGCCTCTCCCACAAGATGTCACCTCCACCTGGAAACGACCGATTTGGTTCAAGGCTCAGGGAAGTTTCCCTGCAGATCTGTGCCACAAGATGTGATCTGAACCTGCACAACATATGGCTCAGATCTCCGTATTTCATAGAAAATGGGACTTAGCTTCGTAATCCTGAACGAAACAGAAAGAGATGCAAGCAGAGCCAGGAGGGAGCATCACTGCCACTCTCCTGCCAGTTTTCTGGGTCGGCACTGCCTTACTCACATCTCTGCACAAGCCTGCAGCAGGCACCGCTCTCACCCACCAAAACTCATTTCCAAGCATCCAGATGGGCACTGAGTCAGGTTTCAGCTGAAGCCCTCCCAGGTGGTGCACCAGGTAGCCCTGGGCAGCCCTGCCCTGCGCTGTGCTGGTGACACTGTCATTGAGGTCTGCGCCAGTAGGGTCCCTTCTCAGCCTCAGGGTCCTGAAAGAGCTCTGGGGTGAGTCACCGTGGCACTGTTGGTGTTGTGCTGGCAGAGGTGGGCACAGTCCCACAGTGTCCATCCAGCAGCCTGGAATACAGAACTGGATCGTGAACCAAAAGGGCTTCTCAGTGTGGGGAGCAGGTGTCACTGTAGGACGCGAAACAACACACACCGCTGTTCTCAAGGTGAAAAAAGGGAAGTTTATTTTCTGGCTCCAACATTTATAGCTTTCCAAAAGTGACAGTGGATTGGCGGGTGACAGTGCTTCTTCTCTAATGACACTGGAAAAACCAACAGTCTATTATATTTCTCTTCCTCTATAAAAGAATGCAAAACAATAAGTTATTTACAGAAAGTGTGTGAGAAAGTTTGTTACAAGAATGTCAACATCAGAAGGCTTAGAAATCTTAAAAAATCAGGGCGACAAGCAGGCACATACCCAGGCAGGCAGGAAGGACTTTGCTGTCCTGTCCTCTGGCTGGCTGTGCCTCTTCTTGAGCCTCAGCCTGTCTGAGTTTGACCCATGTTTTCATATTCTTTATCCATTCCTTGGCTGTAGTTTTGCAGTTTGTTTTTTTCCTTGCTGAGTTTCAGAGCAGTGAGTATTCAGGAATCAGCTGGTTTGGTTGTTTGCTGTGTTTCCATGCCTTCCTTTGTACCTGGATGCTTAAGATCATTTCAGTAAGGAAGTGCCAGCAGCCCTCCTCTCTGTCCCCCTTAACCCCTGGGATGTCCCCTCCTGGTTCTCCCAGGCCATGGGAGATGTCTCCAAGCCCACTGCCTTTCCCTTGCCACTCTCCTGCCACTCAGAGCTGTGAACTCTCACAGCTGCTCTCACCCAAGGTGCCTCCCACTTCCAGTTTGCAAGGATCCTACATCAAATCCGTGCAGCCTGGAGCTAACAGATGTTTTGCCATCCCATCAGCTCACTAAGAAATCGAGATTCTGATTTTTTTCCCGTTGCTTGTACTGCCTGTACCAAAGGTTCCCTGGGATAAAAGCCGACTTTGCTGAACACCTGCTCAGCCCTTTGCTGCCCTCTGAGCCCCTCTGTAAAGGTCTAGTCATGCCATTTTCCTGCAGATGCTCTCTTGGGATGCAGAGTTGAAAATCAGTAACCTCAACAGCCCTAGATATCACGAATTTGTCTGATTACAGGACTCCTGAGTCTTTCTCCAGGTCTCTTGGAGATGTTTCCCACTGAAAATGGGCTACCTGGCCACGCTTCCCCACAGTTTACTGAAGAGCTAGAGTTCCTCTTTATACCTTGCCTCAGCCAGCTGGAAAGAATAGTCACGCTCACAAAGAGCCACTGTTATTTTCCCAGAGGGGAGCCTGAGTGCTGTGGCAAGACCAATCCATGCTGATTATCCCTCACTGGCCATACAAGAGAAAGTGAAGCACAGAGAGAATCTTTCATGGCTGCACAAAGGAAGGGCCAGGCTGAGTGCAGCTCCAGGGCTGAAAAACCTTCCTCTTTCTCTACAGCAGTGTGGAGCAGACCCTGCCTTTGTGACCCACCTGCATCAGGTATCCAGGCAGGGCCAGTCCTTCCCAGGCTGTCCCAGCCACATCCTCACTGCATGGGAAGGGAGGATTTCTAGTCCACCATCCCTCCATTTCCAGGACAGAAAAGATGGGTGTCAGAGGGAAAAGAGCCACCAGCCTCTTTTCTGTGCCCACTGGAGCACGGCTGCCTGTGCCAGGCCCTGCACGTGTGTTTAGGGCAGGATGCACTTTTTGAGGATTCTGCAGAAAATGCATCCTGCTAGCTCCCTCCTCTGTAGGCAGCCCAGCTCTGCAGAGCTGTGAGTCATGGCAGGCAGCACGATTTTATTCCTGTCATTACCACACCAGCTCAGGCTGAGGCACAGGGGAGCTGTGGGTTGAGTCAGGAGGTGCCATTTTTGCATGGTTGCTCTCCAGGCAGGAGCTGGACTTTTCTCACAGTGTTTTTTTTTACAGCATCTCAGCAAATCAAACTCTGAGCACAGAGGGTCAGGACGTGCTGCATATCAATGAGGGGGATGTACAGCAGTCACTGCATTCTCTTATCTCCTGCTATCCCCTACGGAAAGCTGGACCTCAGCACTGACATGTTTTGCTGAAGAGGTCTCCAAAAGTCAGCAGGGAGCAGGAGTCGTCCTTGAACTGTCAGCAGAGGAGGCAGGACGGCACAGAGGGACTGTTGGATGGAAGGTGGATTTGGAAAGCTGTGCATGACCACTGGCCTTTGATAAGACACAACCAGAGCTCCCAGGGAAGCTGGGAGGAGTAATACCCACCACCCTCCAGCAGAAAACAGCATGGCAAAACAGGAATCCCACCCTGGTCCTACCCAGCAGCTGGGGAGTCTTGTTCTGCTGCCCTGACCATGTGGATCTCCTTTCTGAGTTTATAAAATTAAAAGTTTGTTGTCTAAGTGATAGCCTAAGCTGCTGTCTGAGTGACAACAGTTTTTTGTGTAAGTGATCTGATCTCCTTGGTAAGGAAGGGGATCTCTGCTCAGAGACCACTTTGTCCCAGCAGAAGAAACTGGACAGCTCAGTCTCTGGCTGTAAACAGCTCAGGCTCCAAGCTGTGATTCAGGTAAGGAGCTCTGGGGGTGTGAGAAGCCAGCTGGGATAACTCATGGCTTTGTGGAGTGTGGGGCAGACCAGTCCCCTGTGCCCCATGCCATGCCTGTCCCTGACCCAGCTGCTTGGCCATTCCTCACTCAAGGGAAGGGAAAAGAGCATCTGCTGAGCAAATCCAGGATCTTACAGCTCCTTAAAGGGTTTCACCCATGCCCTTTGTTTCCCTGTCAAGCCTGGTGTGAGCTGAGGACCAGCCCATTTTTTTGGCCCAGTGTGAGAGATTCTCACACACTTTCAGGCTGAGAATGTGCCTAAATCAGGGTAAATCAGTTACCCTGTGATCTACATATGTAATTTCTACATTTTGCACAAACAAGGTCTCTGAAGGGGCTGAAATCCAGTAGAGGACCAAGGCAAGGAGACAATAAAAGAAAAGGATGCACCCAAAAGGGAAACCAATGGCTTCTCCATCCACATCCATCAAAGACACAAGGAAATGTTGATGGGGAGTGACCTCTGAAGATTTCTGGTCCAGTCTGCTCAGAGATGGCCAGTGCTATGCCAGCTCAGCTGTGGTTTGCCCTAACTGCTTCTTGAGAGCCCCACTCCTCTGGTGACCTGTCCAGGGAAGAAACCCCCATAGAGATAAAACATGTTTCAACCAGAATTTGTCAAGCCCAGCTTGTGGCCGTGGCTCTTTTTTTAACTTGGCACTGACTAATCAGCTTCTCACCTCCCCAGGACCACATCACACAAGGAAGGGAAGGAAGGTGTTGCCAAAGGTGTCACTCTGAGTGTGTCCCCATCAGCGTGTCCACAGAGAAGGGATTTAATGAGGTCTTTAGGAGCTCTCAGAAAAAAGGCTGCACTGACAGCCCCACCAGTCAGGCAGCTGGGAGCTTTGTCCTGACTGCAGACATTGCTCAGATACTGAGTGGGAGAGGCTCCAACAGGCAGAGTAAGCAGATTGTTCCTGGCAGGCCCTGACTGTATGGCAGTGCCACTTGAGCCCTGTCCAGGCTGCCTCTGTATGGGAAGAAATTGTCCAAAGCAAGTGCAGCTGCTAAGCAAGATCTCCAAGTTACCTGCAGCTGGAAGAGTTTTGATGCTGCTGGGACTGAAGTCAGGGGGTTTTGCATTGGTGGATAAAGCTAATTGGTTTTTCTTCATTAAGAAATGAAGATATGTCACTTCCTGGGGCTGGAGATGGCAGAAGTCCTGTCTTCAGAACCTGGAGGAGGCCCCCACACCCTGGGGCCAGGTGTGCATGTACAGAACAAAGAAGTGACTCCAGACATGTGCCCTCTGCTTCTAGCACAGCACATCAACATTCCCCATCCTGCTGGGCCTCCTTGCCCATGGCAAGAGCTGGCCAGAAGCTGCTTTGTGCAGGAAACTTGAAGCCATGTGCCGGAACAAGATCATCTCTGTCCAGAGACACTGGGTTGACAGTATCTGAGTAATCAGAGAATGATGGAATCACAGAATGGTTTGTGTTGGAAGGGACCTTAAAGATCATCCCATTTCACCCCTGCCATGGGCAGGGACACCTTCCTCTATCCCAGGTTGCTCCAAGCTCTGTCCAGCCTGGCCTTGGACACTTGCAGGGATGGGGAAGCCACAGCTGCTCTGGGCAACCTGTGCTGGACAGGGCCTCACCAAATCACAGGGAAAAATTTCTCCCTAACATTTAATTTAAACCTACTCTCAGTTTGAAGCCATTCCTCTTTGTCTGAACAATAATGGTCACAAGGAGTTCAGTAGTTTCTTGAAATCAGCTTTCCTGAATTGAAAAATGGTTATAATGGTTGCCTGTGAACCCACCCAAGGTCTCCCTGGAAATTACAAACCCCCTGATTTTTGTTTGCTAACACATTGTCTGTTTTTACTGAAACCTTCTCCAAAACTGTTCAAAATTTGTCATCGACCAAAAGCATTCTGTTTAAATACAGCTTCTGAAAAAAGTGAATGCTCATAATTCTGCAGAATATGGCAAATGTCAAATTGAATTAATGCCAACTCCACTTATTTATTAAAAAGGGACAATCTTTCCATTTAAGTCAGTTCCTATTAAATATTTTGGCCAGCTCCCCTAACTGTGGCCTTAATTGTGATCCACGTATCCCACTGGAGCCCATGAAATGAACAGAGGTGAGGACAGGGAGCAGAAATTTCTTGGGAGTGAAATCAAGGGCAGACGAGGAATTCCCTACCCCCATGACAGAAACCCACCCATTGCCAAGGAAAGCTCATTGCTCAGACTTCAAACACTACAGCTTGTGCTTAATTTGGATACCACGGTTCTCCTGCTAGGATGAAAAAGTGCCAGTCTTACTCCAGGCAGAAGAAATTGGGGGCTTAGCAGAGCTGCCAGCCCCATCCTTGCCCAGGAGCAGTGCCATGGTCCAGAGCAGTGATGGCAGCTGCAGCTGGCTCAGATGGACAATGGTGAGTTGGATATGGGGGGAAGGAAATCTTTTTTACACACTGGGGAGTCAGCCTGCCTTTCTTTCATCTTAAACAGCAGTTATCACTCCAGAGCACAGCCCAGTGCCATTAACCTGTGATGTGTCTGCAGTGGTGGATGGGATAATGAGAGGTGAGGGCTGCAGGTGGAATATTCAGGTTGGATGTTAGACAACACACCTTCCCCCCGTGGGTGGTGCAGCCCTGGGCTGGGTCACAGAGGTGTGGGATTCTCAAGACTTGGCCAACAAAGCCACATCTGAGTGCCAACAGTGCTGCTCCAAGCAGCAGGGATGGACCAGAGGCCTCCAAGAGATGGACTCTCTGTCCATGTTTAATTTTGTGTCCCAGTCTGGCAGACTGTGCCCTTATCTGTTCCACTGAGCTCAGGTGCAGCACCCTCTGCTCAGAGCTCCTGTGGGCAGGCAGACCTTGCTAAAAACACTGAGCCATCTCTGTGCAATGATTTTTGGGGGGAGGTGAGCACATACAGGCACAGGCAGCTTAAATGTTGGAATCATTTCCAGCCTACAGGCTCTGTCCTCATAAAGCTTTGCAGAAATACCTTTCTTCCCAGGTCAGCTGATGTTGACACAGCTGCACGGGCTGGTGATGAACCTTCCTGACCTCAGGGCCAAGGAGTGAGGGTGGACCCCTCTTGGACCTCATCCCAGACCCTTCTGAGGCCTCAGCCCCTCTCAAAACTCAGTCCTGACCCCTCTGGGACCTCAGCCCCCAGGCAGGCTCCCAGACTGGCTGTTTGATTGTGCTCTACCTTCAAACAAGGACAAATGAGGCAGAATTCAGAGAAGAGCAACAGGAATGATTATGGGGGTGGAGGTAATGGCTGAGGAGGAAAGATTTTGAAATTTAAAGATGGATAGCCAGGCTACAAGCCTACATACAGAGACATTATCATCAGTCATTAAGCAACACAACACTTCAGAGCCAGGGCAGGCTCATGATTCAAGACAGCCCAGTCTCCAAAGTGCTGCAGCCCAGAGGAGCAGCACAAGGCCAGGCAGAAGGAGCCTGCTCAGGTTTGTGAGCATGAGCATTTGTTTTTATTTTTATTTTTTGTCTCAATGCAACATCTCACAGTATGAAGTGAAATTCTGTTTGGCACTAGGCAGTACCACAGGGGCACCAGGGAAAGAGAACTTCCTGGCATCATTGGTGATCTTGGAGGTCTTTTCCAACCTTGGTGGCTCTGTGGTTCTGTAATTCTATGATTCTATGACTTATGATTCTATGACTCTATGATTCTATGACTATGAGTCTATGATTCTATGATTATAATTCTATGATTCTATGATCTAAGATTTTATGACTATGATTCTGTGATTCTATGATTATAAGTCTATGATTCTATGACTATGATTCTATGATTCTGAGATTTTATGACTATGATTCTGTGATTCTGGGGTTCTATGGTTCTATGATTCCACATTCAGGGAGAATATGAAGAAGCTGGAATTTTCTTGGCATGGCACTGATCAGCCAGAGAAAGAGCCAGAGCCCCACTGCTCAGGGTACTGAAGTTAGACTGGACAAAGCACTGGCCAGTAGCCAATGGTGAGGAATGCCCAGTGGCCAGCAGATGGACAGAGCACTCAGAGGAAGGCTTTCCCAGCTCAGACTTGCAGGAGAGGGGCCAGATTTGCCTCTGGTGCAAGCCCAGCCTCCCTGAGAGAGCTGGCCAAGCCCTCCTCACACCTTCACCCAGGGCAGAGCTGGGTCTGATCACAAAGTGCTCCCACAAAGTTTGCAAACCACAAATGCCACATGGAGAGACAGGGAGGGAGAGAGGGGAGCAATTAATATGCAGCTGGTGCAGGGCCTGGGAGAGAGGAGCTGATGGGCAGCGGAGCTGAGGCTGAGGCAGCCACAGTGAAAGCTGAACGCGTGGCTGAGTGCAGGGCCCAGCAAATCACAGCAGATGCAATAAGCTGTGGCCAGTGGAACCAGCAGCCAGCAGTGACAGCAGAGCCCACAGGCTGGGGCACGTGGTTGGCACAGAGAGAGGAGGAGGCCGGAGAGAAGCACAGATGAGCTCTACCAAGGGAATGCAAGGCCTGCTGTTCCAGAGCCAGAGCAATGGCAGCGAGCTCCTGCCGCACATGGCACTGACAGCAGGAGCTGCGCGGCTCCCGTGCCCCTCCAGGAGCCAGCCTGAGGCAGGCTCTGCTTCCAGGCTCTGCACAGGACCCTCCATCTCCCTCCTGCCTTCCCCAGCAGAGCTGCCCTCAGTCACACACTGCTGCAGGGAGCTCAGGGCTCTGCTCTTCCAGAGCCATCCTGTGTGACCGTGTTCACAGGGGTCTGAGGATGAGAGAGAGATGAGGATCTGACTCCATGTTTCAGAAGGCTTGATTTATTATTTTATTACATATATTATATTAAAACTATACTAAAAGAATAGAAGAAAGGATTTCATCAGAAGGCTAACTAAGAATAGAAAAAGAAAGAATGATAACAAAGGCTTGTGGCTGACTGAGACAGTCTGGACAGCTGGACTGTGATTGGCCATTAATTAGAAACAATCACATGAGACCAATCACAGATGCATCTGTTGCATTCCACAGCAGCAGATAACCATTGTTTACATTTTGTTCCTGAGGCCTCTCAGCTTCTCAGGAGGAAAAATCCGAAGGAAAGGATTTTTCATAAAAGATGTCTGTGACAATCCTGCAGCCAAAACTCCTCTGTCTTCTGGCACCCAAGTCCTTCCCATCTCAAGGGAGGGGGATCATCCTTTCCTCACCCCTCAGGGTTTGTGGGCTTGCTCACCTGGGGCAAGGCTGCACCAGCTTGTGGCTCGCAGGCTGGCGTTGCATGGTGGGACTTGTGTGAAGATCTGAGAAGGGAAGGAGAGGTCCTCACTGCTGAGGCCACCTGCCCCTTGCCCTGTTGGGACATCGAGCTGTGGGTTAGCACAGCCACTGCCACCATGAACCTGATGACAATATCCTGTTGAGAGATGGTTTTGCAGCCAAGGACTCAGACTGGAAGCTCTTGCATCAGTGACATCCACAATGTGTCTGTGTAGGACATGTGAGCACACTAGAAATGGAGAGTAAGTGTTTGAAGGTTCATATCAAACATCTGGGACAGCAGATTTGTGTGCCTGCTCAGGAACATTTGTGGTTTGAACAGCTCACCCCTACCTTCATGTACAGGGCTGCAAAGGCCCCGAGTCACTGGTTTCCTCACACCAAGGTAAGCACAGTAAAGCAGAAGTTGAGCATATCTGCACTAACAAAATCTCCAGGAGCAGTAAACATCCCTTGAACAACTCAGGCCTTTTAAAGAAGGAAAAAAGAACCATAAATCCACCTGAAAACTCCCTTTTGACTCCTAGCATCTCCTCCATTTTTTTTTTGTGGCCTCCCTTATGAAAGGTGATAAAAGAAACTTTTGCAAAGGGTAGGGTGGTGTATCTTTTGAGATCCTCCTTGCTGCTCCCAATGCACAGCCCAATTTAGAGGAGTGTTGCTTCATCTCCCCAGCTCCTCACAGTTCACCTGTAGAGCAAGACAGGCTCTGCAGTGCTGTAAGAACCCATTAGACACCCAGTCAATCACACCAGTGATCACTGTAATGGTGTTCACACCAGAGCTGGGCACAGCACTGCACCCACCAGCCCCCCCAGTGCCTGCCAGGGGATCAAGGGATATTAAGGGGGGAAAAATAAAATTCTCAATCCAATCTCCTCCCTCCAGGTGTCTCTTCCTGCTGGTACAGATGCAGCATCCTGAGGATGCCATGGCCATGTCAGAGAGGGCCCCTCCACCAGGGGCTCGGCTCTCACAGCTGTCTGAAAGCTCTCTTCTCATCAGCTCACCAGCACCCACTCCCCAGGAAGCCAAAGTCAGACTGCAGAGTGTGCTGGAAGCAGGAATCTCTGCCCCTGCCCTTGGTCTTAAGCCCTGTGATGGCTGATGCTGAGCTCTAGTCCAGGAGCCGGGCTGTACAGGGCAAGCTGCTCTTCAGGGCTGTCCTGCTGCTCTCTCCTCTCCCATTTTGTTGTTCCCCATCCTTAGTGTGTGATGGAAACAGGGAGCAACACCAGAGTTACCTCCTGGTTCCAGAGAAGATGCACTCTGTGGCCAATCCCTCCCAATCTAGATGAGGACAGCTTTAGAAACTGCACCAGGAGATGTTTTTATTTCCTCTCCAGCCTGAAGCCCTTGGAAAGTGTCGCCCACAGGCTTAAGCTCTTCTCAGCAAGACACAAACTAACTAAAATATATCAAAGCAAAATTCTCATCTACGCCCCCAAACCTTCCAAATATCCAAAGCCTTGCATTAAAACCAGCCTAGCCAGCCATCTCTTGATGCCCCAAACCAGAAGACTTTTCTGGAAGGGAAACCTTGGATCTCTTCAAATGACTGGACATTGTGCAGGGGTGAATGGGTAAGAGCTTCTGGACTATGCCACTCAACATGATCTAATTGTTTCTTCTGGCCTCAAAAGTCATTTATCAAAAGCACACTGACTCTGTACTGGGCCAGCAAAGCCTCTGCTACAGATCTGGCAGCAAGATGTCCAGACCTACAGTAGCCATTGACACCACCATGATGGATCTGCTGAAGAGAGCCTGGGTAAAGGAGGGGTACACATATGACAAGGAATATGGTACCCATATAAATGTGTGCACACTTCAGTAAGCAATAAATCAGTTGAGAACCCCTTAGTGTTTAGAGAAAACCAAGCTATGTTCAAGTCAATCAATCTGTTGCTGAAAATATTATTAATGCCTGGCACATAGATTTATGGTGAAGGCTAGATGGATGCAAAAGAAACGTTTGTTAGTGGGATTTTTTGATGACTGTGCTGAAATGTCATTCATTTGTGAAAAGAAATCTAAATACAATCATCATGGCTGTTTATCAAGGAGCAGAGTCATCTTCATTTCTTAATTTCCACCTTAAAATTCAGGATACCTGCATGATTCTCCTGTCTCTCTTTTTGTCTGAAATGCACACAAGTTAAAAATGGGTACCTGTAAACAGCATTGTGGCAGGAGCTGCACCATCATCACATCATTCACAACACAACAGGAGATGCTGGGCCTTGGGTGGTGCTCAGAACCTGGTGGCACAAAGTCACTGTGCAGGATGTCACCTCAGTGATGCCTCCTGAGTGTCTCCATGCAGGGATGGACACATGAGGAGGGGAAAAAGTCCCTTCTGTAGACTGGTTAAGCACAGGAATGGTTGTGAAGCTGGTTATGAAGCTTCATGAATGGTTATGAAGCTCAAAGGAATTACAACAGAACATCTGGAGAAGGTCAGCAGGGACAACAGCTTGCACCAGTGTGAGCATCTCGGGCACTGCTCATAGGTTTGTGCATGGTGCTGAACCAACAGCAGAAGTGCTGTAAGTCCCAGCTCCTCCTCATCCCAGCCCTGCTGGCCATGTCTCCTCTCTGCCATCACCAGTTCCTGCTTTTCCCAAGAAGGTGCCTGAGCTGCTGTTAGACCCTGGTGTGGTCATTCCTCCTCAGCCAGCTGGGAGGTGCACGGTGTGGAAGAGTCAAGCTTTGACACTGTGGGATCTTTGCAGATGTGCACAGGAGACTGTCAGATCCCATGGGACACTGGCTCCAGCCTTCCCAGCACCTCCATGGACACCTGTAAATACAGGCTTGGATGGGACCAGCATGAGATGAGTGACTGTCTCCATGGCAGGAGGAGCCCTTGGGTGGGTACAGCCCTTCACCACATCGAGCAGAGCAGCTCTGGGAGCAGTGCTCCAGCTCCAGCCTCAAGCTGAGCTCTGCCCCTGCAGTCCCAGCCCCAGGCTGCCCGGGCCAGCTCTCTCAGCTCCCTCTCTTCCCTTTACTGCTGTTTTTGTTTTCTTTCCACAGCTCGTTTTCTCGGTCATCCATGTCTCTGTGCACCATATATCACCCCTGTGTGTCCAGAGGAAAGAAAGATCCCCTCCAAGCCAGCAGCCCTGTAACGGATGGACCTTCCCCATTCGCAGCGAGCTGACAGCTTGTGAGAACAACAGCTTGAATTACTGAAAGAACTTTTCCCACTGAGTTAATCTGCAATGGATGTAGGTGACCTTCTAAAGGCATCTATTAATCAAAAAACCAGTGCCCATTCACTGTGCTAGGCTGAGCCCTTTGGGGGAGGGGGAGATACTAATTTCCCTCTGAGATAAATCATAATTTGACAATAATCATCTGCCCTAATCACTCCGATTCTTCCCTTTAATTATTTGTACACACGGCTCTCCCTGCCTGAGAAACACAAAGGACAACATTAAACGTGGAAATGCTGAAGGCTCCAGGCACAGCCTCCAATCCCTGTGTGGAGCAGGGCACCCAAAAGAGCTGAGCTGACAGGATGCACCCTCCTTCGAGGTGCAGGGAGCAGCCTTTCCCACTGCTCCCAGCCAGAGGGAGAGCACTGCTCCCAGCCCAGCATCAGAGCATCAAGGAGAGGGCTGCTGGAGGGGACAGCAGGGAGCACAGCGGCTCTAGAGCTGTCCCAGGGGTGACACCTCAGTGCTGCACGCACTGGAAGAGGCTGACCCCACACAAGAGCCATGCACTCTTCCCCTGGGAGGGCTGAAATAGCAGGGAGGCTGTGGAGAGCGCAGGGTTAATGTCACATCAGTGCCCCTGGATGCTGGGAGGAAGGGCTGTGAGCTGGGGAGCCAGCAGACCGTGGGAGGGAGGAAGGAGAGAGGAAGGCAGGCAGGCAGGCAGGCAGGCAGGGAGGGAGGGAGGGGTGCTTTGGGTGGCCTTGTGCACTGCCTGGCCTGTGCCGGGTGTGACCCTCACCCAGCCCGGGAGGTGGCTCTGGCAGGCACAGCAGCCCCGCAGAGCCCGGGGAAGCTCTCAGGTAACGAGTGCAGTGCCTGGGGGCCCAGTGTGGGCCAGGGCTCCACATCCTGGCACCCCTGCACCCAGCCATGGAGCCGGCTCCAGGACTGCCTCCAGCAGCTGCTGCTTCTACCCAGCCACCTTGGAGCCATTGAGTCCCCAGGGCACGCTCCAGGCAGCACAATGCTGTGTCCTTGGGCACCCCTGAAAGCAGAGGGGACACTGATGGGGGTCAGGTGACCGTTTTGTAAAAAGCTGCACCTGTGAGATAAGAATATAAATGGCAGTGCTGTGAGAATTTGCCTGCAGTGGGGTGTCCCCATGGCAGTGAGGGTACAGTGGTGCCCTGCATGTGACTGACTGAAAACTGCTCACAAAACTTTTCCCAGTAGACTCGTGGGATGAGGCAAACAGTGCACGCTGTCCCTGGAAAAATGGGACTCCTCCTTGTTCTCCTTGGGAAGAAATCCTCTAAAACTGGAATCAGCCAGGAAATGCTGCACAGCAGCCCTTGGGAAGTGAGATTTCTCACTGCAGCCTCTCCTCTCCCACTGGCCCGTGCCCACAGCATCTCCCAGCGTTCAGGCAGGGCTGGGTGTGCCAGTGCCTCACTGCCAGCCCCATGGGACCGACAGCCCAGTGCCAGCGTGGGGTCCCAAGAGCAGCAGCATCACTTCAGAAACTCACCAAACACATTTCATCCTCTGCTCTGTAGAGTTTGGGGCCAGGACCTTTTAGGATTTAAACATCTGCCCTCCCAAAAAAATCAGACAAAATAGGACACAGCCTCCACAAGCTTCCCCAGTGCTCCTGGGCTGACTTCTAGCAATTCCCGGAGCCCGGGTCACTGTGCTGTCTCACGAGCTATACCATGGACCTACAGCACCGTATGCTGGCCTAGCTTGGCATCTACACAGCAGATCCTGCCGTGCTCGCTGTGCTTCCCCGAGCAGAGCTCAGCAGAGCCGGGCAGCGCCTGCTCCGGGCCCGGGGGGGCTGCAGGAGGTGGCGATGTCCCCACTCCCCGCGGGGCACAGTCGGTGATGGGTGGGGACACCCCTGGAAGGAGCTGAAGCAGCAGCCCCCGTGTGCCCAGTGCCAGGGGAGCAGTCCCGGGATGCCCATCCCGGTGTGAGCACAGGGGATGGAGCTCACTGGGGTCTGGGCAGCTCCCTGTGTCCTCCCTGAGCTGCCCCAGCCCTTCCTCCCCTCTGCGCTCTGTCCCTTGGGCAGTGCAGCACCAAAGCCCACCTGTGGGATTTATCTGCTCCAGTTTCACCAGCCCTGGGGGCACTGGTGCCCTCCCTTGGGACCCCACAGGGCCCCTGTGCAGACTGGCAGCTGCCCCACTGCAGCCCAGGAGAGGCCAGCTGTGGATCCTGCCCCTGCAGCAGCTCAGAGCTGCCAGACTTGGCGCAGCTCAGCTCTGACCCTCCCTCAGACGCGAGGGACAGAGTGACCTTGAGCAGCTCTGGCAGTAACCACATTACCATTGAGCTGGGGAGGAGCAGGCTGTTTCCCGAAAGTCTAATCCCTGGGACTCCCTGCCATGAGAGACTGGAGCCAAGGATACAGAAATGAAGATTAAATACAACTGCCGAGAACCAACTGCATCCCTGAGGAAAACAGGCACAGAGCTCTACGTGCCTAGTGCCTTCATGTCCTGGTTCTCACCACAGGTGCCCTTTGGGCTGTGACCAGCAGGCACTAAACACTGGATTGCAGTGCTGAGGGACAGAGTTTGGGGTGCATCTGGTAGTGCTGGGTTAAGGTTGGACCTGATGATATCAGAAAGCTGTTCCAGCCCTAATGATTCCATGGTTCTGTGCTTACCTCCAGGGCAGCGAGGCATCCCTGAGCACGAGCTGCCTGTGCCCACTTTGTGGTGCTTCCTGAGCCATGGGGGACAGCTCAAGCCACACATTGCTCTGGAGTAACCCTGGTGGCAGTCCCTGGGATTTTGGGACACTGTGAGTGACACGTGGCCTGTTCATGACTGAGTCCTGCCACGGCCATGAGAGACGGATGGTTCCTCGTGGAGGAGAGCTCTAAAGTGCAGCATGGCCACCCCAGAAACTACTGGGAGAAATCTGCCCTCACATAATCATATAATAGGGTGGTTTGTGTTCCAAGGGACCTTAGAGCTCATCTGACTCCAACCCCTGCCATGGGGTAGTACCACCCACTGGGCCAGGCTGCTCAGAACCCCATCCCATCTGGCCTGGACACTCAGCCATACATCACCTTAGGTCCCTCCTTACGGGAATAAATCACAGGAGACTCCATTTTCTTCATGGCAGAAAATTTATTCACCTTTATTCACACAACTCCTTTTTACACAATTTTACAGGCCTGTGTGTGACTCCAATTGGTCAGTAGCTTTCTTTACAATTATTTACTGGTTAGTAACAAGTTGTTATTCTGTATTCATTGGTCACTCAAACCTGCAGGAAAAGTTGTTTGTGAGAGATAGTTTTAATTTTTCTATCTAAACCAGCGTAAAAACAGTTTATAGAGGTGCTGATTGTTTTTCACCCAGGAATAGATTGTTATGCTAATGAACTGCTCACACCAGGATTGCTTTCACATGGGACCTTGCAAAGTGCTAGCCTGACAAGGCCAGCCACTGATTTTAGGAGAGCAGGCTTGATTTTATGAAGCCTTTCTTTATGATTTTTCTACCTTACTGCAACATCTCCTGACCCCAAAACCTGTAGAGGCAGAGCTGGAGTTAGCAGTGACCCATCCAGGCATTGCAGGAGAGCAGGAGGAGCTCAGCACATGCTCCAGCTGCCCTTGCTCTGCACAAAACCCATCCCACCACCCTGGCTGAGCCTCTCCTCCCTGCAGGATGTGCCCACGAGTGGGATCACATGGAATGCCCAGCAAGCAGAGAGGTGACCCTGCAGTCTCACAGCACCCACCGTGCCCCCGTCACCTCCACACTGGTTTGCCCACTACACTGGGGCCCCAGTGGAGAGCCTGGGGGGAAAAGGAGAGAGCCTTTGTCCCCATGGCCCAAGGATGCAAGAAACCAAACAAAATGCAAGAGGTCAGCAAACACAAGGCAGCAATTAGCACAGGCAGTGGGGAGGAGAGGGAGAGACGCTGAAATTTATGGAGCTCAGGAGAAGGGAATTCTCTATGGGCACCGATCATGCACTATAAATACCTTCAAGGTAATGACAGCAATGGAGTGAATTATTCACCATCTCTGATGATGGGAGGGCAAGAGGCAGTGACCTGGATCTGAGGAAGGGAAGTCTGGGTGGGAGGGAGGCTGGGCAGCAGGAACAGCCTGGCGTGGGATGTGCTCCCAGGGGCAGCCCTGCTTTCTGTGCAGAGTCCATCTCTAACGGCTCCTTGGCTGAGTCCACCTCAGTCCCAGCGCTGGAGGGGCCAAGGCCAGGTCATGGGGGAGTTCCCAGCCTCCCTGCCCCTCCTGGCACAGAGGCAGGCAGCCAAGTTTCCTGCATCTGGTGGCTCTGGCCCAGGGCTGTGGCTGAGCAGGCAAACACCTTCCTTTGCCTGGGAGAGCCACCCACGTCCACCTGGCCCCACACAGGTCAGTTTGGCATCTGTGACACCCATCAACCTGGGCAAATCATCAGGAAGGAGAGAGAAGAATCCAAGGCTTTGACTTGGGAAGGAGAACAAGGGAAAATTGCCTTCAGCAAGATCTCAGCACCACAAACTGGTTGAGGTTGGCAGGGAACTCTGATGTCACCTGGCCCAGCCCCTGCTCAAGCAGGACCATCCAGGGCCAGCTGCCCAGTTCCCCATCCAAACAGCTTGGAAACACCTCAGAGGATGGAGACTCCACAACTCCCTGTGCCACCTGTGCCAGTGCTTGGTCACCCTCAAAGGGAAAAATGTTTCTTGATGCTCAGAGGAATCTTCCTGTGTTTCCATTTGTTCCCATCTCCTCTTGTTCTGTCACTGGGCACCAGTGAGAAGAGCCTGGCCCCATCTTCTCTGCACCCTCCCTTTAGGTTTCCATACACATAGATAAGGTCTCCCTTGGGCCTAAAAGATGGAGATTTCCTGTGCACAGCCAAGAAGCCCCCTGCCTGCTGCTGGGCTTGTTTCCCTGTATGTGAGTGTCTGTGCTAAAGAGAAACAAACATGTTGAGGGTATGGGGAGGCCCAGAAAGGTGCTGTGCTTCCACTGATTCTCTGGGAAAGGTTCAGTCCTGCTCCTGCTCCCTGGTGCTTCACAGCCAGCCCAGTGGGGAGCTGTAACAGCATTCCCAACTCCTGCTCTTTGTTCTCTCTGCTGCTGGATCACAGCAGATGACACCAGGAAAACACAGGAGAGGTGGGAGTAGCTGTGCTGTCCCCTCTGTCCTGGTGACCTGTGGAGGCAGCAGTGCCTCCTGCATGCTCTGGCAGCCTGGAAATGTGAAATGCTCAGTTAGGGAGGACACTTGTGGCATCTGCTGGGAGACCCAGACTGATTTCTGGAGCTTTTTCTATCTCTCTGCAGATGGGTCTGTCCTTATCTGCATCCCCCCTGGGGAATCCTTCAAGTGCTTTATCAAAGCAGCAGGCCTGGAAAATACCTAAGGGTCCCTCAGAGGTGTTTTGGAGGTCAGGCTGGCACTGGGGTACCCACCATCAGCCACCCACCAACCTTCCTCCTGGCAGGGCAGGTGCTGGAAAGCAGAAACCAGGGAGAAGGGTGGGTCAGCTTGGGCGGCTCCTGCAGCCTCTCCAGGAGAAAGAAAGCAGCACTCTGATCTCCTGCTCAGCTCACAGAGTCACGTCACCAGCCAGGACCCTGGATGTGCTGTCTGAGCTGTGTCAGTCTCGTGCGTCTCTCATCCATCACAGCCATGTGGAGAAGGTGGCACGCGCTGAAATGGCTCCTGGAGCAGGGAGTCTAAAGGACATCTGCTGGCTCTAAAACCCACAGAAACCACAGGAGATCCTGCTCCCTCTTAGCTGGACAGGTGGCCATAGGCAGGGTGGTCAGCCCCAGTGTTGGGGGAGAATAGAGAAAGGAAAATCCACATTGGAAGAACATCAGAGCTTTGGCAGCCCTGTGCCAGCTGCCAGGTTTGTGTCTCCCAGAGAGAAGGATTGTGAAATTCAGTTCCTGGACACTGCAGTGGCACAGAGCTGTGTGACAAGAGCAGGAAAACAATGGTCCCTCAGACCCTGTTTGGTTCTGTCTGGCACTGGCAGAGACACAGTATCTGTCCCAGGCACTGATTCCGTATGCAAGGACAAGGACATGGGTCTGCTCCAGCGTGGGACATGCAGCTTTACAAGGCAGAGAAAAGAAAGAGGAAGAGCAAAGGAAACTGCCTCCTAAATGTGAAGTAAGTGGAGCCTGGCTCCAGACCCTCAAGACAAAGCCATAAATCTGCCCAGCCCTGCTGCGAAAGCCTGAGACACCCTGCAACAGCCACATGGCGTCACAGTGTCCTTGATCTCCGTTTGCTCTTCCATCCTCTCCCTTTCATCCCGCCAGCCCCGGGGCACGCTCCGGCTCCGGGTGACTCCAGCTCTGCTGCCAGGCTCTGTCCGTCCCGCTGCTGCTTTATGGCACTGCCGGCTGCAGGACAGGGCTTGCGGCGGCACAGGGCTGGCCCCGCAGGAGCGGAGGACAGAGATGGCCCCGCAGGAGCGAAGGACAACGCTGGCCCTGAAGGACAGGAGGACAGGGATGGCCCCGCAGGAGCGGAGGATGGGATGGGAGGGACAACGCCCTGGGACCTGAAGGACCGCAGAGGAGGACAGGGATGGCCTCGCAGGAGCGGAGGACAACGCTGGCCCTGAAGGACAGGAGGACATCCGGGATGGCCCCGCAGGAGCGGAGGACAGGGATTGCCCCGCAGGAGCGGAGGACAGAGATGGCCCCGCAGGAGCGGAGGACAGGGATGGCCCCGCAGGAGCAGCAGGACCGGCCGAGCAGTGGGTGCAGCCCGAGGATGCTGCCCCGGGCGGTGTCACGGGTCCGGCCGTGGGTGACACATGACTGTGGTGGCCGTGCCCCCAGGGCGGCTGTGGGTCACAGGACCCATCGGGACAGCTCCTGAGCCTGCTCTGTTTGCCGGCTGGAATGTTCCTGGCGAGCTGGGATGAAAGGAGGGATTCTGGCAGCCCCAGGAAGGGGGAGCCGAGTGACGCCTGTTCCCAAGGCACGGCTGACACTGAGACATCCCGAGAGCCCACGGGCTGGCCCGGCTCCCCGGCTGGTTAAAAGGCAACTCTGTTTTGAAGCCTCAGACCCCCTCTCCCACATGAACGAGCAAGAAGCTCTCAAAGGCCACCCAAACCACATCCAGACGAGCCCAATTCCCGCCCGTCCCTGTTTGGCCATGTCCTGGCCATCGTCTGGAAGTGAGGGGACAAAGCACAGAGGGCACAAAGCCATCGCCTGGCTCTCCCCCAGCCTGGCTCTGAGAGCACAGGCAGAATCAGCACAGAAGCCACAAGTCTGTGCCACATTTGTCTCCTTTTTGTCCCTGGGCTTGCTGCACAAGGAGCAGGGGGAAGAGAAATGTGTTCAGGCTGCAACTAATGCCAGAGCCTAAGAAAAGGATCAATTCACCCCCAGACAATTTGCAATGCAAAGGGAGCAGCTCCCCGCTTGCTTTACTCCTCCCCACGACCGAGCACATGCACAGCCCCTCTTTCCCGCATCCCTGCCTTGGGAGGAAAGCAGCTCACCATCCCAGAGCAGGCAGAATCCTGAGCCTGCCCACAGCTCCCACGCAGCTGATTGAAATCCCTGGCACTGGCACCCGGTGCCCGTTCACCCCCTGGCACCAGAGAGCCAAGAGTGGTGAGGATGGTGCCAGGGAGGGGCACCCAGCACATCGGCACTGCTGCCTGTGCACAGCTCAGCTCTCCGTGTCTCCAAAGGCTTCTCTCCCAAGCGTGCCTCACTAATTAGTAAACGGAGCCTAAACCTTTTGGTCTCCATCGATCTTATCTTTAAACCCTGCAGACAACAATTCCTCAATCGATACCTCATTTAATTGCTGCCACCAGGCTGACAGCTGGGCTCCTGGCTGAGCAAGCCTGGCTGTCACATGGCAGGTTGCCAGTGCCACCTTCTAATCCCAAACTGATTTATCCTCTTCCAGCTCCCCTGCTCTCCCTACCCCCCCCACCTTCTGACCCCATTCCTGCCCCTCCTTCCCTGTGCAGGGGTAGAAAAAGCCTGGTTGCCTGCATCTCCCCCAGGAGCACATCCCACCCCCGTGATGATTCCCCCTCAGGCATGGCTGTGACCAAGGTCGTGTTGATGAACATTTGGGCAGGAACAAGCAGCCCCCACACCTTGCTGAGACCCAATTCAGCCCATTCCCATGAGGGCACCACCACAGGGGGACACGTGGATGTCGCTTGTGGTGTGTCCCAGCCAGCCCACACGGGGGGACAGACAGACAGGCAGCTCTGCCCTGCCCATCCCCATCCCAGACCTGGCCTCTGTGCAGGGCATGATCTGATGCCTGGCTGCTGCCCCAGGAGCTGGATGTTTATGGATGCTCTTGGTCTCCTGAAGAGCAGCAGATAACAGAGGCAGCTGTGCTGTTTTGGGAGGAGCTGCCTTTGGAGTCAGGCACTGACGTCCCAGCTCTGCCCGCTCTGCTCGGGGCTGGGGGGGGCATGGCAAGGTGTCCTGGACTGCCAAGCAGATTGTTTTCTATTTGCCATCTGTGTGGCAGCTGTCTTCTGTTCAGTGGGCAGTTTTCCTTATCTCTCCCACACCCACTCCTCCCTCTGTGGACACATCTGCTGATAACAGCTATTGAATGTCACTGCATGGCTGATGAGAACTACAGCATCCCACTGGGAGATGTGAGCCCAGAGGGAGGAGCCAAGCATTGCTACCCGGATATAATCTGGAGATTCTGGAACAGCAGCCAAGCATTCCCACCCGGATATAATCTTGAGATTTTAAACATTCCTATCTGGATATAATCTGGAGATTCTGGAACACCAGCACAGCTTCTCCACTGGATTTCCCAGAGGAGCAGCAGCTGCCTCCTCTTCCCCTGGATTTTCAGAGGAAGATGCACCTTTCTCCAGGATCCCTGCTCCAGCAGAACCACCCCTGACACTGCAGGAGGGCTGCAGCCACAATTCCAATGGGACTGCTGCCAACACCCTGACCCACAGGGTGTCAGGTTGTGCTCTGACTCTGCCAGTGTTGGTTTGGTTCACTGCATTGTTGATTTTATCTTTTTATTTTCTTCCCTATTAAAGAACTGTTATTTCCTGCTCCCATATTTTTGCCTGAGAGCCCCTTAATTTCAATTTTATAGCAATTCAGAGGGAGGGGGTTTGCATTTTTCCATTTCAGGGGAGGCTCCTGCCTTCATTAGCAGACACCTGTCTTTCCAAACCAAGACCCAAGGAGATCAGGCTCCTGGGCAATGGTTATGGGTGCTCTGTGTTTGCTCTGGCTCAGTTTTTAATCTTGCTTCCATCATGGGGGGTTTTTTGTTGCAGTTTAATGATAATCATAGGTGTGACACACGTTTCTGTCAGTGGCAGAACTGGGAAATGATTGCTGTAACCTGATCTTAGATCAGTTCTATGTTTGTCATCTGCAGCTCTTGATGGCCTCTCTTGGTGGGAATGCTGATTGCTCTGTCCTTGTAGCCTCAGGAAACATCAGTGTGTTATTTTGGCAGGAAATAGCACTTGAACATAATAAATGAACACATCACCAGCAATACCACCCAAATGGTGCCTCAGGATTGAGATTGTGCCCCACAGCACAAACCCTGAGCCTGTGGACTGTCCAGCAAGGGGGTGGGTGCCTTCTTCCACCAGTGACACTTTGAGTGTCACCTGTGCTTGCAGCTTTGAGTCGCTCCCCTCCATGGTGACCCAGAGTTCTCCAAGCAAGAGGAGGTTCAGATATACAAAATAAATTACCAATTACCACCTCTACTATTGGCCTCAGCTGGAATTCAGATTTGGAGCCAAGGAGAGGGACAAGGCCTTCACTGCGCAGGTGCTGAGGGGAAACCCTGGGCGTGGGGGAACCCACATCTCACCAGTGTCCAGCAGGAATGTGGAAATCTTCTCCAAGGAACCATTCAAGGTCTTCACAGAGCAGCAATGAGGGACTAAGGCATGAGGAAAGGTAGGGGAACATGCCAGCAGCTTCCTGGGGGCAAACACAGCTCTGGGGAACATGGATGCTCTGTGGGAGCACTGGGCTGGCTCAGAACACCCCTGGCTGCTGCAAGGCACTGGTGTCTCCTCCAGCCATGACAGGCAGGATGAACCACATCTCAGACACCTCCTCTTCCAGTTTGCTCTTCTCCTGCAACAGCTGCACCAAGGCAGGATGTGACCCTGGGCAGAAGCCAAAATCTGCTCTTGGTGCAGGCTGCTGAGAATGAGGGACAGAGCAGAGGTCAGGCTGAAGGTAAAAGCACCTGAATCCCAGATTTCTGGGCCAGAAACCAATTGCAGAGCCTTTCAGGCTGGACAGAACCTAGCCCATATATCCATGCTGTTACCACAGGGCTCAGACAGCATCTGTGCAAGCAAGGTTGGGCCATACCAGGGTGCCACCTCAGCAGACAGTCTGTCCTGCTCTCATGTCCCAGGTCACAGCTTCCCAGCAAGCCAGGGAGGGAGGGGAGTGCTCAGCAGCTCCAGGAGTGAAGGCCAGGGAAGCTTGTCATGGAATTCATGTTCTCTCAGCAATGAGAAGTTGTTTCCACCAACAGCTGGGGGCTCTCATGGGTAGGACCAAGAGCTGGACTCAGCAATCCTTGTGCAGGGCCAGCAGCTGAACTTGGTGATCCTTGTGGGTCCCTCCCAGCTCAGCATATTCCACAGTTCTGTGCCTCTCTCACCTCTGCTGCTCTTCCATAGCCTGTTTCATTCAGGGCTGCTCTCTGCTGCCCTGTGAGCCAGGCTGGAGCAAAGGGGCCCAGCTAGGCAGGGCTGGTAGGAGAGGAGAGCCCCGTGGGCAGGGCAGGGGTGGCTCCCTGTGCCAGCCATGGCACTGGAACGCAGGAATGCTGTTCCTGCAGTGCTCCTTGGCCGTGGTGCCAGGGGGTGCATGGTGACACATGGCACTGGGAGCTCTGCAGTTGGCCCCGAGCGTGCCCCAGATGGTTTGATGCCAGGGTGTTTGCACACAGCTCTGCCATTTAATGGGGAGAGAAGGCAGAGCTGATCCCAGCTGAAGCCACACACCAAACTGCTGACAGACTGTTTGTCGAGACACAAACATTGGCAAATGGCCCCGCTTGCCGTGTACTGAGAGAGAGGCAGCCCGAGAGCAGGGATGTCTCTGGCAGGGACTGGGAGCCCTCAAAGTGCAGCTCAGAGGGTGCTTCTGGGAAAAGGGAAGCCACTTTCGGGGAGATTTGAAGCACCCTTCTCCAAATGGGCAGAACTGGGATGTCCAGCTTCTATAGGTGAGGCTGGGGGTGAACGGGACAGCAGGGTATGATTGTTGTGCAGCACACTTTGGGGGATGTAGCATCCTGCTTGCCCAGCCAGGGCAGCATCTCTTTGGTCCTCTGGCTGATGTTCAGGGGTGTTTATCCAGAAAAAGCCACACCAACGGCACTTTGGATGTGTTGGTGTCCAATCCCAGCAGGGATGGAGCATGCAGGGAGGTGCTGGGCTGCCTGTGATCCCTGGATTTTGGTAGGGCTGTGCCTCCCCCACCAACACCTGCCATTAGCTCTTCCCCTCTGGATCCCAGCCTCCAAGGAAGGAGGGGTGGGAGCTGTGGGGAAGGGGGCACTGAGAACATGAGCCAGGGCTGGGCAGCCTGGAGCAGACCAGAGGCTAGAGCTGTGCCCAGGGCGTGGCTCAGTCTGCTCACCTCAGGGACAGACTGGCACCTAGCCCACACCAGCGCCAGGAATTTGCAGCAGTGCTGAGAAGGGAAGAGCTGCCCTCAAACAGCACCTTCCAGCCCCTGGAGAGCCTGGGTTTGGATCCTGGGAAAGCCAGGCCCCCTCACCTGAGTGTCAGCCCTGAAAGTGCCACTCTCAGGCCACTGGGTGGCAAGGGGTGGCTGAAGGCAATGAGCTGGAAGGCTTCACAGCTTCCCATCGAAGCAGGGAAAACAGGAGCTGCTCCTGTGCTGATCCAGCAGCTCCACTTTGCCAGCAGGAGCCTTCTGTTTCTCAGATGATCCCCCTGATTGGAAGCAACTTTGGAACCTGAGTGTTAACCCAGCTGGGCCTCAGTTCAAGGTGATCAACTTCTTTGGACAAAGCCCTTGTGTTTCCAGCAGCTCTGCCCTGCCAAAGGCTGAGCCCTGCCCAGGGCAGCAGGGAGAGGGGCTCCCAGAGAAGGGAGAACATGGCCCATGTGGGTGGGGGCACAGGAGGGTAATGGGGGGGGAAGGAGCTGCCAGCTGGGAAGAATTACAAACAAAACAAGGTTTTGTCATCTACCAGGACACCAGAGTGATGTTAAAGGAGTCCATAGTTTTAAATTACCAATAATATCACATCAAAAATACCAAAATTTGGGGTGAAGGTTCAACAAACTATGGAAGGACTCCTATGTTTTGGTGACAGACAGGGGTCCATCCCTCCACCAGCTACCACCACAGTCCTGCCCAGCTCCACGCTGAAACCTCCCCAGACTGTGGCACCTATTAAAATAGGTTAGAAACTGTTGTAAAATAGTTGATAGATCGTTAAGCATGTACTGTTAGTTTGGTTATGGTAAAAGGGGTTAAAAGGGTAGTTATAAGAAATTACACCTCAGTAAAGTGCACCACATCCAAGCGAAAGGCGCCAGCCTGGACAGAACTGTCATGGGCCAATCAAGCGCCTTAAATCTTCATGCAAATGAAGGATCCAAAAAGAAACCAATCCAAAGGGACAAAAAACAGGATAAAAAGGGGTTTCTGACCCAGGGAAGCTGTGCTGCTCCACCTGGACCATCAGGACCATCGCTGTTGAGCAGCCCCAGCGCCGGCGCTGCAGCATCCTCGAGGGAACGCTCCTGCTCGGCCCGTGGGCCACCTTGCTTTAGGCCTTTCCTTTTCATTACAATAAATGCTGAAATCACTCTAGTACCGACAGTCTGGTCTGTTTTTAACAGCTCCCACTGTCCCCCAACCAGTAACATCACCAAGGACTGCTTGGGGAGCCCAGTGGGATGTAAAGGCCTGGGAGAGCCTGCTGAGCTGCCTGCTTGGAGCAGCCATCCCCTAATTTGCTTTGTCAGTGCAGCCCAGGACTTTAAACTTGACATTTGCACCTGCATGGGGTGCTCAGCCAGGGAATGCCAAAGGATGCAGAGCAGCTTGGTCAGTCTGTCTTGTTTTGTGCTTCCTTCTGCTCTCTCCTGGGGCCTCTGTGATGGTGTTCACAGGGGTCAGAGGATGAGGGAAGAGACGAGGATCTGACTCCATGTTTGAGAAGGTTTGATTTATTATTTTATGATATATATTACATTAAAACTATACTAAAAGAATAGAAGAAAGGATTTCCTCAGAAGGTTAGCTAAGAATAGAAAAAGAAAGAATGATAACAAAGGCTTGTGGCTCAGACTCTCTGTCTGAGCCAGCTCACTGTGATTGACCATTAATTAGAAACAACCAACATGGGCTAATCAAAGATCTACCTGTTGCATTCCACAGCAGCAGATAACCATTGTTTACATTTTGTTCCTGAGGCCTCTCAGCTTCTCAGGAGGAAAAATCCTAAGGGAAGGATTTTTCATAAAAGATGTCTGTGACAGGCCTCCTTCATGCTGCCAGCAGCACAATATGTGATGTTTTTAAAATCTTAAATAGCATGATAGGAAGGGTGGTCACCTAAAAAGGAAAGAAAGGTGTGAGTTACTGTGAAAAACATTGAAAGGACTTGCACAGAGGTGGAGAAATGCCTGCTGTGGTACTGAGGGGCAGCTACTCTGCAAAATCACAGCATGTGTCAGCCAGGGACACCCCATTGCCCTATCCAGGCACTGGCACCGTTTTCCACCTAACTTGCACTGAGGAAATATCCTGAAATTTGTCTCCATTATCAACTCTGACTGTTTTTCTCCCTGGCTTTCAGAGCCCTCATGAGTTCCTTGCCCTATCAGAAGAGAGGAGACAAAAGGGGCCGAATGAGTATTTCTCAACCCAACCCAATGCCCCAGGCAGGGCAGCAGGCACTGCCCAGCTCCCAGTGCACCATCCCTGCCCTCAGTGCCCCCCTGCCCTCCCTCTGCCAGGTACCCCCTCAGCCTCCCCTCCTGCACATGCCAGCTGCTGCCCAAGAGCCTCCACGGCCCCAGGAAGGGGCTGCTAACAGAAATACCTCACTTCAGAGTGATCTCCCTGACCTGGAACCCTCTGGATTATCCCTCTCCAGATTCCCACCATCCTGCTGATGCTCAGCTCTCCCTCCTCCTGGCCCTGACCACTGCAGAGGTTTCCCTGAGAGGTGTGGGGCTTTCTCTCCCACTGCAGCCTTTTGTGTGATCTCCCCACCACCCTCCCCTCATCCAGAGGTTCTCCTGTCGATGTGCAGAGCGGGGCTCAGCGCTGGCACCGCGGCATCCCGCGGGATCCCGTCTCCTAGCAACGCCGGGAGGATGCTGAGAGCACGTCTGGTCCATGGCCCGTGGAGGCTCCGTGCACAGGGCAGAGGGCAGCTGCTGCCTGCAGGGAATGCAGCTCCCTGCACACACCCCCTCCTTCTCCTCCCACCCTGGGAAGTGCCTGAGGCTCAGGAGACTGAGCACTGTCCTGGGTCACCTCACCCTGCTACCCCAGCCCTGCTCTCCAGCCCATCACCGAGCTCCCCAGAGACCTGCAAAACTCCCACTCACCACCCCTCTCATCTTCTTCCACCACTCAGAATTCCACAAGGTGCTCAGACTGCCCCATCCTCTCTTCTTCCACCGCTCCTCCACTGCCAATAGGACCCTCAAGGTGCTCAGACTGCCCCAAAAGCGCCACAGGGGTTTAGCTTGTGTGAGTTACTGTGAAAAATATTAAAAGGATTTGCACAGAGGTGGAGAAATGCCTGCCGTGGTACTGAGGGGCAGCTACTCTGCAAAATCACAGCATGTGTCAGCTAGGGACACCCCATTCCCCATCCAGGCTCTGGCACAGCTGTCCACCTAACTTGCACTGAGGAAATATCCTGAAATTTGTCTCCATTATCAACCCTGACTGTTTTTCTCCCTGGCTTTCAGGCCCCTCATGAGTTCCTTGCCCTCAGAAGAGAGGAGACAAAAGGGGCCAAGTATGGGTGAGTATTTCTCAGCCCGGAGAAGTGGGGTTCCCCTCTGGGAGGGGGAGCACCCCTGTTCTCACCCCACAGCAGCAGGGTTCTCTCCCTGTTCTCACCGCACAGAAGTGGGGTTCCCCCCCTGTTCTCACCCCACAGAAGCGGGGTTCTCTCTCCTGTTCTCCCCCCACAGAAGCGGGGTTCTCTCTCCCTGTTCTCACCCCACAGCAGCGGGGTTCTCCCCCCGTTCTCACCCCACAGAAGTGGGGTTCTCCCCCTGTTCTCACCCCACAGAAGCGGGGTTCTCTCTCCCTGTTCTCACCCCACAGCAGCGGGGTTCTCTCTCCTGCTCTCACCGCACAGAAGCGGGGTTGTCTCTCCTGTTCTCACCCCACAGAAGCGGGGTTGTCTCTGCCTGTTCTTCCCCCACAGAAGCGGGGTTCTCTCTCCCGTTCTCACCCCACAAAAGCGGGGTTCTCCCCCTGTTCTCACCCACAGAAGCGGGGTTCTCTCTCCCGTTCCCAGCCCTCAGCGGGGCTCTCTCCCCCCCGACAGGGCCGCTGTCCGTGCGCGGCGGGGCCGCCAGGGGGCAGCACGGTGCCGGCCGTGCTCTCTGTCGCCCCCCCGCGGGCGCGGCGGGCGCTGCAGCGGCGGGCCCGGTGCCGGTTCCGCTCCCGGTTCGGTCCCGGTTCGGTGCCGCTCGCCCCCATGGCCGCGTCCCGGGGGCCGCGTCCTCGCACCCGCCCGGGGAGCCGGGCACGGCGAGCAGGTACGGGGTGAGGGAGGGAGGGAGTGAGCGTATCCCTCCCGTCCGGAGCAGCATCTCCGCCTCGGCGGGAGCGGCGGGGTCGGGAGGGAGGCTCAGCTCCCGGTTTCCCTGCCGGGGGGGTGGATGGATGGATGGAGGTGCTGCCGGGGTTATGGCGCACCAGTGGCGGAGAGATAGCCGGGCTGTGCTGTCCCTCGTGCCGGGGTGATGGGGATGCCCCTGGGGTTGTGTTATCCCCGTGCGAGAGGGATTGAGGCGCCTCCAAGCCGTGTTATCTTCACGCCGGCGGCATAGAGGTGTCCCTGGATTGTGTTATCCCCGTGTTCGAGGCATGGGGGTGTCCCTGGATTGTGTTATCCCCGTGCTGAAGGAATAGGGATGTCCCTGGGCTGTGTTATCCCGCTGCCGGAGGGATGGGGGTGCCCCTAGAATTGTGGTATCCCCCTGTTGGAGAGATGGAGGTGTCCCCGGGCTGTGTTATCCCCGTGCTGGAGGGATGGCGGGGTGCTCCTGCATCCCAAATCCTCCCTGCAGAGCCAGGTAGAAAATGCTGTCCCGGGACTCATCCTTACATTGACATTTTTATTGCAAGTTACTTGCAAAGAATATTTCTTTCTGGAAAAGTAGAAATGCAAATGAAATATTTCAGCTGATGTGAACTACATTGGTTCCAGTTAACCATAAAAAATAAATTAAAAAAAAGGAAATGGTGAGTTTTTAGAGTACCCTGTGTACTGTGTGTTACCCCTGTGCAGGAGGGATGGGGATGCCCCCGAGCTGTGTTACCCCCATGCAGGAGGGATGGGGGTGCTCCTGCATCCCAAATCCTCCCTGCAGAGCCAGGTGGAAAATGCTGTCCAGGGACCCACCCCTAAATTGACATTTTTAGTGCAAATCACTTACAAAGAGTATTTCTTTCTGGAGAAGTAGAAATGCAAATGAAATATTTCAGCTGATGTGAGCTACATTGCTTCCAGTTAACCATGAACAAATAAATTTAAAAAGAGGAAATGGTGAGTTTTCAGAGTGTACCATGCAGGAGGGATGGGTGCTCAGCCCGTGCTGGAGTGATGGGATGCTCCTGGGGCTGTGTTACCCCCATGCAGAAGGGATGGGGGTGCTCCTGCATCCCAAGTCCTCCGTGCAGGGAACACCATCCTCTCCCATGTGCTGCTGGGAGAAGTGACAGGAGTGAGCTGCGAGGAGGCTGCTCTTCCCTGAGAGCCTCCAGGATGGAGCACTGCAGGATTAAGTTTGTGCTCAAGTGGTCTCACGCTATCTCAAAGCTGCAATTCTTCTCAGGCTGCTCAGGGAAGGGGTTTTGGAGGATTTGAGGCCTGACAGAGAGTTTGCTGCAAGGATTTTTTCTGCGCTCAGGCTCCTGGCCAGCTGCTTCCTTGTCCAGCGTGTCTCCAGCTCTTTTCTGTGTGAGGGAGAGGCTCAGCCATCAGAAACACCCTTCATCCAGGGGGGTGTAAAACATGAGCCAGAGGAGGGAGCAGCACCCCTGTGGTGCCCATTCCCCTGCTCAGATGTGTGTTTGCTGTGGTGCCCTGGGGCAGAGGGAAGGCTGAGCAGCAGAAACAGAAAGCTGTGATGTGGAGAGCCCCGCTGAAGCTGCCCTGCAGGCCGCCTTGGTCTGAGGGACAGCAATTAGGGAAGGTGTCAGGCCTTTCTGGGCAGTAAAATGAGCAGAGTCTTGGCAGGTTTGCAGGCATGGGCTGCTGTGTCTGTGGCATGGGCAGCTCTTGCTGTGAGGAGCAGCCTTCTGGTGTCCTCAGCCTCCAGCCCACCGTGGGTAGTTTGGATCAGAGTGGAGCTGATCCTGTGCCACCTTTGCAGATTTACCTTGGGGGAGACAGAGGGCAGGCTGGGAATTGCAGTGTTTGATCAATGAGCTTGCTTTTCTGAAGTATCTTTTTTAATGAAAGGGAAATGTTGGTCACATCAGAATTAAGTCCTTCTGTGTGGGTTTGAGGTGGTTCCTCCGTTGAAATGCCTTTGAATGGGATGAAAGGCAATCTGAGTTAAAAATTCATTGTCCCACAGGGAACACTTTTGGTTTGTTCTTCCTGGCAGCAGTGTGGCAGGAGAAGGGTTACTGATTAAGTGTGAGGGAGGTTCTGGGATGTTTCCTGGGCTGGCCGAGGTGGTGAGTGGCTGTGAACAGCCGGGCTGTGCCCCTGCAGAGAGCTCAGAGCCAGCTGTGCCTGCACCTTGCTGCTGAAAAACTGAACTTCACTGCTGGGAGCCCAAGGGCATCAACCCTGACCCCAAAAATGGGACCCAGGCAGCCCTGGGCTGGAGGTTGTGGTCTCTCCTGTGCTTTCTGTCACCCCTGGGCTCCATCCAGCTCTGCCTGTCCCACACTGCTCCTCCTGGGCAAGGGCTGTGGCACTGCCCCAGCACAGGGCAAGGCAGAACATCCTCCTGCTTCCCTGCTGCCTGAACCTGCTCTGCCCGATCCCTCCTCCTACCCCGAAAGCCTTTTCCTCTCTCAAAGCCACTCTAGCAGCCCTAGCAAAGACCTGAGGAGCCTTTCTTCACCTCTCAGCTCTGTTCCAGGCTGGTGTGCAGACCCCTCAGTCAGAGCGAGGGGCTGAGCTCCTCAACTCCAAAAGGTCATTGTGGGGGCCAGATTTAAAGGGGTCTGACATTGTGGGGGCCAGATTTAAAGGGATCTGACATGGGGGTCCTGGCAAAATGATCTCTTGGCTTGTCTCAGGGTGGGCTCAGCCATCAGTTAGTCCAGAAACACTCCCCTCAGCTGAGGGGGATGCTGGGGTCACTCCTCACCTCGAGGCTGCCGCACACTGCTTTTGGCAAGTCTGAGTTGACCACACCTGGCAGGGAGACCTTCCTCTGGATGGGGGAGGTTCAAAGCTTTCTGGAAAGGGACCTGGATGGTTTCCTACTGCCTCCTTTGAGAGCAGGAACAAGGAGCAGAGCTTTGAATGGTGTCCTGAGACCTGATCTCTGAGTTTCCGTTCCAGCACAGGGTCCTAAGCCAAGAAAACTGCCTGTCCTGCCAAGGCTGGGTAGGAAACTGGCCCAGGAGCTGCAGTGGTGTTAACTCCTCTCTGCAAGGAGCACTGGGGCTCCTTTGATGAGCCCCCTATCTGCAGCATTCACTTTCTTGTTTCCTTCCAAAACACCATCCTGCCTGGCCTAGCTGCAGCCTGAGGCTGTGGAGCTTGTGAAGGTGCTAATACAGGCTCAGTGATGAATTTAATCACTCCTTAGCCTTGTCCTTCCTGAGCTGGGCTCTGCTGGGGCTGTCAGCCTGGCTGGAAGGCACTGGGGCCAGGGAGTGCAGCAGAGGAGGGTGGGCTGGAGCCAGGGCAGGGATGGCCTTGGAGCAGGGAGCACTGAACATGTTTGGCATGTCAGTGGCCTGGCACGTGGGGAATCTCCTTCTGTTTGGTCTTTTTGGTGATCATTTCTTGCAGAACCCTGTGTTTAGCAAATGGGATAGAAGGGATCAGCTGTTGGTTTGGGCGCACATCCCACGGGCTCCTGGGGGTGGGACACTGCTCTGGGCAGGACAGACAGACTGACAGCAGCAGCCAGTCTACAGGTCATCTCAGAGACATGAGAGCTGCTCTGCTTTGCTTAGGGACTGCACATTCCAGCTGTTTGCCTGGGCACACCACACATCTGGGCTGTCTCCATCAGGTGAGATGTGCATGGCCAAGCTGCCTGCTCTGCATTTGCTGCTCCTGCTGCAGTGGCCAGATGTCCTGCTCTTAAGGGATGTTGTCCTACTTTCAAGTAGGTTATTCTATTTTTGCCTGGCCCTGTCCTTTTTGTGACTTTGCCTTCCTACGTGTCCCGTGCCAGGCTTTCCCCTGGCAGAGGCAGAAGCTGGGCAGGTTGTGGTCCCAAGCAGCACAAGCCATTTCTCTCTGCTGTGTTTCCTTGCACAGGTGAGCTCCGGCACCCAGGCTCTCTGAAGATCATCAGGTGCTCAGGGGGAAGGGTCTGGGTGCCTGGCAGTCAGGGGAAGGTGTTTGTTCTTGTTTTTACATCATATCTTCAAGCACCAGCACTCCCAGGATCTGGAAAGGAGGTTTGGGCAGAGAAGGAAAGAGCTGAGCTCACTCTCAGGGAAATGGGAATGGAGCCTTGTCCTGTAGCTGCAGACAGGCAGGTTTAGGTCTGGGTGCTGCCAGCTCCCAAACCTTTCCTGGGAAACACCTTGGGCTGCCAGTCCCTGCTAGGCCTGATCTCTGCCTCTTCCCAACCTCTTCTTCACTCACCCTTTGACTTCAGTTTGAAAATTGCAGCTTCTTGATCAAGCCAGCCATGAGACACTGAGTTCAGTGTGCCAGAGGCCTCTCAGCTGGCCCAGGTGGACTCCAGGTGTCCTGGCAGGGCTGGGGGGCTGTGGAAAAGGGCAGGGGAGCTGCAGTGCCCTGCTGGACAGGCTGGGCTGTAGCAGGGAGCACACAGGGTGGAACCTGAAGGCTGATGAGCTTTGGACCAGTGCTGCAGTTTATTTCTGGCCTGCTTAGCAATCTCAGGCAGGCAGTGTGGGTTAAGGCATCTCCTGTCCTGGATTGACAGTACAGATCCAATTAGCCATGAAAGCCTCTAATTATTTGTCCTGAATTGCTCTGGTGGTAACCAAGGCTCTGCTATCTCCTCCTTTTGTCTGTGTCCCAGCTGGAAATGCCCCAGTGTCCCTGCATCTAGAGCAGCAAGTGTGGTGTGCAAGCAGAGTCAGCACAATCTAATCAAGGGAGACAGGCCCTGTGAGTTAATGAGGGGATGGACCCGCTTGGTTGGCTTTGGAGAGCTCTGAGCCCGTCCTGAGAGACAAAGGGCTGAGTGTGGCCAAGATGGGGCTCACAGGGGCTGCAGGACACGGGGAGGGAAGGGGTGGCCTGACAGCAGAGAGTCCCTTGTGTCTCAGAGGAGAGAAACACCTCCTGTATGAGGAAAGGCTGAGAGAATTGGGGTTGTTCAGCCTGGAAAAGGGAAGGCTCCAGTGTGACCTTGCTGTGGCCTCTCAGTACCTGCAGTGGCTGCCAGAGCTGGAGAGGGACTTTGGGCAAGGGCCTGCAGTGACAGGACAGGGGGAATGGCTGCAAACTGACACAGCAGGTTTAAATTAGATATTGGAAAGAAATTCCTCCCTGTGAGCGTGGGGAGGCCCTGGCTCAGGGTGCCCAGAGCAGCTGTGGCTGCCCCATCCCTGCAAGTGCTCAAGGCCAGGTTGGATGGGGCTTGGAGCAGCCTGGGGTAGTGGAAGGTGCCCCTGCCCATGGAATGGGGTAGAAGAAGATGATCTTTAAGGTCCATTCCAACCCAAACCCTTCTGTGATTCCTCAATTCTGGCTCTGCAGCTTGGCCAGCTGAGGTTGGCAGCTGGAAGCAGTGGCTGCAGGGAGCCACAGACACGATGGGAGGTCACCCAGGCAAGGCCTGAGGTCTTCTCTTCTCCAGACACTCGTGCTTAGTCACAGCTGTGCATTCTCAGCTGCAAAACTATTTTAAAGGGAGCAAATCTTTGCAGGCCATTTATTGCATCCTTCTGCTTCTTCTAGGTTCTTGTTGTGCAGAAGAGGGGCCTTGGCTGTCTGTGAGAGAAAATGTGTCATGAACATTCTCAGTAACCTTAACTCTGACCAGACATGACAGCAAATGGCTCTCAGACGAGACAGGGCAGCCAGCCTTGGCTTGAAAGCAACATTTTGCACAAATAATATTCAGGTCCTGTATGAGGGGCCAGCTGAGTGCTTCCACTGTTGTTTCCAGGTCACAGGGTCCCCCAAAAATGGGTTTGACATCATTTTCTTGAGATGCTGCCTGAAGGCAAGCCATGGCTGTGCTCACCCAGTGCACATTTCTTCGTGTGTGGATGGATGAGCAGCAGACCTGCCAGCAGCATGGCTCTGCCCTGTGCAGAGAGGAGGGCAGAAGCAGCAAGGATGCCCACCTGGGGGAAGCTGGGGGCTGTTCCCAGGCTGATCCTGGTGCAAAAAGGGCTGCTGAGCATCAAATGTGTCTGTCTGACCTCCCTCCAAGTGACCTTCTGACAGGACCTGTCCCTACCAGGGCCCTAGCAGTCAGCTGAACATCCTTCAAGCCTCTTGGTGTCCTTCCCATGCAGCCCAGGGCCTGCCAGGTTCCAGCCAGAGCTTCCTCCATACAAATGGGGACCAGGGGGGCGGGCAGTGAAAGTACAAAAACTGTTTCTTTCCTGCCCACTTGGAAAGGGGAGCCATGGAATTTTAAGCAGCAAAGACAAAACTCTGCTGAAGAGGCCTCTTCTGTGCTTGCCTGTTGGAACCTCTGATCACAGTGGAGAGGGGCTCCAGGGACATGCCAGGCTTGCCCTTATTAATGGCTCTGTTGTTGTCTGCTCCCGTTTGTGGCCTTTGCTCTGGGAGATGGTTTGCCAGAGCAGCCACTGCTTCCCCTGGAGCAGCTTCCAGGGGGGCTGTGCCCGTGGTGGGGCTGTGCCCGTGGTGGGGCTGTGCCCATGGTGGGGCTGTCCCCATGGTGAAGCTGTCCCCATGGTGGGGCTGTCCCCATAGTGGGGCTGTCCCCATGGTTGGGCTGTCCCCATAGTGGGGCTGTCCCCATGGTGGGAGCTGTCCCCGTGTTGGGAGCTGTCCCCATTGTAGGGACTGTCACCATGGTGGGGCCTGTCCCTCTGTGTGGCCAGGCTGCTCTGATGCCTTGTGAAGGCTGACCTAGAGCAGAGACTAGACAGAGCTTAAGAATAAAGTTGGGATTTATTAAGAGGCCTCAATGGATCCACCTTGGGCAGCACAACCCAAATGGCCACAAAAAATGGGCAACAGGTCCCACACTCTCACACTTTTATAAGTTCTGCTCCATTTGCATATTGGAGTTAATTGCCCAATTACAGCTTTAGCCCATGCAGTCCCATCCTTCTTGTTTTTCTCTCTTCAGCCCACATTGTTTGTGCTCCTGGGCCTGAGATTTGGATCATTTGTCCTTGGTCCCCAGCTAGAGAAGGAATTGTTTTCTCTATCTACTCTGTGCAGAGCTCACCATCCCCTGATATGAAGACCAGACCCACACACTAAAGCAGCACAGAATGTGAAAAATATAAAAGCTAAACCCGAGGAATCAGCTCAGTTCCAGTTCTCAGACTTGGCCTAAAGAGCTGAGCCAGAATGTTCTGGGAATCTCCTTTATGGCCACAAAACCTGAACTTGCAGGTGGAGAAGGGACAGGCGAGAGGAGACAGAGGATCTTTGTTCCATCTGGGACTTTTCCCTTCTGGATTTTAAGGGTGTTCAGCCTCGCAGCTCAGGACTCCAAGTAGGGGCACCAACTTCTCCCAGCTTGGTCTCTGCTGTCTCCAGCAGCACCGGTTTGGCTGGGCTGGGGACACACTGACAGCCTGACTGGTGCTTTTCATGCATCACTTTCACCATCCAGCAATGCAGCTGTGCAGCTGATCTCCCCTGCACTCTCCTGTGTCCCACCCAGGCTCACAGCATCAGGCCCTCTTACTGTGTTTTTCTCCTTGAACCACTTAGTTTAAAATAGAGCAATTATCTTCCTTCAGAAAGGAGCTTACCCACTCCAATCTAGGGCAGTCTGGCAGAGCAGCAGCCTGCACAGCTCTCCCTGGGAGCACAGCTCTGTTCCCAGCATGGGGGCTCCAGTGCTGGGGCCCCTCTGCTCTGGAGCCAGCCTGGGAGAGCTGGGGGTGCTCACCTGGAGAGGAGAAGGCTCCAGGGAGAGCTCAGAGCCCCTGGCAGGGCCTGAAGGGGCTCCAGGAGAGCTGGAGAGGGACTGGGGACAAGGGATGGAGGGACAGGACACAGGGAATGGCTCCCACTGCCAGAGATCAGTGTTGGATGGGATATTGGGAAGAAATTCTTCCCTGTGAGGGTGCTGAGGCCCTGGCACAGGTTGCCCAGAGCAGCTGTGGCTGCCCCATCCCTGGAAGTGTCCCAGGCCTGGTTGGATGGGGCTTGGAGTACCCAGGATAGTGGAAGGGGTCCCTGCCATGACAGGGGTTGGACTGGCTGATCTTTAAGGTCCCTGCAACATAAACTCTTCTGTAATTC
Source organism: Camarhynchus parvulus (assembly GCF_901933205.1). Classification (NCBI taxonomy): domain Eukaryota; kingdom Metazoa; phylum Chordata; class Aves; order Passeriformes; family Thraupidae; genus Camarhynchus; species Camarhynchus parvulus. The sequence continues at coordinate 3,152,380 of NC_044583.1, read as the reverse complement.
TGTGATTCCTGTCTGTGGCTCAGGATGGTGGTTGGATCATTGGTTTGGGGTCTGAGGCATTACTGGGCTGAGCAGGTTGAGCCCTTGGTCCCAGCCTGTTCTCTGTAACCTCTCTGGTGCCACAGGGATGCAGGCTTGGCTCCTTGGCAGCAAGACCAAGGTTCTGCCAAGGTTCTCAGCCCTCCCTCCATGGCCAAGGCCTGAGGCATCTCTGGATAGGGAAATCTCTTCCTGCGTCTGTGTGATAAGAAAATACAGACCTTCAGACTTTTACCTGCACATCTATCAAGTGACAGATCTGCAGGGGGCTGGCAGGAACTTTCAGAGTGGCCTAGTCCATGTTCATGCCTGAAGATGGGACCGGTTCTTTTGTAGGTTACTGCCAGCAGAGTTTTCTCCAACCTGCTCCTAAAACGCCTGCCCATGACCCCTGTCTGTTTGACAGGATGGGGTATTGGCTGTGATTCAGAGGATGTAACTGCTTCTGGGTTTAAATTCTCAGAAAATGAGGGAGCCTTTGCAGAAGCTTGTTGCAGTGAAGGGTTCAGTGATGGAGCAGATTCTGCCAGGCTCAGCTGCCATGCTCTCCGTGCTAGGAAGGGTTTCCATCCTCACATGTGTAGATCACCTAATCTCCTCTGTCTTGGGATCCCTCTGCTGTCTCACAAGTCTACACCCAGCTGTTGTTTAATTAAAAAATAAGCAGACAGGTATTCACTGAGAAAATTAAGCTGTTTTGTTCTTTATATGTCCTTGATGCACTCCTGGCATCTTATCTGGGGACAACAGCTCTAAGCCTTGAATTTGCATTTATGTTTGTCTTGCCAGGCTGACTGTTTCACTGGGGAACAAACCACGGAGCAGTGACTGTGCCATGCCATGCAGACTGGCCATGGTTTCATTGAGGAATGTGCCTTGTCTCCCCTTTGCCCTGTCCCACGGGCTGTGGGGTTCAGGGGATGTGGCTGCAGCTCATGTTCACTTCCATGTCATGGGTGACTGCTGAGGGCATTTGGCTTCTTCAGCCTGGAGCAGAAGAGGCTGAGGGGAGAGACCTCAAGGCATTCTGCAGTTTCCTCATGAGGAGAAGCAGAGGGGCAGCACCAAGGACAGTGACAGAACCCAAGGGAACGGCTGGGGCTGCACTGGGAGGGTCAGGTTGGATATTAGGGAAAGGTTCTTTCCCCAGAGGAGATCAGGCACTGAACAGGCTGACCAGGGAATGGTCACAGCCCCGAGGCTGCCAGAGCTCCAGGAGTGTTTGGACAATGCTCCCAGGCACAGGGGGATTGTTGGGTTGTCAGTGCAGAGCCAGGACTGGACTGGATGATCCCTGTGGGTCCCTTCCAATTCAGCATATTCTGTGATTCCATGAGACAGCTTTGTGTAGCTGTGCTAGACCAGCCTCAACACCAAACACAGCTCATGTTGTGCTGTGAGATATGGTCAGGAGGGCCAGGAGAACCAGAGAAAGACCTGTGTAGGACACCCAAGGTCACTTGGAAAGGCAACATGAGCTACTGATGACTTCCAGGGTAGCAGAGGAGAGCCAGCTGACCAGAAGCTGAAGGGTGGGAGTAAACCCTTTGTAGCAGAGGGTGTTTGTCCATGGACACAGAGCACATGACTTGTCCTTTGGCTGAGCTTTGTGTCCTTTCAGTGAAGCTGGAGCTACAGCTCACACCCCAGAAGGTGGGGACCTACAGATGTGAGCTCTCAGTACATTTGTCAGGGCTTGACAAACCCAGAGATGTCCAAGAGGGGAGCAGACTGGAGCTGTCTCCATATTCCCTGAGTCAGCAGAGCTTCTCCATCTGGTGGCTTTAGGTGAGAAGAATAGAAAAGTAAAGAAGAATAAAGTTAAAAATTGATTTTCAAAGGTTGGAGGAGTTGAATCTCCTCAATTAAGGCACTGTAGAACACTGTGATCATCAAGGCCACCCTAAGTGTTTGTCTTGAGCCCAGCCCAGGATCTGAGTGGGGACCTGAGGCTGCTGGGTGCATGAAGCCCAAGCTCCCATGGACACCCTCTCAGTGCATCAGCTGGGGCAGAGTTTAGAGATGGTCCAGCTGAAGAAGGGTTTCCTCCAGGGACAGACAAACCAGGACAGGACTTGTTTCCTTTGAACTTTTCCTGCAGGAGTGCCAAGCTTCTACCCCAGATCACAGGAGTGATCCCCAAACACCCTCAGGGCACAAGCCCCAGCTTTGTACCCTGAATTACTCCATCCCTCCAGAGCAAATGCAGTGGAGCAGATCCAGCCATGGCTCTGCTAATCCCTGAGGGCACATCAGTGTCCCTTTTCCTTGGCTTCTCCCACCTACAGCACCTCTGACCAGGGCAGTGCTCATGGCCTGAGCTCCACTGCACTCTTACAACAGCACTGAGCAGTTTTCATACTGGAAATTGGGATTTGCAGAGATGAAGTGAGTTGATGAAGGAAGTCAGAGCTGTGGGGAGGGAGAGAAAAAGAACGCAGGAAAGCTGTTAATCTGCCATTTTAATTTGCTGCATTGTAGCCTGAGAACTTCATCGTTGCTGAGCTACCACCCAGGTGCTCATCCAATGGGAGCTGCTGGAGATTTGCAAGTAGAAGAGCTTTAAACAAGAGACAACATGGATTAAGCCTGACACTCCATCAGTCCTCCTTCTCTGGGTCCCTGATCTTCCAAGAGGCACCTTTCCCACTTTGCATATAATGTGAACTATTGTATAAATATTTAGTCATTCCGTTGGGAACATTAATTATAAATGGGGACTCAGCTTTTGAAAGCTGCCTCTAGGTCTGGGCACCCAATTTCCATTAATTTTAATGAGAACCAGACATCCAAATCCCATTCGGTGGCTTTGAGCATCTCAGGCAGGAAGCTTCATGTGACACCCCCTGCCTCCATCCTCCCCACTCTGCAGTGTAAGAGCGAGATTTGCAAATACCTTACAAATCCTGCAGATGCCTGAGCTGCCCTTGTGCCATGCCATTGTTGTCTGCTGAGGATGGTTGGGTGGTAGCTTCAGAAGTATTTCTAATAAGTTCATTCAATCCATCCTGTTAGTTCTTCTGCTTTGCACCCCCCTCAGCACTTTGAAACAGCAATGCCTGAATGAGCCCCCAGCCTGTGTGGTTTTTTTGACAGAGAAGCTTTGATGCTTGCAAATGACAGCTGTGCAGAGCAGGTCTGAAATGAATGATTGAATTATCTGACTGATTAAAAATGTGCTGTGGCTTGGAAGATCTGACAGCAAGTACCCACTCAGGCAGCTGACATGAAAGGGAGCACACATGCACGTAGGGTGTGTGTTTGTGTGTGTGTGCATTGGCAAAAACAGCCAGTGAGATGGGACAGACACACAGAGAAGCAGCTTCTTAAGCTCAGCATCCTTTCCAAAGCTCCAAATCTGCTGTGAGATGCTCAGCAAAGCTAAAACTCAGCGTGGTTGTGGAGATAATGATTATTTAGACAGACGTCAGCAGCGGTTTAGGAAATGGAAATTGAGCTAAAAAGTAGTGCAGGCTGGGGAACTACTTAACTGCATCTCAGTCCCTCCTGGCCTGTGGCTGAGGAGGGATAAACTCTGGAAACACAGTTCCATCCTCTGTGCCCTGGTGAGGAGCAGCCCCAGGGGCACCAGCTCCATGGGAACCTATCCCATGATCCAGAGGCTGGAAAAACTCGAGCCCTGGTGAGGTTAGCTGTAAATGGCTGGAAGGATGGAGAAAGGAAGCTTGGTTATGGCTGTGCCCTTGATGCCATCAGTGATGCAACAGCAGATGTGCCCATGAAGCCTTTCCAGACCTACTTCATCTTCCTTCCCAGTCCCCATGTAGTGAACTCTCCCTTGGTGGTGCCTCAGAGAAATTCAGCTCAGCTAGAACAGAAAAAAATATCTGGAAGTGAAATGAATGAAAAAAAATTAAGAAGTGTTTTTTTGCAGATGAAATATATTTTGTTGGCTCAACAAATTCACAGGTTCCTGCTGGAGTTCCATACAGGGGGAAAAAAAAGTCATGTCATAGAAGTTGCAGTTGTAGTTCTTCATTGTGAATGGTCTTCTGATAGTTTGCTGAAATTGATTTTTTCCTAAATTGTCAAACTGTTTTTCATCTCCCTACTTACAGGAGATCACTATCTCGCCCTGACCCCCAGCTCAAAGAGGTGAAACACTGGGCTGTAACTAATTGCTTTATTTGAAATAGTTTTGGTTTGTTCTCCCAGCCCAGCCACTGAATAATTTGCTCTTTGCCCCTTGCAGTGCCATTAGTGCTGTTGGGTGTCTGTAACAGCTTCAGCCTCGCCCTTCCTGCTCCTGTCCCAGTTCCAGTGGTCATTTCCACAAGACTAAATGCTGCAGTATCCTAAGGGCACACAGAGCTAATGGTAGCTCATTGGCATCTGTGTCATCTCTCCATCAACATCCCAAAATGTCCCTCTTATTGAGCCCATTCTGGCAGCTCAGGAGCACTCAGAGCAAAGAAGGTGCTGGGATTCTGCTTATGTAAAACCTCATCACTGCTAATTGTCCCCCTGCAGCCCAGGTGTGGGAGCCCCAGGGCCCCTGTGTTTCTGTCCCACATTTCTCCCAGCCAGGACCTGACTGCTGAGCTTAAATGGAACATCAGATCATTTGAATTCCCTTTTCCATCATCTGAAAATGTCTGTTAATCAACAATTTTTTAAATTTATTTTATAGACAATAGAGAAGTTGTTGACACTCCATCCCTGGAAGTGTCCAAGGCCAGGTTGGACAGGGCTCTGAGCAACCTGGTTTAGTGGAAGGTGTCCCTGCCCATGGCAGGGAGTGGAACAAGAAAAGCTTTAAGATCCCTGCCAACCCAAACCATCCTGTGTTTCTATGAATAGAATTGAAATCAGGTTTATGACTTCAAAAATTGTTTCTAATCCCCCTTTCCCTATCCCAAGCCTTCCAAAAATCAGAGTCAGAGGGCCGGGCCTCTAGGTTGGACTCAGACAATGAGCCTTAAAGGTGAGGGTAGATGGGCAGCACCTCCAGTCAGTCGGTGCTCCCCAGTACCTTGGCCTGAGCTTTCTGCTGCCCTCGCTCACTGTACCTCATCCTACAGGCTGAGCAGTCCTTGGCCTGGAAGATCCAGGGTTCCCACAGCTGAAGCATCCTCACTTTCTCTGTTGTGGATTGTCTCAGGTAACAGCAAATTTTCCTTCCTTTGCTCTCTGCCCCTTCACATCAGTGCTCCAGAACCTGCTCACACCAGCAAAATCAGTCCTCACACCCGCTAAAATCCCTCTGCAGCTCTCTTGGAAATGCTTCAGGGGCTGGAATGCCACAATGAGGTCACCCCAAAACCTTCTCCAGGCTGAACAAACCCAACCCTCATAGTAGAGCTGCTCCATCCCCTTGATCATCTTGGTGCCTCCTCTGGGCTTCCTCCAACAGCTCCACGTCCTTCCTGTGCTGGGACCCCGGAGCTGGAGGCAGAACTGATCCCAATATTGCACCAAGGGCTGCTCCTGCACTCAGGCTGGGGTGGATCAGCAGATGGATCCCTGCAGAGTGCCGGATCGAACCAGGGGATGGACAAACAGCTTCCCTAAACAGCTTCATAACAAAGAAAGAAAATCCATGTTCCCAGAACAGCTTTTCAGCCTCAGGGGTAGATGCTGAAGGACTCGTGCTGCTGCCAATGCGCAGCCCCACGGTTTCCAAAAATGACAGATGATAATTTTCTGTTACCAAAGTATTGCAGTGGATTTGGTGTGATTCTGGATCAGGCCTCAGTTGGACAGATAAAGGTGAATTGATTACTGAACTCACAATTAATGGTTGCTTAAATGCCGTAATTGCATTTGTTCTGAGCAGAATGTGATCCTAAATTGATAATATGTATGCAAGGCACTTGAAAGTGGTCAATTTTCCTAGGTTGGGAACAATTACAAACAAGAAACGATTGGAGGAAAAAACGAGAAAAAATAATGTGTGTTCTAAATGAGGGTTGCTTAAGAAAACTCTGATAGATGCTGTCTCCTCCACAGCATGCACACAGTTCTGCAGCCATTGAAGATATTCTTAGCTAAGAATCTATCATTGTTAAGGAAGATAAAATCATAAATAATAACAGCAAACAGGAAAAGAAGGGATTTGGTAACAAAAGCAATGAATTAACTGTTATATAATGCAGAGACCTGGAAGGCTAATCTGGAAGAGCAGTCAATGAAAATTATGTTTGGTGGCATTAAGGACTATTAGGGAGTGTGCATGTGTGTGTGTTGATGTGCATGTTTGTCAGGAAGAAAATAAATGCTGCATGGTTTTAGATGAAGCTGGTAAAAACTCTGTTCTGATACTGAAAAAAAAAAAATAAAAAAAGTGTCCAGTCAAAGCTTCATAGCTCTGCAGAAGAGCAGCCTGATGGGTCCATATCCTGCTGAGGGGATGGAGAGATGCTGGCTCCAGCAGTAACCAGGCAGCACATTAAATGGCAGCTGGTAAACTGAAATGTTTGTACAGGTCTAGGACTAGAAAAACTCCCTGGAATGGTTTCATGTATGTCAGTACCTGGGTGTTGGGGAAGGGTGTGCCCAGAGCAGCTGTGGCTGCCCCATCCCTGGAAGTGCCCAAGGCCAGGCTGGACAGGGCTTGGAGCAGCCTGGGTTATGGAAGCTGTCCCATGGCAGGGAGTGGAACTGGATGGGCTTTAAGGTCCTTCCAAACTCAGTCCATCTGTGATTCTGTGAAGATAGGCCAACAAAATAGGATGGCATTTGTTTAGGTGAGATGATGGATGGCAGAGAGGGGGAGACTCCTGGCACTGGGGTACAATAAAAGATGGAAGAGATGCTGCAGAGCCCTTGTAGTCAGAAGAACACCAGACTCCCTGTGGGACCTCCAAGGACCTGCTCACTCTCATCAGCTGCTGAGGATACAGTTTTCATACACTAAGTGTTACTGAAATTAGGACAAGTCAGATGCTCTGAGTGGTCAGGTCTGCTTGGGGAGCTGATTTTGTGTCAGCAGTGGGCTCTCAGGAAGACAAGTGCAAATTCATACACTCAGAAACCCTCGTGGGCAGAGGAAGGATGCTGTTTTGGAGGACAGTGACTCATTTGAAAGTTCCCATGAAGGAAGATGAAGAGTGAGCAGAGTGCTCATCCAGCACCATCAATCTTACCTTCTGCCAAAACCTGAAATGCCAGGAATGATGACTCCCATATTGCAGGCTGGGATTTCCCAGGCAGAAGTGCCTACACTGGGCAGGGAATCAAAATTCTCCATGGCACATGGAGATTTCTTTAGTGTGGGCAAGAGAGGTGACTAATCCCTGCACAGGAGATGAGTGCACGCTGTCCTTGGGACTTCCAGAGGGCTCTGGTGGCTGTGCTGGCCAGGCTGGTCCTCAACTCTGACTCCTGGCCCAGCAGCCAGAACATTACTGAGGAGCTCAGAGGATGAACTGTGGTGTAGAAAACCAGACCCTTATGGAGCCCTAAACAAGTTTCACTTGAGTTTGTATGCAGGAGGAGGTTACAAGGTGAACTGATCACAGCCTGGGGGGAAAGAAAAACTCCCAGGGGAACATTCTTGAAGGCACTGGGTTTTTCTGTGTAGGATGAGCCAGTGGTGGCCCCAGACACAGAATTGAGGTGCAGGTCCTGGGACTGGAGTTGTTTCACCTGGTTACTCATTCTAGCATTAATTCTCCTGTTTGAATATAGGTTAGCCTGTTAATGGGGAGGGAGTCATAAAATTCTGATATTTTTGTAGTGTAGAGCTTTAGCACACTCTTTGTTGATGGTCAGTTTGCTGTTGGACAGTTTGTCTCAGGGTGAGGTGTTTGGTGCAGCTGCCTTCTCCCTACACCTGTGAGAGCCCAGCTGGATGCAGAAATTCCAGGGGTGGACTTTTGAACCACACCTTACCTCCAAGGACAGACATCACCCAGGACAAAAAACTGATCTTAAGTGCAAGAGAAATGCAGACAAAGGCTCTCAAGGACTGGCCCTCATTCTGCAGAGGGGCTGTTATCCCCCTCCCCATCCCCCTGTCTGCACCACCTGCATGCAGCAAGGCCCTCACACAGATTTCTCCTAATTATGGCTTCCAGCAAAGTGGCTTGTACTGAAAATGAGTGAAACCCAGCTGGGAAATCCAAGGGATTTCCTGAGAAAAACAGCTGTGTGAGGACATGGAGGCATGCTCATTCCTGGGTACAAAAGAACACTAGCAATGGTTTCATAACAAAAACTGGAGATTGAGCAGCACCCAGAAGTGTCCTTGTGTGCCACAGCAAGCATCAAGAGCAGGGCATGGCTGGAAAACTCTTTGTAATGGGGATTCAGCACTTCAAAAGCAAAGGCATTAAGCAGTTAAGGCACTTTTTAAATGGTGAGGGAAGTCAATAAAGCCTGTGGGGCTGCAGGGTAGGTGGTCCTGTCTCCTCCACTCAGAGTGTGTGGAGCTGCCAGCCTTGGAGCTCATGTTTGGTGGATCCATGGGGCTACAGGACCATGAACCCTCTCAGGACCTATCTTTTCTCCAGGTGTCCCCCTGTGCTTTCAGCCTAGCTGGAGCATTCCCATGGTCTGGATGATGCAGATGTTGGCAGTTTACTTGTGATGCCTGCAGTTCCCTGCTGCCTGGCAGGCTCACAGGGGGTGCTTTGGCTTGTTGGGGGGCTTGTTGGTGGCTCCCCTGATGCTGGTGTGGAGGGAAGGTGTCTTTGCCTCAGGATGCTCCTTCTTCCTCAGAGAACTCGTGTCACAGGTGGCAAAAAATCCAGACAGTTCAGCAGCACACACGGAATCGTAGTTTGGGAGTTTTCTTAATTGGAAGAAAATATTATGACATATTGGAGGCACCTGACAGAGATGTACCAGGAGAAATCCCTGTGCCTTGTTGCTGTTGGGAATGCCCAATCAATGACAGGCACAGGCTCACTACCCTGCCAAGGGGAGGAGAGGAGGTTTCTCCCTGAATCCAGCTGTTGATACACTCATTCCCAGGAGCAGAATGATTGATAACACAGTTGTTTGGAACCCACTAGTGGATATATTCTTAGAAACTAGAACCTCATTTTCTCATGCTGCAAAATGTCATTTCCTAGGACTGGCTGAGCAGAAATTGGATTTTGTTCCTTGCCTTCAGAACTGAGCAGCACAACAGACTGATAAATATTGATTGTGCTTTTATATTCATTTCTTTTTGTTAAAGCACCCTAACCTGATAATTGTTTGATTACAAATACATTAGAGTTGATCAGAAAGAGCAGCAGGACAGACTTTTATGATGGTATTAATCGAATCTCTTTAATGAAGGGACCCTGTGGGAGGTTAAAAGCCCCACACCTGGATTTGCCCAGCTTCTTGACTGTGGCCACAAGGTCCATTTCTGTGTCTCTCCAGCACAGTAACCTTCACTCACACTTGCATTTGTTGGAAAAGTCCTGAGTGTAGCTGCAGGGTGGCCATTACATGGTTCATTACCAATCCTATCCCTGGCAAACGACCCTGTGTGCTGTGCTGGGGTATCCCTGCTGGAAGGATCTCTGGCCATGTTCTGCTGAGCTGCTCCAGGACATTATTTCACCTGATGGCTGTGTTGCAGGGTTAGGATGTATGGCTGTAGGTTGTAATTGTATTTTTAATTTGGGATGTCGGGGATTTGTCTGCTCATTCAGCAATGTGTGTTCCCTGGAAGAAGAGTTCCAAGAGACAGAGATCTAGGGAGAGGTTTTCTCCTTGGAATCAGGAGGGGGATCTGGGGCAGAAACCAAACCCTTCTTCCTCACTCAGAGGTTTGGTGGGGCTTGGAGCACCCTGGTCTGGTGGAAGGTGGCCCTGCCCACGGCCTGGGCTGGAACAAGGTGGTCTTTCATGTGCCCTCCAACCCTTCTGTGGTTCTGTGACCCCACATCCCTGCACAGCAGTCAGGGTGCACTTCCTGGCTCCTGTGTGCCACCCAGACACGGGTGATGCCAGCACAGAGTGTGCCTGCTCTGGGGGAAGGACCCCTGTAGCTGGCCCAGGCTAAGGGACCACTGGCTTGTGCTCCAGTGGGGCAGCTTGACCCAGAGAGCACGCCCCACCCCTCACCTGTGCACCCACAGAAACCTCCACTGTATTACAGCCACCAGAAGGCCAAGGGACAGGGTTTGCCATAAAACACTGCTCTGTCAGTCTGGTAAAAGCAGGAAAAGCCTTGTGCCCCTGTGCCTCTCCACCCCACACTGCGTCCCCAACACTCCTGGTGAGCCAGGTTCCTGGGGACACCTGGGGACAAAGCCATTGCCTTTGCGTGCAAGAGCTGTCAGGATGGAGACGTGTCAGTGGTGGTGAGCAGCACCAGCTCCAGCCCACCGTGGTGGGAGAGGCCCTGGAGGCAGCTTGGCAGGCACAGGACAGCACTGCTGCTGGAGCCTGGGATGGGATGGGATGGGATGGGATGGGATGGGATGGGATCCATGGGATGGGATGGGATCCATGGGATGGGATGGGATGGGATGGGATGGGATCCATGGGGTGGGATCCATGGGATGGGATGGGATCCATGGGGTGGGATGGGATGGGATGGGATGGGATCCATGGGGTGGGATCCATGGGATGGGATGGGATCCATGGGGTGGGATGGGATGGGATGGGATGGGATCCATGGGATGGGATGGGATCCATGGGGTGGGATGGGATGGGATGGGATGGGATGGGATCCATGGGGTGGGATCCATGGGGTGGGACCCATGGGATGGGATGGGATCCATGGGGTGGGATGGGATGGGATCCATGGGGTGGGATCCATGGGGTGGGACCCATGGGATGGGATGGGATCCATGGGGTGGGATGGGATGGGATGGGATGGGATGGGATCCATGGGATGGGATGGGATGGAGCTGCAGCAGGTGGGAGTGTCCAGAGGCACGGAGCAGCCCAACCTGCAGTGCTGGGGTGTGCACCAAGGTGGGTCCTCGAGGCATTCCCAGTGCTGCACGGCTGCGTTTGGAGCTCATCGGTTGTTAAAGACACTGAGAGCATTTGGCAGGATTTCAACCCAAAACTTGAAGCCAGTGTCGATTCGCAGGGTGAGGATTTGCTGGCAGGAAGCAGAGCAATCCCTCAGCGCTCTGCAGGTGCCCGTGGGGGGACAAGCCCCAGCACTCCGGGGACACCCCTGGCAGCTCCTGCGCTGCGAGCGGAGCCTCCCCGGCAGCGGCGGGTCTGCTCCTGCCGGGGGCTCTGCCGGAGCTTTATTCCATCCTTTCCCTGCTCCATTCACCGTGCCTCCTGCCTCCTCCCCCTCTCCCGTCCCTCCCACCCTGCCTGCTGGATCCCCAGCAGTCTCTTGACACCTTGGGGGAAGGCTGGGAGGTGTAACCATCGGCAGCGAGCGAGGGAGAGCAGGAGAGAAGGGAGAAGGAAGCCAATAACAGGGAGGTCTAGGAAGGTGGCGGAGGGGGAGGGACGGGGCCACTCCTCCATCGGTGGGACTGCAGATTATTTTGCATGGATTGTTGAAGAGAAAAGGGAGCTGCATTTGTGAAGGGACCAAAAAATAAACAGCTCATTGCTCGGGTAAGTGCCAGTGCGAGCTCCCCGGCTCTCATTGTCATGCTGTACATCGATCCCCCCTCCTATTTTGCTTAGTTATACTGGGTTTGGTTCTTATTAGGATTATTTGATGCATCAGCTGTGTGCTTCAGAGGCTGGAGACTGACTGGTACGTGTGTGTGTGCGTGTGTGTGCGTGTGTGTGTGCATGTGGGAAGATGCCCATTCTCTGGATATACATTGACACATTTTCCAGCTCTCAGTGTGGTGTCTCATTGGCAGTGTTACCCCAAAGCGTGCCTTACACACACACACAAATGATGTTTGCTGCTCCTGCCTTTAAAATCCACTCACACACGCAATTATTGAAGCTGAAAATTAAAGAGGGGCTCTTAAATCACACTCCTCAGTGGTAGGGGGCTACCTCTCTTTATCCTGAGCCTGACACGTTCAGTATTATGTTTTATAGCAAAGCTACATTTAAAGATCAATTCGGCAGTGGTTATTGCATCCAAATTACATGGTTGTCATGGAGATGGTACAGAGAAGCTGAAGTGATATGACTGCATCTGGACTGGAGTGGGGCTTTGCTGCCGAGTGAGATCCTGCCTTGCCTCCTGTGTCTTTTTGTCTCTGCTGGGTTACAATTTCTTTTAATCTTGAATGAAGCAGTGCTGTATTAGAGGATTTAGAGGTCGAGCTGCTGGGAAGGGTGTGTGTTACCCCCACTCAGCGCTGGGTTATTATCATAATTGTTCTATTAACGTCTGCCTCTCCCTGAATTTCTTCCACAAGTCTGGGAAGGAGGAAGGCGTGAGAAGGACAGATAGTTTTCTGAGCACAGCTAGGGCTGGGAGTACTTTCTAAAAGGATACCTGCCATGGCCACACCTCCCTGCTGGCTCCCACACCTTGGGGGACAAAAGGGAAAGGATGCTCTGGTTTTAGCCATGTTTATCTTCCATTTTGCTGCCTCAACTTTGAGGATTCAAGGAGCCAGTCACCTGCTCCTCACTGTGTCAGAGCAACGGCTTTTTAAAAATTATTATTTAAATTATTATATTTGTTTGCTTTGCAACTGGTAATATGGATGTGTTGGCAGTTGGGAAAGAAAATCCATAATTTATGAGAATGAAATTTTCCTGCCTAAGGCTAGCTAGAATACAAAGAGTATATCTGTGGGAAGGGCATGTTATATGTTACAGATGTGTATTTCTCTAGTGGCTGGGAGTAAATCACACTATTGTGCTCATCTTCATTATTTTGGGTGTTAGGCTGGCTTTAGTCAATATTTAATCTAAGCTCATTGTGTGCTCGCACAATAAACGTGCAATTTGGAGCCTAACTTTACATCTCTAAAATGCTCTGGGAATGCATGTGGCATTGTCTCCATAAATGCAATTTCACCCTTTTCTGTGAGACCAAGCCTATTGTGGGCATGTAAATATAGTAAAAGGCACTGGTGGAAGCAAGCCCATCAGAATGGCAGTGTTTCTCTAATTGTATCACTAAACATAAGACAGAATTAATTACTAGGATAAACAGAGCTTTGTAGGTCTTGGATCAGGATAATATTTGCATGGAGTTCCAGGCCTGCATTATAGTAGCTGGCATTATGGCTTTAATTCCCCCCATGCCAGTAGATAATGTTTTTAGCCAGGAGTGGAGCATATTCTCATTAGATATTTTTGCTTTAAAAATATGTTAAATCCCCATGTCCTTGTCAAATTGTCCATTGCAACTGTTCCAAAGTCTGTGATTCAACTAGGATTTTCCTTAATGTGATTTTTCAAGTCCAAGCAAACAATGGATAAAGTCTGGAAGTGGGTGGCCGAGTCCAGAGGGGATGTCAGAGAGATGGCTAATTCACAAAATGGATGGTTCTCATTCTGGGCCTCTTTTCCCCCTGAAAGTTAGGCACAAGTGGAGTTGAAGTGGGTAGTTTTCCCTGGAGATCTCTTTGGGGGTGTGAGGTTGGAAGCCAAATAGTTCTGCACTAATACTGAGTTCCCTCCTGTCTCAGCACCTTCAGCCCACCCTAGGATGTGGCTGGATTATTCTCTGGGGAAACTGAGGCTTGGCATGGTTAAATGACTTTGCCAAGGTGACAATGGCAGCGTTGGGCAGGGGACACAGGAGCTCTGCCAGGAAGAACCTCTGTGTGACCACCAGGCCTGCTCAGTGCCCTGCTTGCATGGGGAGGTGGTGGTGGGGAGCAGTAACTCCACTCCATGGAGACCAGGTGGGTGGGGTGAGGCTGTGTTTGCTGAGGCCACTCATGAGAGCTCCACAGAGGGTGGCAAGAGGGACTCAAGCACTTTCAGACCAGTCTGAACTGTCCAAGGTGAGGATTTGCTTTTCTGACCTCAGGCTGTCCTCCTTGCGTGGCCCATCACGTGGCTCTTCACATGAAGCACTCACAGGTGTCTTGGCTTTCTGCTCTCCCCACTGGTGCTGCTCATCTCTCATCTCCCTGCTGAAATATCCTGAATTGCTCTTCTGGACTTCAACCCACTTCTCTGCTCTCCATCCCATCACCCAACACCTTTTTGTCCTCTTCCTCCATGGGTTTTCCCAGCAATGAAGTTCCCTCCATCCAGCGGTGCCACAACTTTCCATGCCATGGGTTTGTGTGCGGTGTGCCTGTCCTGAGGCACACAGTGCTGGGTAGGTCAGGCCACCATGCCAAAGCAACTCGAGTGAAAAGTCTCCTTTGAAATCTGAAGTAGCCCCATGTGGTGTCCATGGTTCTGCACAAAGCTGGAGCTGGTTCTTGCTGCCAGAAGGAAATGGAATTCCCTGTTCAATTCACACACAGACACCTGTGTGTGGCCCTGCTGACTCTCACAGGTTGCTGCAGTTGCCAGCAGGATGTTCCCTGGGCTGGGAGGGAGCTGTGGCTACTGCCAGCAAAGTGCTGGCTGTGGGCACAGCAATTCCTTGGAGGTTGAGTGTGAGCAGTCCCTGGAGTGGGTGATCTGCTGGTGGAAGTGGCCACATCCCCTGTGGGTGCTGCTTGCTCTGCTGCCTGACAGTCTCTGCTGTGGGCACACCTCTTAGCCAGATTTGCTGGAGGTGAAATCATCCTCCTTGCCCTTTTGGCAGGAAAATGCCTTTCCCAGGGATGTGCTGGGCCAGGATCCATGGGAGGCCCAGTGCATCCAGGTTCTCAGTGGCTGGATGGAGCCATAGGAGTGGTTCAGGGGTGGATTCTGCACTGGAGGCTCGTGGTTCTTCCCTGAGGGGTTATGGTGTGAGAGGGACAGGGTCAGTTCTGGCTTCTCACCTGTCCAAGCTGGACAGTAACCACCTCTCCCTTTGTCCTCGCTGCTGTCCTTTGTGCTCCTGCAGGAGCTCCAGGAGTGGCTGAGATGCCTGGGGAGGTCCTTCCCTGCAGCCCATAGCCCTGAGCCTGGGCAGCACCCAGCTCTGCTCAGCTCCCAGGTGGGGACACTGGGGATTCCTCTAGAGCAAACACTGCCCATCACTGGGTCAGGCCCAGTGCTCCCTCCCTTGCACCAGGCAGGGCCAGAGGGAGTAAGGAGCTGCAGGCAGCCCCAGCAGACATTCTGCAGCTGAGCCCAAGCCCCTTCTTGTGCTCTCCATGCTTTTTCTGGGCTCTGGGCCTCAGCCTGGCACTGGGCACACGGTTTGTCACCTACCTCTTCACCAGCACTGCATTTCCTCCACTCCTTCCTCTGCCTCCTTCTCGTCACCTCACGTACTCCCCATGTGGTTTCTGTGCTCTGTGGTTTTGAAGGGCCTGTGGAAGAGGCAGGGCTGGCAGGTGGCTCAGGCTGTCTGCTGTCAGCTTGTTTGAAGGAACTGTCCCCATGTCCCCACGTCCTGGCCAGGAGCTGTGCTCACACTGGGTCCCAAGAGAGGAGACCACACCTGAAGGGATCTCCCCAGCACCACTCAGGGGTGCCATGGGAGCTGCTCAGGGTGTCACCTCTGTGGTGCCACCAGCCTTGCCTCATCCTCTGCTGTCTTCTCTTCTTCTCTGAGACATCCTGCATGGCTCCCAGCAAAGGGGGTGCTGGTGGGATGCCCTGACATTGGTGGCTGCTGTCACACACCTCAGCAGGGGCAGGGAAGGGGCAATACTTCCTTCCAAGCAGGATGAGCCCAGGATTCATCCCAGGATTTTCTGCCTTCCTCTACAGCATGGGACATGGTCTGGTTCCAAGGATGATCTCCCAAAGCCCCAGTCTGGCAAAATCTTTGTGCACTGGTTTTGTGTCTCGTGCTCTCCAGCTCTGACAGCTCCACACTGCAGAGGCCCCCAATGTCTCTGGGAGCTTTCCATGTGCTGTGACTGTGGCAGGGACATGCTGGGGACAGGGCTGCTCTGTGACCTTTGGGATGAAGTGTTTGCTGGGCTGGGGGCTCACAGCTGGATTTGGTGTCTTGTACGGTCACTGCCCATCCTTGTCTCCCCCAGGCAATGCAGCTGAGCTCTCCTGTCCCTGTGGCCTGGCTGAGAATTCAGAACTGAATTCCCCCTCAAAAGGCAGAACCTAGGAAAGCAAACCCCAGTGATGTCCCCTTTCTGGGGGTTACAGCATGTGCCTCTGAGTTTTCCTGATCAGCATCAAGCAGGAAAACTGACATCAGACCCCAGTGCCTGATCTGCTCACGGTTCATCAACCGTACTGAAAAGCCTAGGGAAAATGATGTGAGCTCAGCCTCCTCTCTGGCTTCTCCTCCCCCATGTGCAGTTGTCTCTCTATTATTTTCTTGATATGGAAAAACAAATTTGACCCAAATATTTTTTTCTTTTAAATCTTTAAAAAATTTTAAGATAGTAGGGAAATGCTGTGATACCAAACTAAATTGAAGGGTTGCATTTTTTTTGTTTTCTGGATTTGCTTATATGTTCCAAGTCAAGGCAAAAAGCTCTGTTCTTGCAACTTTTTGGGTTTTTTTTAAATCCAGCTCTTCAGTGGTTTCAGCACAAGTGCATCACAACCCTAGGTAAGGTCTAGCTGACCTATAATTGCAATTTTCAGCAAGTGAACAATTTTTCCAAAAAATTTCACACAGTTCTATGCAAAAGCCTCATAGAAGTGGAGAGGATGTTCCCTGTGGTACCTTCCAGCCTTCCTCCAGCACCTGATCCAGAACTGGGATCTGAGGCCAGCTCAGGGAAACATCAGGTGCTGCCATATAGAGAGCAGGACCTGCTGCCTGCACCTCCTCCCCAGCAGGGCCTGGGCACACTCACAGAGATCTCTGCCCACTCTGTGCATGGCCACTTGCTGTTGGCTGGTGCTGGACACAGGAAGAGAGGATGGCCCTGGAAGGTGCCCCTGCCCATGGCAGGGCTTTGGAATGAGGTGATCTTTAAGGTCCTTTCCTACCAAACCATTTGGGGACCCTGTGGCACTTTCTCCAGGTCACCCACAGCCTCTCCCCTTGCATGTCCTAAAGCAGCATCTCATCCTGGCAGTGCAAGGAGGGTTTGGATGACATTCTCAGGTACAGGGTGGGATTGCTGGGCTGTCCTGTGCAGGGGCAGGAGCTGGACTAGATGATCCTTGTGGGTCCCTTCCAACTCAGGGTAGACAGACCTGGCAGCCTTGGATGAGTCCGGCCCTCAGTGTGGCATGAGGCACTGTCACAGACATCTTTTATAAAAAATTATTTCCTTAGGATTTTTCCTCCTGAGAAGCTGAGAGGCCTCAGGTACAAAATGTAAACAATGATTACCTGCTGCTGTGGAATGCAACAACAGGTGGATCTGTGATTGGTCTCATGTGGTTGTTTCTAATTAATGGCCAATCACAGTCAGCTGGCTCGGACTCTCTGTCCGAGACAGAAGCCTCTGTTATCATTCTTCCTTTTCTATTCTTAGCTAGCCTTCTGATGAAATCCTTTCTTCTATTCTTTTAGTATAGTTTTAATATAATACATATCATAAAATAATAAATCAAGCCTTCTGAAACATGGAGTCAGATTCTTATCTCTTCTCTCATCCTAAGACCCCTGTGAACACGGTCACAAGGCATTGCTCCCAGTGCTGAGCTCACCTTGTGTGGGGCTCTGCTCCTTCCCAGATTCTGCATATTTGCTCCTCAAACAGGCACTGGTACCCAGCCTGTGGGAGTGGATGGAGGAGAACTGGGAGCCTGGAGCTTTGGCACTTGCTAGGAACAAAATCCATCAGGCTGTGGATGCAGCCTGCCCAAGCAGGACACAGGCACAGGGGAACAGAAGTGGTTTCTGGCCAGAAGGGAATACACGATGCAGGAGAATTCTGCTAAATTAAAAATATATATTTGTCTTTACTGGTACAACAGAAGCTAGGGGAGCAGGCAAGAGGAACGTGAGAAAGCTTTATTTAATTAGATTATAAGGCCCCAAAGGCTTCAGACTCATAAAAAAAATGAATTGATTTTTGTAATTGAGGATGGGGTTTCTGCCAAGTCCTGCCTTAATGAGTATTTAGGTTTTGCCTCCTAAGTTAGCAGCACCAGGCAAGGGCAGCTATTCAAGCCACTCCTCACCAGAGTCCTGAGCTTGGAAACAGGAGCTGCCTGCCTGCAGCTGGGAGTGTTAACCTGCCTTTCCAGGAAAGGACATTGTGTGTCCTTTCAAGGCAGTTTATCCAGCTCTTTTGGTATTCTCTCAACATGAAAGCCCTCCCTCTTCCCCAGAACCCAGGGGGCAGCTTTTTCCATGCATGGGTGTGGAAACAGAGGCAGCAGATAATCATGGGGCTGGTTATCCTTGCAGAAGTGCAGAGAATTAATTTGCTGCAGCAGCTGAGGCAGTTTTCTTTGGTGGCTCCTTTCTAGGGGCTGGTGGGACAGGTGTGTGCCACTAGAGCCCATCCTGTCCCCCCTGCCTCTCCTGCAGGTGATCCTTAAAGCACAGCACCTGAGCATGGTGAAAGGGTGTTTGGGGCATGCACAGCTGGCACCTGCCTCTGCAGGAGCCATGGGACACCAGGGAGGGATTTATCCCTCTCCCCAAACCATAAGACTGTCTGGAAAGAGCCAGAGATTTTTATCCCAGACTTTTGGACCTACCTCCTTTCACCCTTACAGGCTTCCTCCAGAGTCTTTTCATTTTTGCATGGAAGAATGGGGAGAGTTGAGTGTGCAGAGGTTCAGGATTTCCTGTGTGCCCCTGCTGTGAGAGCTGGGGTAAGTCCAAGAGGAGGTGATTCCAAAATGCCTGGTGGGAATGTTGATCCAGAGCTGCCTGGGGACCAGGAGCAGAGTAATAAGGCTGGTTTGGATGTGCAGGATCACAGCAAGATCACAGCTTGATAGCAACACCTAAAATGCAGATGTGTTACTATTACTGCCATCAGAGCAGGGGAGCAGAAAAGTGGCCACAAAATTCCAGCAGCACCTGGTAGATGTAGGGAATGGTCCTGTAGCAGAAGCCTGTGCTTTATGAGCTGGGTATTTCCTGAAAGCAGAAGAGCAGGAAATCCACTGCTCTCCAGATAGCAGCAAACTGCAAGGAGTGCACCTTGTGGGGACACTGTCCCTTTGATTCTGCACACTGTAACAGGCAGAGATTCCCATGTCAGGCACAGCACTGCAGTTTGCACACTTGTGCCCTGCAGCAAACGCAGCTGCCACTCCTCGTGTGCCACTGTGTCATTGGGTCACGGGCTGCACCAGGCTGAGCAGCACTCATCTCCTGAACCTCTTTCATCTTTACAGCACACTGATTTCTGGCAGGCCCCTCTGGCCTCCCTGTGCTTCAGTAAAGCCTCAGTCCAGCACGTAATTCATCAGTTCCCAAAGTCATTGTTTGATGCCCAAATGTAAAGGTGTCTAAGGAGCAGGAGAAAAGCCCTGAGAACACCTAAAAGAGTCTGCTAAGAGGCACAATGACCCTACTGCAGGCTGGTATAGCAGCTCTGCTCTACCCTTGCCACAAAACCTAGTGCAGGGTGTCTCATAGGTCGAGAGAACCTTTTGGTCCAGAGCAGGTGTGGTTAAAACACTGTCCTGCTGCAATTACATCATCCTGATGAGCTTTTTGCTCTTTTTATAATTCCCCTGAGGAGAAGCAGCATCCTTGTCCCTATAAAGCACCTTTACATCAGTCTAGAGTGTGCCTGTTAGAGTCCTTCCTCAGGGAAATCCCGCTGCTCTCACCATGGTTGTCCAGCACATCCATTAAGGGCAGACCCAGCCTCTGCACAGGAGCTGCAAAATGGCTCCACCAGGGTTTCACTTGCACTTTCTGGACAACTTGCTGTGTTTTCAGAACAAGTCAGCTTCAACATTTCAGGCTGCTCAGAGGCATTCATGCTTAGGGAGGCCAGATCTGGCCATGTCACAGTCAGATGCTGCTGTGGAAGTGTTTGCAGCCCGTGTTCAGCAGGACTGGGCAGCAGCCCCATGCTTTTCATGTGGCTGTTTGCAGCAGAAGCATCAGAGCTGGGGCTGCACTCAGGCTGGGGGGCAGAGAGCAGCAGAGTGAATTCTTCTGCTTTAACAAAGTCTTCTGATGCAGATCAGACCCAGCCTTTCTGCTGACTCTGAACCCTGGGGGCTGAGCTCAGCTGGAGATGTCTACATTTGGGTGAGCTGACTCTCACTCAAAGTGCTTTTCCATGTATTCAAGCAAGTTCTGGTATACCCAAGTTCTGAGCAGCATCTCCTGTGCCATGTTAAAGATAATGATAACTCAACACATCCTAACAGAGCACAGAAATCCTGCTTTTCCTTCAGTGATTCCACCCTGGCCTGTAAGTTCTGAGAATAAAAATGCAATTATATTTTCTGCCATTTCTACACCCTGCTGACTGCAACCTGGGAGACTGAGCAGACAGCACATCATTACACAGATTTGATGGATCCACCAAAAACGTAGGTGTGCCCCAGACCATTTTCCCTTCAGTGAAAGATGCTGGAGAAAGGAGAGAGTGGTCATGCTGCCTGCAAAACAGACACCCTTTCCAGAGAACACGAGTGAGAGACTCCTCCAGCATGGAAGAATGATGAACTGTCGGTCTTACCTTGGTTTTCTACAGCTAACAGGCAGTTTTCAGAAAGTCAGTGATCATCTGTTTGCCTTGGAAAGATTTACTTGGCCCATGCTTCTTTTACAAGAATGTTTCCTGCAGTTTTGAAAGGAAAAGTGGAAATTTTGGGCTAAATCTGCCTCCTGAGGTGAGCTTATGGGTGAAGTACTCACTAGGAAAAGGGCTGATGTTCACATCCTAGTCTGAGAGCAGTGATTTTCCTACACCATTGTCCTGTCTGTTCTCCTGTAGTGGCTTCCTCTCTCCACTTTGCCTCTCAAGTGTCTTGACTTGGTCCTGGTGATGTATTAAAGTCCCTTCATATTAGATCTCATGTTCTCAGGCTGTTCCTTGCAGATCCTCTGTGCAGACAGCTTTATGCCCAAGTGGAGCTGCTGACTTTAGTGGGATTGCCACGTTTCGTGCCCTAACACCCTCTAATTTCAGGCAGGGAAGTTTCAGCCCTGTTGGCTGTCAGGAAATCTTGGCTGAGTCTGTGTTTTCAAGCCAAATAAGTGCATCTCAGTCTGATTGGGGTGAGGGAAGCTGCTCTTCCTTTCCTTTCCTTTCCTTTCCTTTCCTTTCCTTTCCTTTCCTTTCCTTTCCTTTCCTTTCCTTTCCTTTCCTTTCCTTTCCTTTCCTTTCCTTTCCTTTCCTTTCCTTTCCTTTCCTTTCCTTGCCTTGCCTTGCCTTGCCTTGCCTTGCCTTGCCTTGCCTTGCCTTGCCTTGCCTTGCCTTGCCTTGCCTTGCCTTGCCTTGCCTTGCCTTGCCTTGCCTTGCCTGCACTGAGATGAACAGAGAATGTCCCCCCTGGTGTGACAGTTACCCAGCTGTTCCCCTCACAGATGGATGCCTCGCCTCAGGTCCCAAGTGGACACTGGTTGATCCTGTGTTAGTGCTGAAATCAGTCAGAGCAGTTCGTCCTATCTGGACTCCCCAACAGCCTTTTCTGGACTCAAACATCTTCAGCAGTCAAGGTCCCTGCTCCCTGTCCATGGGTGCCTTGTACCAATGCTCCTGGTTTGGAGGCCAGCTGGAATTGCTGACATGGTGACCCTTAGGAGCATCCAAGAGTCTTGAAGCAGGTGTTTCCCTCAAGGATGTGGGGACCATCACACTGTGCACAGAGCTGTGTTGGCAAGCAGAAATCATGCTTAACTGAGGGGCAGGGAGAGCCCTTTGGAGAGCAGGGCTGAGTCTCTGCTGGGCAAAACAAGGACCATTCCTCTCTGCCAAGGGAGCCTGGTCACCCTCCTCACTGAGGCTGAAGTTATTCCTTTTTACCTGGTGATGGTCCAGGGTGGAAATGCAGACTTTTTGAGATGTCTGTAGATGTATATAATGACATCCACAGTGCTTGCTGTTCTCTTTCTCAAAGGAGAATCCCCTCCTTCATCCTCCAGCTTCCAGAGAGGCTCTGTCACTCACGCTAATGCCAGCAGGGTGTTTCTGGTGGTTCCCTGTGGATGAAGAAGTGCTGTGTGGAGAGAATGGGAGATTTCACACTCTCACTGATGAGTCAGGAGTTATCTGGTGTTGCAGGTTGCTGCCCGTCACCTTTGGACACCATCAGCTGGCTCCAAACCAGCTTTCTCTGGTGTCAGCACCCACAAAAGTCTGTTTGCTGTCGTCCCCCTCTCCTGACAGGTTTGGGAGATGCTCAGGAAGACCTTGCTCCCTGCTCTCTGGGTCACACTGGGCTCCCAAGGAGCCCAAAGCCAGTGCCCAGCCATCTCTGCACATTCTGGACTCTCAGAGCTGCTGGTCCCCACATGCCTTGGGCTGGAGCCATCTGTCTGCACACATTGTCTGCCAGCTTCTGTGGTCAGAGGATCCCCATCAGAGTCTGATGTGTTCCTGGTCCTCATCTCCGAGGGTTATGGATGTGTTGGAGTGTGAAGGGAGTTTGCCTCCCTTCCAAAACTCCCTTTCGTTCTGCAGTTCTGCTCTCCATCCCTCTGGATGTCTCTCTCCCAAGGGGACAAGCAGGATGGGCTCGCCTGCTGCCTCCTGAAATCCTGCAGCGAGGCGTTGCATGGGTTTAGTGTAGACAGACAGCATGGCAGGAATTTCCTTTTCTGGGGTCTGAGTCAGCTGCCAGCCCTGTTTTATTATTTTGGGTACTGGGAGAATGTGGGGAAGGAGGATCAAGCAAAGGGAGGGAAAGAGAGGGGAAGAAGCTGTTTCCATTTATGGGTTATGAGAAGCAGTTGCAACTCTTGTGGATTTTTATGGAAGGTAGCCCTGGCTGTGGGGAAAGCTGGGTTTTAATGAATTCAATTACAATGCTGCACAGAACTGAGTGGAAAGGCCCCACAAACAGCCTGGTTTTATATAAAAAAACCCCAACCCTGTAGACAATCAGACTATAAACTCCCCTTCCAGAGCAGGTGAGCACCAGAGCAGACAGGTACAAGTGAGGATGGAGCCAACTCTGAGCTGAGCCTAAAACCCCTGAAAATTCCTGTCTTGAGTTGGACTCAACCCAGCATGGACTGATTACAAGCTGTTTGTTCTGCACTAAGGCAAGGCTGGGACTCACCTGTTACCCTGAACAGGCATCCTTCTCTCAAGATCTTCTCTGAGCTCTGGGAGCTGCCTGAAGCGTGCCGGGGCACAAAAGGCCTCTGCCCCTTTTCTCCACTTTTTTTCCCATGCCAGCAAAGAGCTGGCTGGGATCCTTTGGTATCACTGTGATCCTTTTACAGCTGCAGGCTTGAGATCTGTGCCATGGGCTCCTGCAGCAAACAACCTCCTTGGCCAGACCCACTGAGTGGGGAGCATTGTGCTGGAGAGGCTGGAACAACATCCCTTGGGAGCTGCCCTTCTCCTCCCTCCCACAGGATGCAGTAAAATCTGCCCTCCTTTGCTGTTCCCTCTCTGGAGGCTCCTGGTTCTCTCTGGGCCACAGGAGGATTCCTGAATTGCAGTGGGTTTCTGCAGGAGCAATCCACAGGGAGCCCTGCCAGGTCTCCAAGGGGGTCAGGGCTTGTTCCTGAGGCAGGGAGGATCTGGGGATCAGACAGACTCCACTGACTGCAGCAGGATCTTTGTCCTCCCACAGTCAAGCTGAGAGGCCCTGGGTGGGATTTGAAAGGAGACTATTCCGGGAAGATTCCAAACCTGACATGCTGGAACACAAGGACATTCAGGTCCATGTTCATCCTCATCCTGGACCTTCTGCCTCAAGCTCACACTTCTCCTGGGGGACCCATCAGCTCATTGTCCCTGTGCTTTGGCCCACTTTTTGTGGAGGCTTAAGTGACTCCTAGCAGGTCACCAGGATGTAAAGTGAGGGTGCAGCCACAGAAACACAGAACCACAGAACACAGAACACAAAACCACAGGCTGGGGAAGGTTGGAAGGGCCCACAGGGGCTCCTCTGCTCCAACCTCCCCGCTCCAGCGGGGCCATCCCAGAGCTCAGGGCACAGAAATATCTGGAATATCCCCCGGGATGGACACTGCACAGCCTCTGCCCTATCTGCTCAGGGCTGGCACTGCCCAGGGCAGCAGCTCTGCCTCCTGGGCAGGGGCAGCTCCTGGGCTCAGGCCCTGCCCGTGGCTCTGGGGCCATGGCTGGGCCTGGAGCAGAGCCTGGGGCTGCCCTGAGCCTGCGCACAGGGACAGACTGGGACACACAGGGACAGACTGGGGGACACAGGGACACACAGGGACAGACAGGGACACACAGGGACAGACTGGAGGACACAGGGGTACACAGGGACAGACTGGGCTGGGCTCAGCCCCTGCCTGTGGCTCCGGGGCCATTGCTGAGCCTGGAGCACAGCCTGGGCCTGCTCTGACCCCTGCACACAGGGACAGACTGGGGGACACAAGGACAGACAGGGACGCAGGGACAGACAGGGGCGCCCAGGGCTGAGTCCCCTCTCCCTGGGGCTCCTCTCCAGGCTGAGCAGCCCCAGCTCCCTCAGCCTTTCCTGGGCACAGAGATGCTCCAGGCCCCTTTTCAGCTCCACAGCCTCCCATGGAGCTGCTCCAGAAGCCCCAGGTCCCTCCTGGCCTGAGAAGCCCAGAGCTGGGCACAGTCCAGGCTCTCACCCCTTTTCACAGGTTTGAGATCATGGTGCACACCCAGGGCTGGAGGAAGGCTCAGTGCACCAAGTGCTGCCCAGCCAAGGTGTCACTACAAGGAAAGGAACATGCAAAAAATACCAAATATATTCTGTTATTATTCCCGGTTTTAATAACTGCAAAAGAGTGCAAACAGAAAAGCTGTTAAGGATTTTAAAATTCATCTTTATTGTTTCCCATAAGCAAGAAGCTGCTGTTGTTTCCCCAGGATGAAGTTTAGCAGGAGTCATTTGGATCTCAATGTGTCCTAATTGCTCTAGGGACGCTAATAAAAATTCAAAATAAGGAGCTGTAGGATTTGGTTTCAAGAAAAAGCATGTTCCATGCACAGTGATTTCTGATTACCCAAAGGCTCTTTTTTTAGCATGTAGCTGGTTTATTTTAGTCTGTGGGATATGTTTTATCCACGGCCTCTTTTCCACATTGGAAGTGAAGGATGTAGGAGCTGCAGTTTGCACTGGCAGAGATGGATGGAAACCACTGGGACAGCATATTGCCCATGAGCAAGGACCAGGAGTGCTCCAGGGGCTCTGTGATGTGTAACTCTGGCATCAGTGTGTGGCTGAGGGCTCAGCCCACCCTGGTCCTCACAGCCTGCAGAAATGCTGCAGGTGACTGAGAACTTGGTGTCACCAGGGAGGGACTCCTGTACAGAGCAGGGGGTGATGTACAGAGCAGTTTGGTGCTGCACAAATCTTTGGTGTTTCCACATCTTGAGCTCACTATGCAATGCTGCTTTCCCTGTGTTCAGACTGTAACAGAGCAATGGATGTAAAAGAATTAGAGAAAATCCAGAAAAAGGTAGGCAAATACTCAAAGGGGTGGAGAAGCTTCTGAGAACAGTCTAAGAAGGCAGGGTCTACAATCTGGAGAGGAGAGGCTGAGAATGAGAATGAAGTCTTCAAAATCATATAATCATATAAAAAACAAGCCCATGGGGGAAATAATTGAGGATTTTCACAACGAGAATGGTAGAAGGTTTTTATTTTCAGCCATGTTGAAAGGGCAGAGGTCAAAGCAGAGACATAAGAAGGAAGAAATGTGCTTCAAAAAAGAAGAATCATGGCTGTGATCTCTCCATGTCTCTACAGGATTGTCTCCTCAAAGAGCCCTGACCGTGCCCACGTGCAGGGTAACCTGTGACACCTGCCTTTTATAAATCCACTGAAAGTCAGGTGATAAAAGCACATCCATCCCTGTCCTGCAGCCACGCTGTGGATGGGATCTGCAGCCTGGACATCAAATGGATGGGATCTGCAGCCTGGACATCATCATCTACAGCCTGGGCACATTCCATTCCTGCTCACAGGGGACAGGAACTCGGAGCACATGGTCCATCACAGCAAAGGATGTCACTACAGGCATTTTAGCCCAAGAAGTTCAACATCCCTTCCAACCCAAACCATTCCGTGATTCTGTCTTCACTAGGCCAGAGGGAATGGGATGCAGAGCAGCAAGGAGAAGCAAGGCTGCTGCAGGAAGCAGCCCAGCTCAGTATGAACTTGAGGAAAAGCTCATGCTTGACTAAGCAGCAGGATTCTTCCCCAAGCCTTCCTGTGTCCCAGCAGCCAAGTGGTTACACAAAACTGAAGTGGGAGCCTTTCCAGTTCCTAACGCAGGAAAGAAAATTAAAAATAAATCATTTCCCACCAGCCATTCAGCTTCAACAAAAGCTGGGACACTTCCAGGGCCAGTCCCTGAAAGAGCTGCTGTG
This sequence comes from Camarhynchus parvulus, assembly GCF_901933205.1. Lineage (NCBI taxonomy): Eukaryota > Metazoa > Chordata > Aves > Passeriformes > Thraupidae > Camarhynchus > Camarhynchus parvulus. The sequence continues at coordinate 3,126,068 of NC_044583.1, read as the reverse complement.
TGGTTTCCAACCCCTCACAAAATCAGGGCAAACTTTGCTGCTTCTCTGCCCGGCCTCTTTGGGACCAGTGCTTCCCTGCAGTGGATGCCAGCCCGGCTTCGCTGGCCCTGCTGCAAATCCAGCATCATCCCAAAGCACATGATGGGGTATTTCTGCTCTCCTTCCCTCCCAACCAGCCCTGCCCTGTCCCCTCCTTGTCCAGAAGCTGTGCAGGACCCAGGGCAGAGTGGGGCTGGAGCAGGGAGTGAGGGGCTGTCCTGAATTGCTATTCTGTGGCACTGGAAACTCACAGTGATGAGCTGATGCTGGGGAATTCTGATAAATGAAGGTAATAGCTGTTGGCTTGCTGAGTCTGGCCTGCAAACCAGGGCAGCATGAGATGGGATCCTCAGTCCCTTCAGCTTCTGCCCCATCTCTCCCACCAAGCCCCAGCTCTGGGAAGGAGAAAAAGCCATGCTTAGCCATGGACCATGGACGCCTTGGCTTCCCTCGGCCTCTCCTACAGCAATAATGTGCTCTTTCTAGCAAGAATCCATGTTCTTCTACTTATGGAGATCTTACAGAGCTGCTCTGCTCCAAATCATGGGGATCCTGCTTAACAACTGTCTACACCTAGCAGGGCCACATTATCTGATTTTTATGTATCTGTTTTCCTGCCAGACCCTGTTTGGAATGCCACCCCTGGTTATGTTTGTGGGAGGCTGGGATCACTGGACATGCAAGGGGTGCCCACCCTGTTCCCAGGACCTAGGGAAGAGCAGTCACTTGAGAGAGTGCCTGAGCCTGCAGAAAGGGCAAGACTTGTGAAAATCCACAGATGGGAACCCACATACCCCTTTTCAGCCCTTACCTACTTCAGAGAGCGCTTTGCAAAGCAGACACAGAATGAAATGAGGAGGGACTGGGGGAATGTCAGCCTGCAGCCCAAGGCAGCCAGGCTGTACAGCTTTGGGACAGTCAGAGGAGCCCCACAGGGACCTCGGAACACCCCCCTGTCCCTCACCCCAGTGCTGCAGTGTGTCCTCTCCCCACAGCCTGGTTCAAGCTGTGGTACCTTCAGAGGCTGAGCTGCACTTTGGTGCTTTCCAGAGCAAACAGAACAGTGTTGAGAGTCTGGGTTTGGGCTTTGTCCAGAGCTGGTGACCTTTCAGCTGTCTGCTGGAGGCAAATGTGGACAGTTGCAACCAGCTGTTCCACCACCGTTTTTTCTTCCAGGTTTTTCAAGCTGTGGAAAATCTTGTCTGCTCCTCCCTTTGCTCTGTCTTCCAGCCTATCTGCTCCTCCCTTTGCTCTTCCACCTTCCCCACACAGGTGGGGAGGCAGCAGGTCACAGATGAGCTGTAGGGTGGGGAGACCCTCTGCAGCTGACACAGGATGAGCTGGGAGTGTGGCAGGAGTTGGCTGCATGACTCCAGTGCAAGGCATCACCATGAAGAGCTCTGATCAGAGCCACAGAGTGTCACAACCCAGTATGGCAGTTCCTCTGGAGATTCTGGGAAGCCTCAGCCACTCACAACCTGTGTGTGCTTCAAGTGACTGCCACTGCAAGCAAAAATCAAGTGGTTGGTGACTTGTTGGGAGTTTGTCATGGGTTGCTACACCCTCAGCTTGTCTGCAGGCTTTGGGTGCACACAGCAGCCCCTAAGCAGGTGTGTGCAATGGGAGACCCACAAACCTCAAGGGTCAGGACGCTGCAAGAAGCCTGGATTTCTCCTCCTGGCTGTGCTCAGCTCCCAGTTTTGTCACCCTGGAAGCTGATGGCCTTCCCAGGTCAGCAATAGTCTGTGCACACATCCTGCCAGGGTTTCCCTGGTGCCTCTTCTCCAGCAGGAGCCCAGGCCAAGGAGGAACATGACTAAGGCTTTAACTATTGATTCCTCAGCACTCCTTCCAGACCACAAACATTCCAGTGAGACTTCACGGAGGGTGAAACAGTAGTGTAATGCTTAACAACTGTAGTAGTTTATATGTAATAAAAAAATTGTGGTGTTTTTTTTTTCTTTTAATATAAATAATGTAAGTTACTTAAAGTTAGGAGGGATGGCTGGGACACCACACATTAAGGTTTGTCAACATTTCTTACTCAGACTCATCTCCTAACTGCTTTGAGTTTCCTGTTTTCTGGTTGCATACAGCTGTGCCCAGCTTGAACTGCTGGACTGGAATTCAGCTTGGGTGGTTCCTACTGGAGTTTTTGGATGGATGGCAGGGAGGTGGAGAATTTCAGCTCAAAGCCTTCTGGCTGTTTTTAAAAAATTTCACTCAACACCCCCCCCCCCCATTATTCATCTCATATTAAGAAAAAGGCCAGCAAAGTTTTGCTGGGAAGATTCCTCCAAAGATTTGAGCAGTGGCTCAGTGTTGCATGTCTTACATGTCTGTATTATACCTTCACTTTGAGAAAGTCAAAATTTGGCCCTGGTTAGGTTTTCAGTATTTTTTGAGGTCACAGTGCGGTTGTGCTCAGGAGAGTGTTGGTTGTTTTACAAATAAATTCCTGGAAGATGCTGCATTGGCTGGGCCCTGCTGTCAGTGCATCGGAACACCAAGTGCTGGGACTGATTTTCTCTCCTGGATTTGGTGGGAAAGAGATTTACAGCTTTTCCCTCTTAATGTGGGATGGCAGATGAACAGGCTAGAGGAGACTTGGCCCACATGTATGAATCTGAGGACTGTCCCAGGGGCTTGTTTTGCCCTCAGCTCCTGCAGATGGGATTCTGGGCTACAGGAGGCTGATGTGCTGGTGACCCAGGAAGTCTAGGCTGGCCTTTCTCTTGTCAGGCTAGTGGAGAATGAAGCTGAAGGCCTGCAAGGGCAAGTCCAAGAGAGGGTATAAGCAGATCCCTCTGCAGGGACTCGACACAGACATCTGCTGCCAAGCTGCTCCATGGGCTCTTTCTAACCACAGGAAAGCAGGTGGCACATCTGGGCCCTGACCCACCCATCACCTCTAGCAGCACACAGGCAGTGCTGTCCTGTCTGTTTATCTCCATCAACTCTGTGCAAGTCTGGCCTGTGAGCTCAGGCAGCTGTCTGTAGGGGACACACCCTCTGTGGTGACCTGACATGCTCCCCCAGCCTGGGGTCACCTCAGGGGGACACGTCACTGTCCCTGCGTTGTGCAAAACACTCTGCAAGAGACATGTTGCTACATCAATCACTTGATAGCTTGGATTTGCTTGCATTTACTCAAAAACCTTTACCATGACTCTTGTTTGTTGGGGGGATCAGTCCAAAACTCGGGTATCTCACTCCATGGATCTGATGGGTGAAACTGGACCTTCTGTGGGCTCACATTGGCAAATTTCTCCTGAAACCTGCAACCACAAGAGTCCCTTTGCTCCACTTTATCTGGCTGGGGGGGCTTTGTAAGGAAAGATGTCCGAAGCCCTGTGTAAGGAATACTCTTGCACTGCCATGTCTGAAAACCCCAGAGAACCAGAGCACGCTGAGGAAAAAGCTCTTGCAGTGCTCTGCCAAGGAGCCATGGGATGGGTCTGGGAAGCAGCCCGATGAGGAGCAGCAGCAGGGAGGCAGAAAAGCAGCAGGATTCTCCTCTCTGGCCTGGCTCTCACTCTCTGTGATCCCTTGTTGCAGGCAGGGGCCGTGCAGGGATCGGGAGCGCCCGGCTGCGATAGTGTGGCCATGCCGCGCGCGCTGTGACAGCGAGGGATGCACACGGATGCACCTGGAGAAGAGGTAAAACTGCCAGCACTGCCTCCAGGAGGGACCTGCCCCATCTCAGGACTGTGGCACATGCAGCCCTCAAGGAGTGCTTCACCCCAAAGCCATGCTATGGGACTCTGAACTCCCCAGCCCATCACACGTCCCAGCCGTGGGGAGCAGGACACGGGCCAGATCTCTGTGTCCAGGATTGCCTGGGCTGTGGGACGGGAGCAAAGCCAGGCAGGAATTGGGGCTCCCCTTGGGATCTGGCCTGCTCAGCAGCAGCTCAGCATGTACTATGTAGTTCTGCCCTTACCCAGGCCACGGAGGGGTGTTTTGGGTCCAAATCCCTCCTCTCCCTTACTCAGGTGCAGAGGAAGCAGCAGCAGGGAGGGGCTGCTGACATCTCCACAGGTGAGAGGTGCTCTGTAGGAGCAGAGGCAGCTGCAGTTCTGCACCCCTTGTTAACAAGAACTGACCTGGCGCAGCAATTAGGAACTTTACTGCTAGTGAAAGCTTCAGCTCAGCAAGTGGGAGCACTCAGAGTCTGTTGCTGAACCTGGGCACCCTCCTGGCTGCTCAAAGGTGATGGCTTACTGAGAGGGAAACTGAGGCAGGGAATGTGAATGATCTGCTTCAGATGTGAGTTAGGAACCGAGTTAGGGGGAAAACCCCAGAGTCCTGTCTGCCTGCTGGCACTGATTAGCCAGGCTTCCTGTGCAGGTGAATCACAGTCACATCACCAAATGGTTTGGGTTGGAAGGGACCTCAGAGATTATTCTCCCACCCCCTGCCCTGGGCAGGGACACCTTCCACCGTCCCAGGTTGCTCCAAGCCCTGTCCAGCCTGGCCTTGGACACTTCCAGGGATCCAAGGGCAGCCACAGCTGCTCTGGGCACCCTGTGCCAGGGCCTCACCACCCTCCCAGGCAAGAATTTCTTCCTAATCTCTAATGCAGCCCTGCCCTCTGTCAGTGTGAAGCTATTTGTCCTTGTCCTGTCACTTCACGCCCTTATCAAAGTCCCTCTCCAGCTCTGAGTCCCTTTAGGTTCTGGAATGGGCTCTAAGGTCTCCCTGGAGTTTTCTCTCCTCCAGGCTGAACAGACTTATGAAGACAGATAATATTTTAAAAATATCTGTGAAGACACATATTGCTTAAAACCAAAATCAGCTGTTACATTGGCTCAGCCTGGATGCCATGCAGAATACTCCTGCTTCCAGAAAAGATCATTTCTGGTGGCATTTGACTGCAGCTGTGGGAGGGTTATGATGGAGTAAAGCTTGCACAGCACTGTGGGGCTGAGGATGGTGCTTGTAAGACCTTGCAGACTTTGCATCAATTGGTCTATTTGCCAGTAAAGTGCCTTTTTGTCAAAAAAACTACTTATATCAGTGCAAAACAGTGTCCTTCCCTTGCCCTACAGAGAGAGCATCCCAGGGAATATTCAATCAGGACACTTTTGCCAGAGTTTTAGCTGGCAGCTTGTGACACCCTTCAGCAGTACTTGTGTGTTGGGAAAAGAGAAGTGGTGCTCTGGCAGGCAAGATGCTCTGCAGAAATGCTAACTCAGCAGGGAGAATCACACAGGTTGGCACAGCACAGCTGCTTAGAACGGTTAGAAAAGAATAAATCACTCTTATTGCCTGTTTCACCTATTTCTCCTCTTTCTGGAGGGCAGGGAATGCGAGGGAATAGCATCCCAGCAGCGAGTCTGGGAAATGCAGCCATGCCACGTTGCTGTCCCCAGCCCTGGGCACTAACCCTGGGGTAGTTACCACTGAGGAGGACAACAGAGAGGAGGGCAATTGGTAGGGTCACCTCATAGGAGATTGTTTGAGCTACTGCCCGTAGTGCCCCAATCAGGGCGTATTTTGAATTAGAAGCTCAGCCTGATCATAGGATGGAGTATACTGCCAAGCTCGACGTGGCTAATAGGAAGAGTAGGCCGAGGTTAAGCCTGGGCAGGACACATCCCCTGTTCTTAGGCCCTCTGGGGTTATGGCAGCAGCAGGGAAGGTGGGTGGCTCAGCACCACAACAGCTTTTCCTCTCCCATCTCACTGCCCTGAGTAAAGAGCACTGGGCCTTCAAAAGCACCAAACACCAGAATAGTCCTTCCCTGCTTTTACACTGAGGATGTGAGGTGGGTTGGGGGCTTCCACCTGCCTTCCCATCCCCTCCCGATGTCCACTTTACTGTCCCCAGCCCTGGGCACTAACAGCCTGGGTGGGACACATCCCCTGTTCTGAGGCCCTCTGGAGTTATGGCAGCAGCAGGAAAGTTGGGTGCCTGGGCTCCAATGGCTCAGCACCACAACAGGAGCTTTTCCTCTCCCATCTCACTGCCCTCGGTAAAGAGCACTGGGCCTTCAAACACCAGAATAGCCGTTCCCTGCTTTTACACGGAGGATGTGAGGTGGGGTGGGGGCTTCAACCTGCCTTCCCATCCCCTCGCCATGCCCACGCTGTGCTTTCTTTTCCCTCGCAGGCAGCAGCGAGGCTGAGCTGAGCGCGGGGAGGGATCCCACCAGCGGACCATGAGCGAGAGCAGCCCCTTGCCATGCAGCGCCGCCGATGAGGGCGAGCCGCCCTCCCCGGGCCCGCAGCCGTCCCCGCCGGCCCTCAGCGATGGGGACGAGCCGCCGAGCCAGCCCGCGGAGCCCGCCAGCGGCAGAGCCAGCCCCCGGCACGACGCTCAGCCCTCCCGGGCGGAGGGGGAGCAGCGGGACGAACATGTGGCAGCGGTGACAGAGGCGGCCGAGCGGCTCAGCGAGCAGGGACAAGGCGCTGCCAGCGAGGGCGGCCGTGCGGAGCGGGCAGGGCTGGCCAACGGCGTGGGGCGGGAGCACCGGGACACTGCCGGCCCCAGCAGCCCCGAGCTCGGGGACAGGGGCTCCCCCAGCCCCCGGAGAGCCAGCGGGGCCCTCAGCAAGCAGCGGTGGCACAGCGTGCTGGGATCCTCGGAAGCGCTGAGTGCCGACGAGGCAGAGGAGCAGTTCGGGTAAGGGCGGCTCGGTGCGGGTTCGTGTGTGTTGTTTTCGAGGCTCCTTGGTTCGAGTTACTCGGCTCCGTGTGTAACTCATCAGTTTAAGGAGCTGCAGCTGCTCTCATGGCTGACTGTGGCTTTCCACTCCTGCTTGTCTTTGGGTTTCTCGCACATTTTTTCCTTGTTTATAACTTTTTACTCTTTTTTTTTTTTTTCTCTCTGGACTTCTCACACAGTTTTTTTTCCTGTTGCAAATTCAGAAAGCTGTGATTAGAGCCAGTGTCTGCTCACAGAGCCACTAAAGTGAAGGAGAAGTTTTTGGGGATCTTGAGAGGAGCTGGTTGTGCTCCCATTTGCGAGTTGCAGCACTTATGGCAGAGTTCCCTGAGGTAACTTAGGGCAAGTACAGCAGCCTGGGGATGCTGCAGAGCCAGGCTTGTCTGGGAGGCTGGTGTGCCCTGGAAGTCCCTGGCAGCATGGCCAGCTCTGGCAGTCCCTGGGCTAGCAGGTGGCAGCTGTGTGTCTGAAAGTGGGCATGGCACTGAGCTCTGCTCTCCACTGCGCCTGTGGCAGGTGTTACCAGCACCTGGGTGACAGGAACAGCAGTGTGAGACAAAAGGTACAAGTGTCATCCAATTCTCAAGTGCCTGTGACAAACCTGAACATGAGTCCCTGAGTCCTCTCTTCTGGCAGCCTGGCTCACAGGAGAACTCTCCAGGCTGAGGGACACTCACACTGGTGTGCTGTCCACAGCGATTTTATGCCTCTGCAGGTTTCTAGACCTCCATGGGGTTCTGCAGGCTGGGGGCTTAGGGGGAATGACAGGTCACTAGGATGAGGAGAGGTTCTTCCCGTGCCATTCCTGCAGGAGGGGTGTGGATGCTTCCCTTTGCCCCCAGAAATCAGCCAGGGCTCTGTGTTGTAGCCAGCAGGGGTTGATGCCTGCTGTGAATTTTACAGCCCTGCCTGTGCACCCACCCCGGGGCAGGAGACATGCTGCAAGCAGGAGGGGCTGAAGAAGAGCAGCAGGGGTTGTCCCAGAGGAGTGTGGCCTTCTGAAGAGGAGCTGTGAAGGGACAGAGTGGCCAAGGTGGCCTGGGGATCACCTCCTAGCTCTGGCCCCGTGCAGGCTCTGTGCTGAGCTGTGTTCCCAGCGCTGTCTGGAGCGTGGGCAGCAGAGCTGGGGAGCCACGCGGGGCGTGGGCTGACAGCAGGTATCCCTCCTGCTTTGTTTCTCTGCTGTTCAGCAGGCTTCTCTATAAAAGGCTGGTGGTTTGTTTCACTCAAGAGCCCCAGCAAGAAGCAGCAGCATTGCTTCAAAAAGCCCAGCTGAAGGTGTTGCAGAGGAAGTGTCCGTGCAGGCTGCTGCTGTCCGGAGAGCTCGGGGAGCCTGTCCCAAGCAGGTCCCAGGAGCCCCTGAGCAATGCAGTCAGGTCTTGGATAGCTGCAAGTCTCTCAGGTTTCAGGGGAATCATATTTGCCTGGTAGGTGGGTCCCTGGCAGAGGCTGCAAGTTCAAGAGGAAACTAAGGGTGGTCAGAGAATGCTGCTGCAATCACTGGAAGTGCAATTATTTTAAGGTACTAGGGCATGAATTGGTAGAAATGGCAGGCTGAGGATTTGGAGATGATGCAACCTGACTGGGGTCTGCATACAGAGTCCGTGATCTCGTACTCTAAACATATTCACTTGGAGAGCAGATGAGTCTTTTGGGAGGCTGAATGCACAAGGGACAAGTCACACGCTATATTCAAAGCAGAAGGGCAGCTGGAAAACTTCTGGGACACAGCTGAAGTCTGGGAAACCACTTAGAGCCTGCGGATTGGGTTAGCTGACTGCACTGGAGCTCATCAGTGCTTTGACCACCTATCCTTAGGGTTAATGGCAGGAATGTGTGGCTGGGCCAAGCACAGCGTGGAGCTGCTCTGCCCTGACCCATGGACTGTCCACTCTCCTGGGTCAGTGTGGGTCAGGAAGAGCTGACAGATGGACCAAGGCACCAGGACATTGCTGTCATCCTGCATCACCTCTGAGTTTCCCCATTTTTTCCTTTACTCCCCTTTGGGGAATTGCTGTAATGACCTATTCTGGGTATAGGAGAACCTGGTCTGATGTTTTACTAATGAGCAGTCAACTATTTGTTCCTGATGAGAAATCATTTGTCATCATCTGCACGTTGATGCTTGTATGATGCATGTTCTCCCTGAATTTTAAAGTACTTTACAAAAAGGTGTGGAGTCTTGCTCTTCCCACTGGAGTGGAGAATTAAAGGGGGAAGTCATCCAAGGTCATCAATCCATGGTAGAGCTGGAGAAGAACCCATTATTGTCCTCCTGAAGGTAGGTTAGTTCCTGCATCTATGCAGGAAATGGTTGGCTAAAAAAAAAAAAATTAGGGAAACAGAGCCAAAGATTGAGTGTTTGTGTTGCAATTTGCATTAACTGAATCCCTTTTCCTCCTTTCTGGTTTATCCCATGGCATCTATTGTTTGTCAAAGCCCCATTTTCCTTTCATTGTGGCTATGCTGCCTAGAGGTCTTTCACTTTCTCAGAAGCCCCCAGCATTGGCCCTGCTGATCTCAGGGAGGTCACAGCTCTGCAGTCCAACTGCAAGATCCACCAGGGAATGATGCTCTCTACTTTCAGCCCCATGAACTCATGGAAAAAAACCCAAAATTTTTAATAGAGAAATTCCCACCTTTTGCTTGTAGCCACCCTCAGCACCTGCAGTTTTGGGAGTGCAGCTTTTGCCCACACATTTCCTCCCATGGCAACATATAGCTGTCAAAAAATTCACATTCCATCAAATAAAGTTTCAGAAAAACTTTGCAGAAAGACTGCAGTGCAGAGGCAAGAAAGTCCTGGTTTCCATCATGTCCTTCTCTGGCAGGATCCACACTCCACCAGAACAGCAAACTTGTGATGGCAAGTTGAACATGAGTCCCTGCAAGCTGGGAGGGACAACCATGTCCTGGGGGGCATCAGGGCCAGCATGGCCAGCTGGGCATGGAAGGGCATTGTCCCACTCTGCTCTGGGCTGGGGTGGCCTCACCTCGACCCCTGGGTCAGTTCTGGGCACCACAAGAAAGATCTAAAGCTGTTAGGGAGTGTTCAAAAGAGGGACATGGGGGTGGTGTCCAAAAGAGGGACATGTGGGTGGTGAAGGGCCATCAGGGGACAAGTGTAGGGCTGGAATATACGAGGTCTGTGGTGAGAGCAGTTAATAGAAATGATTCTGTACAGTGCATTGAAAGGGCAGGGCTGTCTTCCCTGGATTATGGCAATGTGGGAGCTGCCAAGTGATAACCAGGAGGTTATTCTGGCAGTGGATCCAAGAGCAGGTGTCATATGCAAAAGTCTCCAGTTCAGAGGTCTGGATTTTTACTGGAACATGACCAAGTTAAGGGCTGGCTGGGCCTCTGGGATTGTTCATCACAAAACTGGTTTTTTTCAGCTCTAGAATCTTGTAACAAAATTGGGAATCAGGCAGGTTATATCGCAGAAAGATCCCAAGGGCCATTTTCACAGCAGCCATTTCTGCCTCTTCTCTTGCCTGCCAGCTCCAAATAGAATTGCCTTGACAGTATTTTCTACATTTCTCCTTTTGGTCCAGGTTTGCTTCTGGAGATGCCAAGCTGAGCTGCAGTGATGATGACAGGGAGCATTTCCAATTCAAAGACATCAGGGATGGCTTCAGCTCGACCTTTGAGAAGATTGTTGAGTCTGACCTTATGAAGGGGACCTACTACAGCAGCCTGGACTCTCTGGACGTGCTGTCCCTGACGGACGAGACAGACAGCTGTGTCAGCTTTGAGGCGCCCCTCACCCCACTGATCCAGCAAAGGGCCAAGGAGAGCCCCGAGCTCCTGGAGCAGAAACTGGCAGCCCAGCAGAGAGAAGCCCTTCACCACATGGCTGCTGATAAGCAGGAGCAGGGGGCAGCCAAGCCAGCAGAGGGGGATTTTGGGAGCCCTCTCAGACACTCAATTACCAGCAGCAGGTCAGAGAATGTGCTCAGCAGGCTGTCCTTGAAGAGTATCCCAAATGGGTTCCATGTAGAAAGCTCAGAGGAAGATGCCACCAAGATCATTAACTCCATCAGGTAAGGCAGGGAGTTTTTTTGGACAGTGGCTGCTTTTCTTAAGAAATCCCAGTCCAGGAGCAAGGCTCAGTGACCATGGTTGAGTTGGAACTGCTCTTTCACCCCTTGTGCTTCCTCTCATGTGCTGTTGTGGCAGAAAAGGCCAAACACTAGCAGGAAAACTTTCACCTGCACAGCCCTTGACAGGCTGGGGACAGTCAGGTGCCCTCCCAAATGCCTCTGAAGTGCCGGGAAAGGTTTCATTTAGGACAGGGTACCCCTACAGAAGCCTCCCCAAAGGTTCTGCAGGCAATGAGGAGATCAGCAGAGACTTCATCCTCTGGACCAGCTCAGACCCAAACCATCACCCCTGGGAGGCAGCAGCTCATCCATAGGGCACTTCCCTGCATGAGGAAGCCAGGTGATGAGCAACCAGGTCAGGGGTATGTCCACCTATCAGGCCAGCAGTGAGTCACACTGCTTGAAAATGCTTGAATTGGTGCTGTAAGTGGCTTTGGGCTGGCAGATAAAGGGCTGCATGCCCACCTGCATGGTGCCAGCAGGACTGCTCAGAGCGTTGTCTGTGGGCACAGCTGGCCCTGAGGCCAGCAGGCAACTACAGGGAAACAGCTCCCCAGTAAGAGCTGGTCTGGTGCCAGTCCCATTGACATGATTTGTACAAGTGCAGTTTCCCATCCTCAGCAAAGAACCTGAACTGAAAAGCATAGCATCTATCCCTAAGATTTCCATGATGTGCATGGCTTGGAAAGAGCTTGGGATCCCCAGTGGGGAGAGAGGAAGCTTAAAAAGTGTTGAGGCTGCTTATTTTGCTACGCCCTTATTTCTCTGGGGGAAGCCACCCTCTCTCCAACTTTCCCTACCAATTTGGAATTACAATGTGCTGTTTCATTTGAGCTGAAATGAAGGAGGGCTTGTCCAATGTCCAATTCACAGCCATGTTGCTGGTTTTTCATATTTTTTTTTTCTGTGAGAGCAAGAAGAAATCAAAAGGTGGAAAGGTGGTGTTTTCTGTGGCTTTCACGGAGTCACACCACGGCTCCTTGAACGTTTCTTGTCTCTGCACAGCGATGCCAGCCTGAAGGACACCCTGTCAGACTCGGACTCAGACATGGGCAGCACGGAGCAGCTGGACCAGGGCAGCACGGACACGCTGGCCAACGGCTGCAGGGCGGACAGCGAGGCTGCCAAGAGGTTGGCCAAGCGCCTCTACAACCTCGAGGGCTTCAAGCGCTGCGACGTGGCCCGGCAGCTTGGCAAGAAGTACGTGGGGTCAGCCCTGCCAGGGTGACAGACTGGGCATGGGGAGCACTGCTCATGCTGGGAGGGCAGGAAAAGGCAGCAAGGGCTAAGTCTGGGTGCTGGAGGGAGTTTGGGCTGGTGGAGATTGTAGGAGCGATGGTGGGTGGGATGGTTGGGAGGGATGGAGATGAGAGATCTCTGCAGCCAGGTCATGGAACTTGGGGTTTATTGCAAAGGGCCTGGGTGCAGGGCCCTGCTGGGAGCTGCCAGCCACAGCTCAGAGCAGGCTGAGAGAAGTAAAAGGTGTGGTAAAGAGGGAAGGCAAGAGTGTGGTAAAGAGGATGAGAGCGTGAAAGAGGATGAGAGGATAAGAGAGCGAGGTTCCTGTTACAATACCAGAAATCTTCTTCTGTGTTGAATATTCTAATTCTCACTAACCAATCTAGTCCAAGATACAAATCCTATAGCATTTACATACAGCCTATGAGAATCATGACATTACCATACTGTGTTACATTTTAAACCCTAAAAACTCCTCTTTGGACCCCTTCTGCCAAGCTGTAGGGTCTGCTCTGACCCTTGGAGCTGTCTGCAAGCAGAGGGTGTTGTTTCATCAAAAGGGAATTACCTTCAGTGGCCACACCATTGTTTTCCCGTTGTTCAGTAACTGAGGGATCTCAAAGCTTGCTTTCATTTCAATCTAACTTACAGTTTCCATATTCTCAAAGTCTTTTGCCCAGCAGTCATATTTATAAGGCTTTCCTGTTTCATCTTCCCCAACAGGAGATCTTCCCAGTTGAAGCTGGGAGCTCAATGTCCTTAAAATAGGAATGCTACAAGCTGCCTGTAGTATAGGGCAGTAAATGTCACAAGCTGCTGCCCACCAGAACCAAGAGCTTCCTGCCTTTGGGAAGAGCCCAGCAAGACTAAAGCAATCCCCAGGCTGAAGGGTTTGGGTGCCAGACCTGCCCGTGCACTGGGCTCCCTCCACTCCCCAGGTTTTTCATGTCTGCACCCCAAAATGTCCTTGCTGCAGAGCCTCCCAACCCAGTCTGTACGAGGGTAGGAAGGGTTGGCTGGAGAGCCAGGGACACACAGGGACGTCCAGGCTCTTCCAAATCTACCCAAAGCTGGTAGATTTGCCTGGGTAAGGCAGAAGGGAAATCAAAAAATATTCAAAAGTGGGAGAGGTACAGAGATTTCTTAGAGACAGAGTAACAGTAATGAGTGTAGCAGTAATAGATTATTTTAGGATGCCAGTGGGTGTGAAGGCACCAATCCCCATCATCCTTTGCCTGGATCAGATATAACCTGTGTTGCTGGGATTTTTATTTTTTTTTCTTTTGTCCTTGGAGTGTCTCCCCCCTGCCCAGATCAGCAGAACACACCTGTCCCTCAGCAAATACTCACACTTTCACTACCAAAGCTTGTGTGTGATTCCCAGCTTAGTGCTGGGACAGAAGGAGCCCAGGAATTATCTCCTAGAGAGGCTCTTTGCATCACCTGGCAAATCCTCATTCTCCTCCTTTGCTGAGGTTCTTGTAGCAGGTGCCTTGCTGGTTGCTCTTGCCTCAGGGGTGTAACATCCTTCTCCTTTCTTTCAAATTTGCCATGACAGCTCACTGAGGGGGGAACTTTCAAGCACTGGGTGTCTGAGTCTGTCCCTTTGCTATTTCCTGCAGTCCTCACTCACACCTGCAACCCTCACACCTCGGGGGAGGCTCTTTGGTGACCCACATCTGGGAATTCACACTGCCTTTGAAACAAAAGTTTTGTTTTGATCAGCTGGGTTTTGACATCTGAAGCATTTCCTGACATGAGACCTAAATAGAGCTGCAGACTCTTGGTGGATTGGCAGAGCAGAAAAGGAAATAGGGTGAAGATAGGTATTTATAGGTATTAATATAGGTATTAAGTCAGTCTTGCTCACTTAAGACAATATGAGACCAACCTATAGTGCTGGGAACAGACTAAGTTTAAGTGATGCTTTCAGACCAGCTCTATGTAGGAGGGCTGTACAAAAAGTGAAATCTCATTTTATCACTTCTTTTTTGCTTTGTGATAATTGGCAATTTTCTAAAAAAATAAAAGAAGATAAAGTAAACCAAAGCCAAAACTATTCATCATTGTCAAACAGGGAGAAAAGGCTTGACAAACAAGGAAATGCAGGTTGGATATCTCCCCACAGTTTGTTTCCATCTGCTTCAGTGCTGTGAAATTAACCTGAAACCCTGAAATTACCATTGGCAGGTGTTTGGGCAGCTGAACTCTCCATGGAACACTCTTGTTCCAGCATTGGTCTGTGCCCTCAGCTCCATCAGTGCCCACATCTTGTGCTGGGTGGAGACTGAGCTGTCCCAGGCTGTGAAGGTGGCACTTCCCTGTAGGGTTTCCCAGAACTGTGCTCACCAAATCCCTGTGGCAGAGCCCAGGACAGCTCCAGCACTGCTCAGGGATGTGGGGTCTGCCAGGGTCCCAGCCAAGGGCACAAGGCCTGTTTCACCCCCAAGAGATGAGATTTTACTCACACGGGTTCTTATGGCACTGAAGTGCCCCAGGTGATGCCAAAAGGAGCCCTGATCTGCAGGGAAGTGGGATTCAGGTAAAACATCACAAATTTTCCATGTCCAGACACATGGGAATGGACTGGGAGAAAAGGCCAGGGCTCCTGTGTCCCCCTGGGGTGGCTTGTGACCCAGTCAGAGCTCCTGGTGCCTGCCCCCTCCCAAAGCAGGCAGAGGGATGGAGCATCAGACTGGGCTGTAAGGTGAGAGGAGGTCTGTGCAGGCTGAAAGGGCAGCAGCCAGAGGATGCCAGGCATGTCCCCACAGGAAATGCCTTGCAGGGCCACCAGCCAGAGCATGGCAAGAATGTCCCCATGGGAAATGCCTTGCTCTCCTTGTAGCAATGTCTCTGTCATGGTGGAAGCGTCACCCATTCCTGCAGGAAGGGCTGGCACTGGCACAGAGACAGAGGAGGGTAATTCCTGAGTGAGGAAACCAGAGCTAACACAAAAGTCCATCTTAGGGTGGGACAGGGTCTTGCCCTGGTGCCATGGCCTGGGGCATGTTAACTGGCTCTGGGGCTCAGGGAGAAGAGTCCCATCTATGTCACCCATCTGGGTCCCTGGAAACGCAGGAATTTGATGTTTGCAGGGATCTGGCTGCCTTCTGATGTCTTGTGGCCCTGTCCAGCTCCCTTGGCAGAGCCAGCAGCCCTGCCTGGAGCTCCTGGAGCCCTCCTGCTGCAGAGTCCAGCAGCACCCACCTGCCCCAGGAGCAGGAGAGAGGGTGGGATGGGAGCCTCTGTGGGTGAGAGCAGGGACATTGCAGTGGGAGGGGGGACACAGCCAGCACTGGGAGAGAATCAGGTGTTGGAGGAGCACAGGATTTCCCTATGGCTCCTCTGGCTGGTGTGGGAGCAGGCTCTGCCTGGCCAGCAGCACAACACAGGGGTGCAGCAGGGCAGGTGGAGGCTGGTCTGGTGTCTCATTCTCAGGTGTCTGGGGATGGCTGTGGGCACATCAGGGAGGTCTTCCAGCAGCACTCCAGGCCAGGAGCAGTTCTCCCTGTGCCTCAGATGGTGTCTGCAGTGTCTTGCTGGGATTGGGCTGGCCCAGAGGCAGCATTCTGCTGTTCCTCTTGTGGACAGTGTCTTCTTCCCTGATGAAGGGGCTGACCACTCCCTCTTTAATTGCAGTAATGAATTTAGCAAGTTGGTAGCAGAGGAGTATCTCAGCTTCTTTGACTTCACTGGCCTGACCCTTGACAAAGCACTCAGGTGAGCTCTGGGATGGAGAGAGTGGTGGGATTTGGGGGTTTCCTCCAGGCTCCCAGCACTGTGTGAGCCTTCCATGTGACAGAGGCAGGGGCTGGGGGGAGATCCAGGCTGTCACTCAATCTTTGGTTTCATGTTTGGCCCAGGGTGCTGCCTCCAAAATGGGCTTCAACAGGAGGGCCCCCAGCCTGCTTCCCCAGGGTGGAGAGCAGCTCTCCCAGCAGTCCCATCCCATACAGAACCAGAGCAAGTGCGAGCAATTTTTTTCCTTAGGATGGGGCATCCCATCCTGCTGCCACCACGCCTGAGGTGGATCAGATCCCAGCTGGCAGCAATTCCCCCACACAGCTCCATGGATCCCTTTGCACCCCCTCTGCGGGCTGTGGTGCTGGGCGGAGGACAAATGACCCCTTTCCATCTCCCACTTTGGGCAGGCCATCTCTAAGCATCCCTTTGTCTGTGCAGGACGTTCCTGAAAGCGTTCCCGCTGATGGGAGAGACGCAGGAGCGGGAGCGGGTGCTGATCCACTTCTCCCGGCGCTACTGCCACTGCAACCCCGGGGAGAGCACCTCTGAAGGTACTGCTGCCCCTGCTCTGCCTCCCTGCCCTGCCACGGGGCTCCTGGGCACAGGGCTGGAGTGCCAAACCTCCCACAGCCAGGCAGACACGGCCGCAGCTTCTCCCGGCCACAGGGATCCTGCCCTGGGCACTGTCCCTGTCTTGGTCACTGTCCCTGCCCTGGGCATTGTTCCTGCCCTGCTCTTTGTCCCTGCCCTGGGTATTGTCCCTGCCCTGGGTATTTTCCCTGCCCTGGGCATTGTGTCATTGTCCCTGCCCTGGCCACTGTCCCTGCCCTGGCCACTGTCCCTGCCCTGGGCATTGTTCCTTCCTGGGCATTGTTCCTTCCTGGGCACTGTCCCTGCCCTGGGCATCGTCCCTGCCCTGCACTTTGTCCGTGCCCAGGACAGGGCTGGGGATGCTGGGTGCTGACAGGCCATCCCAAAGAGAGCCAGAGCAGTCTCCATATGCCAGCTCACAGCACTGAGAGGCAAGCACATTCTGGCACATGGACTGGTCCTTCAAGGACAGTCACAAAAGAGAGACCAGGGAGGAGGCAGGGACTGGAATATTACTCTCCTGGAATATTACTTTCACAAGCAGCTGCTTTGGGTTTAGAAGTGGGAAGTTTGGTCTTTTAAAGGAAAACTGCTTTGAAGCCAATTTTATGGTGGTTGTTTTAGGAAAAGGTGAAGTCTGAGGGAGAAGAGGATGTCTTTGGGGCTTTTTTGTGTTGTTTGTTTTGGTTTTTTTGTTGAATCCTATGCAGCTGAAGGGAGCAGATATTCTTTAAGGTTCCCAGACACAGCAACTGGCCTTGGTTTAGCAGTGGCTGGGCTGCCAAGACAGCAAACACCAGAACTGCATGAGAAGGGGAGTAAGCAGCCCCAGCTGTGTGACTGTTGTGTGTTTCAGATGGGATCCATACACTCACCTGTGCCCTGATGCTGCTCAACACAGACCTCCACGGCCATGTAAGTAGCCCCTGGAGGAGCATCCATCCTTTATTCCTTCCCAGGAAGGGATTCCCAGGGTGGATCTCTGTTCCCTGGTGCTGAGTGTGTTGCTGGACAGTTGAGATGGGTTGGCAGAGAGTTCTCTGAGCCGCTCCAGGTGGAATTCTGGGTACCTGGGGACAGTGCACACCTGAGTGTCACTGCCAAAGGCACGTGTCCTGCTGCCATCAGTGATCCTGCCCAGGCCAGGCAGTGCTGCCTCCTCTCCTGCTGCCAGCTCAGCCCTGCCCTGCTCTCAGTGAGCTGCCAGTCCCTGGGGGCTGCTCCTTCTTGTGCTGCAGACTCCTCTCCCCAAAAACTGCTGAGAGGGTGCCAGTGGGTTTACACAGGTCTGGATTTGATCTTTCCTACCCAAAACATGAAGTGAGTTCAGCTGTTCTTTTTCCCCAGGATGTAACAGGCAGCCACTGGAGAGTTTCATAGAAAAAAAATAGAGTGAGCAGAGCTCAGTGCCCAGAAAAGTGGCTGGGAAATGGCAGAAGCTGTGAGAAGATCTCTCAGCACCTTTCAGAGGCTCCCAGTGACCTGTCTGCACACAGCGGGATAGTGGTGGGATCAGTCTCATAGAGCATCCATCCTCCAGCCAGAATGGTTGGAGCCAAGGAATTATTTCCATCGAATCATTTCCTGCAGCAGCAAAAAGCAGCATTGTGGCAAAAGGCAAACTATGTGACTTCAATCCAAAATAATCTTATTTTGTCTAGTTTTTTTAAGCAAAAAAAAAAAAAATCCAAAATATGCCTCTGGGAAGATAGACATAATTGAAAGGACAAAAAACCCAACCTAAACCTCAAAAACCTTACCATTTCTATTCTTCATTGACAAGCTGGCTCAGAGGCCTGGTAAGAAGAAATGTTCTCATGATATCTAGGCACAGAAAAAATAGCTTTCTTTTGACCAGATGTGCAAATGCCTGAGCTTTTCTTTGAAAAATCTTCTCTTTATTTTTCTGCATGTGTAACATTAATTTCTTCTTCTCCTTTTCCTCCTTTTTTTTTATTTATTTTTTTTTTAATTTCCTTCTGCTCCTGGAACCTCTCTTTCTGCTCTTTAACCCTTTACCAGGTGGTAAGTGCAGTCCTTCTAGTGTTTTGCTTTAAAGCACTGGCATTTGACGTGTTTTGATTGTGTTAAAAACAGTAAGGAATTTTGTTTGTCTGGAATCCTAAGTGATTGTGCAGTGTTCTTCCCTACTTAGCAAGCCATTAGCAGCTGACATCATCACATGAAATGTTCCTGGTGTAAAGAAACCTCCATGAACTGTGGTGTACCTTGGGAATGTGTGACTTGATCTCCCACCCCTCCTTGTTAGAGATGCTGCCATGACATTCCATGTCACTTTAGATTTTATTTTCCTTTTTAATGTCGTGTGTGTGTTGCAGTGTTTTACTGTGAATTCCTGGAGTGGGAGATGCCCTGGGTGAGGAGAGGGGTGGATGTGTGTCTGTAAAGGGGCAGCTCCTCACAGCAGTGTCCTGGCATGGTCTATTCCAGCAAAGACCTGGCACAGAGCTTTAGAGCAGGACATTTTGGCCTTAGCACTGTTGATTTTCTGCTCAGGTGCACTCAGACCCTGTTTCCAAACCACCCAGAAAACTTTAAAATGAGACATTCCCTATTCATGGGAGCACCTGGAGCTGGTGTTAAACACCAGCAGTCACCAAGAACATTCCAAGCACAACAAGCATCCCGAGGCTGGTGCCTTGGAGTGGCCACCTAAAATAGAGGCTAGACAAACTTAAAAGCAGGTATTTATTGAAGGCCTTCCATAGGTACACCTTGGGCAGTCAAAAGCCTCTGAGGGGCTACACCCAGGATGGAAGATGGTCACGAGTTTTTCAGTCAATTTGAAGTTTGGTTCATTTACATATCAGGGGTTAATTCTCCAATTACAGCTTCAGGTAATGAAGAAATCTACTCCAAGTTATCCCCCCCAATTCACTGTTGTTTACATCTCTGGGGCCTGAGACAGTGAGGAGTCCTTGAGTTCCAGGCCTAGAGAGGAATTGTTTTATCTCAGTGAAATGGGAGAACAGCAGCTGACAGGCCATGGAGTTTTAGAGCTATACACTAAAGCAGTGCAGGATCTGAAAAATGGAAAAGCTAAATCCTCGGGCATCAAGACTGTACATGTAGGATAATCCAAGTTGTTGCAAATTTCTGCCTTGCTCTGCTGGTGCTGCGTGAGCTCCAGGAGATCTTATGGCAAAGAAAGCACTGCCCTGCTCCATCTGTGCCCTGGGGCAAAGATAAGACAAAGCTTAGGGCTGTGTCCTTTCTCACTGCCACTGTTGGCCCTCCTGGCCGTGGAGCCTCAGACACACACATGAGGAACCCCAAAAAGCGCCTGTGAGACATGATTTGTGTTATCTCACTGCATCCACTCACTTCCAAAAATGCTTTTTGGAAGTGCATCCAGTGCTGAATCACTCTTTGGGCTCAGAGGGCAGTGCTGTGCCTTCTGCTCCCCTCCTCAGGGCAGGGCTGGAATAGGCACCTTCTCCCTGCAGAGCAGTTCCTGTGCCTCGGTCTCAGGCAGCCCCTGCCTCACCTCCCAGCTCCCTTCTGCGGGCTCCTTGCCCTCCTCCCTTTCTCCACCCACACTCTGGTGCTGCTGGATTTTTCCTTTATCTTTTGTGTCCGAAATTCCCTGCAGGCCAGCAAGCACACAAATCTCTCCTCTCTGCTGCAATCCCTGCATGTCTGCTCCTTTCCTGAGCCTTCTGCAGCCCCTGTACCCTCTGAACCCTGGCTGGCAGCTCTGGCTGCTGCAGCTCCCCGAGAGGAAGCCACGAGGGCTGAGCTCTGTTGTGCCACAGCAGTCCCCAGGCACTGCAGATTTGTAACAGTGCTTTACTCCTCTTTTTCTTGATCTCTCAAGGGAGCCGGCTCATCTGGAGCTGGCACCAGCAGAAGGCATAATTAGGAGTCTCAGGCAGAGCTGCTCCAAGGCAGTGCCTGGCTGGCTGTGCAGCCCAGTTTGCACACACAGGAGGCTGTGATGGTGTTCACAGGGGTCTCAGGATGAGGGAAGAGACGAGGATCTGACTCCGTGTTTCAGAAGGCTTGATTTATTATTTTATGATATATATTACATTAAAACTATACTAAAAGAATAGAAAAAAGGATTTCATCAGAAGGCTAGCTAAGAATATAAAAAGAAGGAATCATAACAAAGGCTTGTGGCTTGGACTCTCTGTCCGAGCCAGCTGGACTGTGATTGGCCATTAATTAGAAACAACCACATGAAACCAATCACAGATGCACCTGTTGCATTCCACAGCAGCAGATAACCATTGTTTACATTTTGTTCTTGAGGCCTCTCAGCTTCTCAGGAGGAAAAATCCTAAGGAAAGGATTTTTCATAAAAGATGTTTGCAGCAGGAGGCAGGGGGTGCAGGGGGCACGGTGAGCTCATCCCAAGGCCTCATTTCTTCCTCCTGCCTTCATCTGGGGAGAAGCCCCCAGGTCACCTGCAGTGCACATTTGTGGGCAGAGGTTTCTGGTGTCATCTCTTTCAGGAGGTTATTTCCTTGCACAGAGGACACATCGCACCCTGCAGGGCATCTCCTGTATCCTCTGCTGCAGCTTCATCCCCTGCCAGACCCGCTGAGGCCCTTCCTCTTCCTCACTGAGCCCTGAGCAGGGCCCTGACTCTGCTGTTCTGGGCCATCCTCCCACATTCTCCTGGATGCTCACCCTGCCCATACCTTGATGTGAAACCCAGCAGCGTCAGGATGCTGTTGTTTCCCTCAGGACCACCAGTGGCAGCTCATGCTGTCCTCCCTGGCTCCACTGCCCCCTCCAAGCAATGCCACCAGGGTCTGCCCCAAACACTGAGGCTGTGAAGGATATAACATGGCACTGGAGACCCCCATCTTTCCTTTGTGACATCAAACTCCTTTTTTTTAAACCCTATAATTGCCACTGACTCCTCCCCACCTCTGCTCCATCCCTGTGGAGAGGTAGGATTGCAGGAGAGGCTTGGGAAGAGGCTGCCTGCCTCGACCCTTGCAGGCTGAGGGAGTGAGGGATGAAGGGTTTGGCAAGACAGATGCCACAGATGATATCAGGGATGCCAGGGGGCCTGGAAGCATCAGTCCCAAACATTGTTGGCATTAGCTGGTGCTGAGTGTGTTCCAGGCTGTGGGGTTCTCCCAGTGTACACGTGTTGCCCTCTTAGCTACAGTACCCAGTAGCTGGACCATTTCTTTTTGTGCTGGCAATCAAAAATAGCAGCTTCCATCAAGGAGCAGCACTCCCCTGCCCGGTGCTGGCTGTTCCAGGTGCTGCCACTGCAAGCTCACACAATTTCTCCCACAGCAGGCTTGGAGCCCCATCCAAACATTGTCATTTCACCAGGTGGAGTGCTTGTCTTGAGTTCTGAGACACAGAGCCTGCCCCCAGGACCACTCCAGCGAGAGCTGGAGAGGCCATTTTCAGGTGTCTTATTTCCACCATTAAAAAAGAGGCCATTTGAAACATTTGGATGCTGGCATGAGCAAATAAAGCAGAGAGCCCAACAGCAAATCAGATCAGAAGCTCTTTGAGCTCTTGTTCTTTGAATGACACTGATGAAAGTCAAAACTCTCCAGAAGTTTAATGAGCTGCTTCTTTGCTTTACAGAACATTGGCAAAAAGATGTCATGCCAACAGTTCATAGCAAACCTGGATGGGCTGAATGATGGGAAGGACTTTGCCAAGGATTTGCTGAAGGTAATGTGATATAAATAGACAGTGGGATACTGTCATTATTATTGCAGTGCCACCTAGTCCTGCTGGGACACCCTGAGCCCTTCAGTCAGCATTTTCCAGTTGTTCCAGGAGAAGAATTGTAACCCCCATGAATGTCTCTGCTAACTTGCAGTGAGCCAAAATATGTCTGTTCCCTGGTGGTGTTTTATCCAGATTTGTGGCATACCTGCTCTCAGAGCCTACCAGGGGCCCTTTTCCCCCAGCATTTCAGATCATGCCCAAAGCAAGGTACTCCTCACCCCAAAACACGACCCTCCAGCAGCAAAACTTTTCTTGGCCTCCACTACCACGTGTGGAAATGCAATGTTCCAACACAACCAGTGCACTACCATGGGATCTGGTTAAATGTCCCAAAGGGAATATTTACTCCTGCCCCATGGTTTAGCAGCACCACTGCTCTCTGCACCTGCTGCAGGTCCAGCAGCCTGGCCTGAATTTCACTGTATGGAAGGAGGTTGGAGCGAGAGGTGCCACATCAGGGGTGTCACATCATGTCTGGGGTGACATCCCCATCTCCCAGCAGACCTCACCCTATTCCTACCCCTCTGTATGGTCAGGACCACCTCCACATTGTGCTCTGCTAGCCCATTCCTGCTGCTTTTCCAGTGCTCCAGGGAAGCCACTGGAATTGTGCACAGAAGGAGCTGGAAGAGCTGATTCCAAGGTCATTAATCCCTCCCCTGCTAGTCAGTTCAAGCCTCCCCTGTCATTTCACCTAGTTAAGACACTGAAGGTGTCGTGGCATATCCCAGACTCTTCTACCACTGTGTGTAGGCCAGGATTTGCTCAGAACTAGGTACAGCACCCAGAATGAGTCAGAAATGTCATACTCAGGCTCCTGAGCAGGCCTGGCTGCCAGAGCCCTCTGCTGCTGCTGTATCCAGCCCAATTCCCAGCGTGGCACACACAGAGAAGGGGTCCAGCAGGACAGCAGCCATCCTGCTCACTGGGAAATGCTTCTCCAGGACAGTTCAGCAGGGAAAGGATCTCCAAGAACACAGGCCGTGGAGGAGGAGGTGTCTCCACAAGCAGACACGGCTAATTCCATGTTCTTTTTTCAGACACTGTACAACTCCATCAAGAATGAGAAGCTGGAGTGGGCCATGTAAGTATATGCTGAGCATTAAAGGGATTGTGTGTCTTTCCAAGTAGCTGGCAGATCCTAAGCCATGTTTTCAATCCCAGAATATTTCCTGCCAAGCCCTTAAGTGCTGAAGTCCCTCTGCAGACAGACAAATGGTGTTTATTTATGGCTTAGACACAAAGGCAGTTGGGAAGGTTGGTGACAGTCTGTGGATCCATGACCTAAAGGAAGGGAATGCCCTCTTTGTTTACTATTACACTTGTAAAATGCTGGTTCCTCTCCAGGTGCTTCAGAAGTCTTTGCACAAGCAAAGCTCTGGGGTTATTTTGGTCATGGAGACTTTCCATCTCTCCCACATGGTTTTTTCTGGAAATAGTATCAGAGAATCAATGAAAAATGAAGAGTCTTTGTGATATCCCTAGTTCAGCTTCCACCTCAAATTATGGTCATCATTGAATTCAGACTAGGGTGCTCAGGGCTTTGTTCAATTTGTTCCTGAAACCCTCCAAGGATGGGGAACCCACAGCCCCTCTGGATCCACAAACCAATACTTTGTTTTTATAAGAGTGGCATTTTCTCTTTTCTCTGTTGTTTTGACTTCTGCCCACTGTCTCCTGTCCTTGTGCCATGCACCGCAGTGATGAGCCCAGCTTTGTCCTCTCAGTAACCCCTCACACGAGGCTGCCCCAAAGCCATCTCTTCTGCAGGTTGAACAAATTCAGTCCTTTCAGCTGTTTCTTACATTGCAAGTGCTCCAGCCTGTGATGGTGTTCACAGGGGTCTGAGGTTGAGGGAAGAGACGAGGATCTGACTCCATGTTTCAGAAGGCTGATTTATTATTTTATGATCTATATTATATTAAAAGAATAGAAGAAAGGATTTCATCAGAAGGCTAGCTAAGAATAGAAAAGGAATAAATAACAAAGGCTTGTGACTGACCGAGACAGTCTGAGCCAGCTCACTGTGACTGGCCATTAATTAAAAACAACCACATGAGACCAATCACAGATTTACCTGTTGCATTCCACAGCAGCAGGTAATCATTGTTTACATTTTGTTCCTGAGGCCTCTCAGCTTCTCAGGAGGAAAAATCCTAAGGAAAGGATTTTTCAGAAAATATCATGGCTACACCAGCCCTCGGGTTTTTGGCCTCAGCTGAAGTCTCTCACCTTGCTGATGCCCTGTGCTGTGCTGGGGCCCGGCAGCGTTTGCTGTATCACGATAGATGCAGGGAGGGCAGAGCACGCCATCACTTCTCTTCTCCTCCTCACCGTGCCGCTGTTTCACAGCCCAGGATGCTCCTGCCCTGTGCTCTGCCAGGACACACCGGCTGCTCCTGCTGCTCCTGCTGCTCCTGCTCATCACCCGCAGCCCCAGTGCAGCACTTGGGTGCTCCCGGCCCTCCCAGCAGTGACCTTGTACCCCTCTTTTTTATGCCATCCACACGTTCGATGAGATTTGTTACCCTGAAAGGAGCCTGGAAAGGCTGGCAGGGTGGGCTCCATCGCAGCACCTTCCTCAGTCCTCCTTCCCCTGCTCTGCCACTGAGAGCACAGCCCGGATCCCCCAGGACGAGGCGAAGCCCGTGGCAGACCTGAGCTCTTAAGCTGGCACAGGGGACATTCCTCTCCCCTCTCCTCAATCTCAGACCTCTCTTGTCCCCGGACAGAGCAGAGCCATCAGCCCCATCACCTGCTCCCTTCCTCGTATTGCTCTGACCAAACAGAGCATCAGGAGCGGGTTGGATCCTCCCTCCGTGACTCCCTGCGTGCCGCGGCTGTGCCGCGGGGCCATCGCGCCCGGGCTCTGTCGCGAGAGGGAGCTGCGGGCTGCTCCGTGGAGGGGCAGCTCGGCAGGAGCTCGGGATGCGCGCTGTGCTTACACAGCAACGCCCCCTGCTCGGGCTCTTCCCGGGGATGGCACCCTGCCGGGGTCCCAGGGATGTCACCCTGGTCGGGGACATTGCAGGGAGAGATGTCACCCTGCTGGGGAAGTCACCCTGCCTGGGCACATCCCGAGGATGTCACCCTGCCGCAGGGGTTGCGGGGATGTCGCCCTGTGGGGTCCTGGGCATGCCACCCTGCCTGAGCACATCCCAGGGATGTCACCCTGCCGGGGATGTCACCCTGTTTGGGCACATCGCGAGGATGTCACCCTGCTTGAGCACATCCTGAGGATGTCACCCTGCTGGGGATGTCACCCTGCCTGGGCACATCCCGGGGATGTCATCCTGCCGAGGTCCTGGGGATGTCATCCTGTTCGGGCACATTGTGGGGATGTCACCGTGCCGTTGGGGGTCCCTGGGATGTCACCCTGCTCCGGCACATCCCAGAGATGTCACCCTGCCGGGGTCCCGCCGCTGCGGGGCGGCTCCAGCCAGCAGCATCCAGATCCCTGCTGCCTTTCTTCACCCACCCTGCTGCATCCCTTCACTCATCCCAGCTGGCCTGGGGCCTGCCTTGCTGCAGGGTGTCCTGCTGGGCTGCAGGCGCAGAGCCCTCAGCTCCTCTGCAGGGGGACAGATGCCCCCTGACATGGGGGACCTGGCTCAGGGACTCCCTGGCACAGGGTACCTGGTTTTCTGTCAGAGACCTGGCACTGAGTCATAACCTTGCACAGCCAGGACCCTCTGCTCTCTGCTGGCCTCTGCCTTGTGTCCTTGTCCATCCCAGGGAAGGAGATGCCCTTGCCCACAGATGCCACCAGATAGGCAGGTATGTGACCAACAGCAAGGGGCACAGAGAGGTGCAGCCCAGACACCTGAGCCCCACTAACTCCCCAGCCAGGAACAGGATCTGGGCTCTGCCTGAGCCCCAGGACTCCTGTGGGAGCTGAGGGCTGAGAAATCATCCTTCTCTTCCAAGCCTCTGATGCTTTGGCCATCTGCTTGCTGCAGGTGAGGAATTGTGTTTTACTGCTCACATCCCAGCCAGTGGATTCACTGAGGGGCAGTCCTCAGCTGAAGTTTGGTCCCAACCTGATCTGCACCCTGAGGTGACCACTCATCCATTTAGACATTGACATGTATCAGACAGGGCAGAAAAGCCCTGTTTGCTCTTTCTCCCTCATGTCCCAGGGTCACTGGGAACTATCACTTCCCATACAAGTTCTGCTTTCTCTGTGCCGGAGTAGGTTCATCTCCCAAATGTCTGCAGATCTTCTGTTCCTTAAAGATGCAGAGGACATTCCTAAAAAAGGTGCTTCACTGTCTAGGAGGCCCCAGGCATTGCCTCTGAGCAGTTGAGGCATGCTGGTAATACCTTGGTCTTCAGCAAAAATCCTCCTTAAGCTCTGGCTTTAGGACACAGAATTGGAGGCTTTTCCTGTGAAATATTTGCAGTCCTCAGCATGGGATGTCTGCAGTTGCTCGGTGTTCAGACCAGCACCCAGTCCCTTACCTGTTCTGAGTGACCTCACAGAGGGACAGTTACCTGCCACCCACACTCCTCCCAGCCCAGACCACCACTATTGGCACTCTCTGTGTTATGGTCCCGACACCTCCTTTGTTTTTCTCCATCTGACCAGCCCTGTAAATAAAAACCCTAAACCCAAAGCAAATAGGGCTGCTTTGCATGGTGACCAAACCCACATCTCTCTTCTCTGATTCTGTTTCCAAGTGACGAGGACGAGCTGAGGAAGTCGCTCTCGGAGCTGGTAGATGACAAATTCGGAGCCAGCGCCAAGAAAGTGACGAGGATTGTGGACAGCAGCAACCCCTTCCTGGACATCCCCCAGGCCCTGAACGCTGTCACCTACAAGCACGGCGTCCTCACCCGCAAAACCCACGCAGACATGGATGGCAAGAGAAGTACGTGGCCAGGGACAGGGACAGGGACAGGAGAGGTGCCCCAGGCAGTCCCAGAGCCTTGCCCTGGCTCTCATGGTGAAGGCATTTCCTCACCACACCCCAGGCAGCACAGGAAAGATACCCACAAGTGCTGGGACAGAGGAGAAGGAGGGTGTTTTGAGGCATTTGTAGATGGGTTTTCAGGAAGCCTCGGTGTTCCCTTCTCACTGCCAAGGAATCTAACCCAGTCACACCTGGTCTTCCATCCCCCAAATCCCAGTCTCGGAGCAGCAGGGGAAGGCTGGTTCCTCAGCAGCTGTCCACTCCTGCCCTGGCCTTGGGGACAGTCTGGCCTGCCAAGCTTTGCTGCTGTCTATGTCCTGCCATGTGCTGGCTGGGCAACAGAACAGCCCATAGCTCTGCTACCAGCACTACAGGAAAGGTAAAGGTATTTGGGAGCTGTTAATGAGCAGAGATTAATTAAACCTTGGGTAATTCCTTTTGCTAATTGATATGATTGGCCCAGTCACTGCAGCTGATTAAAAAGTCTTGAGTAGAGATTACCACCAAAGGCCTCCCTTG
Organism: Camarhynchus parvulus; assembly: GCF_901933205.1. Taxonomy (NCBI): domain Eukaryota; kingdom Metazoa; phylum Chordata; class Aves; order Passeriformes; family Thraupidae; genus Camarhynchus; species Camarhynchus parvulus. Next base: position 3,098,518 of record NC_044583.1, on the reverse strand, counting down.
CTTCCAGCACCTTCTTAGCAGCCCGTGCTTGGAGGATCTGCTGTCTGATGGGGTGTGGATGGCTCCCCTCACCTCCCACCCCTCTCCAGCTTCTGCCAAGCTCTGTCCTCAGGCCCATTGAGATAGTAATGCTCCCTCCTCAAGGGAACAGAAGCTCCCTTATCCAGCTGCTCAGTTCCAAGCTGAGGAGCTCAGGGAATGTCTCTGCTCTCCAAGCATTAAGTCCAAGGAACATAAACCTGGGTTTGGAGGAGCAGAGACTTCCAGGTGTCCACTGATAGCCCTGTACCAGCTCATGTCTGGCTCTGACCTGCTTGTGCTCCTGCTGGGAGGCTGCAGAGCCCAGCCACTGTCCCTCAGACACCTGTCCCTGCTCACAAACCACTGGTGAGCAACAGCCTGGAGGTGTGGGAGCTCTGGGCATCAGCGAGTGCCTCTGGTGGGTCAGGAGAAGGGATGGGTTTGCCTGGAAGGTCAAGCAGCACTGGCAGACATGTACAATCAAATGTTCTTCCTTTTTTAGCTCCCAGAGGAAGAAGAGGTTGGAAGAAATTTTATGCTGTGCTTAAGGGGACCGTCCTTTATTTACAAAAGGTAACCATGGGGGATTCTCCCTTTTGCTGAATCCTGCTGTCTCCAGAGCAGTCGTGCAGCCACACACCCAGGCAGAGGTGAATCCATGTCCGAACTCATGCATGGATATGTCAGAGCTCCTCCAGAGACCAGGGCTGGAGGATGCTCTCATCTTTGGTGGTACTGTTCATGCTCAGGGCACTATCCACAGCCTCAAAGGGAACCCTGGAGGAGGAAGCATGAAAGAGGAAACAGATTTCTGCAGAAGGATCCCAGCAAGTAGGAGCTGTTGGGGAGGATGAATGAACGGATGATATGGAACAGGTGAAATAGGATGTTGGGGAGAAATGAAACAAGAAGGTGAAGAGGTGGAGCATCTGACCAGTCTTATCCTGCCTATAGTTTTATTTGCTGGCACAGATCTGATTATGCACAGCTTTATTGAGTCTGGCACAGGAAGCCAGCTGATGTAATATCTCTGGGTTTCACTAAAGCTTTTGATGCTGTCTCTCACAGGATCCTTCTGGACAGGATGTCCAGCCCACAGATGGATAAACACATCCTGTGGTGGGTGAGCACTTGGCTCATGGGCTGGGCACAACGGGTGGCAGTGACTGGGGTGACATCAGACTGGTGACCTGCCACTGGTGGAGTTCCACAGGGCTCCATCCTCTCCCTTGTGCTCTTCAACATCTCCATACATGACTTGGGCACAGGGCTCAAGAGAATACTGAGTTAGTTTGCAGGCAATACTAAACAGAGAGGAGCTGCTGACTCCCTCAAAGGAAAGGCCCTGCAGAGAGACCCTGACAAATGAGAGGCCCAGGCAATCATTGACTGTGTGAAGTTTAACAAAGGCAGTGCTGGATTCTGCACCTGGGACAGGGTAATCCTGGATGCACAGACAGACTGGGGAATGAGAGGCTGGAGAGCAGCTGTGGGAGTCCTGGTTGATGGCCAGTTGAATGTGAATCAGCAGTGCCCTGGCAGCCAGGAGGGACATCTGTGCCCTGGAGACATCAGGCCCAGCATTTCAATAAGGCTCTCAGACACAGGCTGGGATTGTTGGGGTGTCCTGTGCAGGGCCAGGAGTTGGAGTTGGTGGCCTTTGTGGGTCCCTTACAGCTCAGAAGATTCTGTGATTCCATGGTTCTATGCTGAAAATTTATATTCTTCAGGACCTTGGTGGCCTGGCTCCTTCCATGGGCTGTCAAGTGACCCTTTGTGCCTCTCTCCACCTCTGTTCATTGTTTAGCCTCCTCCAGTCAACACAAGTGTAATTCCCAGGTCCTTGGGGGACACAAAGTCACCATGGAATAGCTTCCCTGAACACTCTAACATTCAGCTCTCTGGCACTTGGATGCTTGGAGGGTTTGCTGGAAAGTCTTTTCTGAGGGAAAATCCAAGGAGACTTGGTAGGGGCTCACTTGAATGTCAGTGTGAGCCAGCCCAGGATGCCCAATGTTTGTTCATCATCAACATAACCCACTGAACCAGCCTGAACTACCTGAGCAGCACATGCTGTGCAGTAACCCATTGAACTCACCTTGCTGGAGCAGCACTCCCCGTAGGCAGATGCTCCTGCCTCTTGCAGCATTATCTCCACAGCAATGAGAGTAAACAAACAGTGGATTATATAAGAGAGGCAGAAAGGTCCTGGGGGCAGCAGGAGTTATGACTCAGAGCTCAGAGCACACCTCAATGCCTCTCGTGTTTCGCCAGGTCCTGTGGCACACGTCAAAGGCCAGCAGAAATCTGGCAGCAGTGGATGCTCACTCCCAGTGTGGGTTGCTCTTAGCCCAGTGGTGTTTTTACAGCTGTGCCACTCTCTCCTGCAGCTTAGGGAAGCTGCAGCACACGGGGGAGCCCAGATCTCCTCCAGCCCTCTAAGTGTGGTGTTCTTCTCAGCCCTCAGTCCTTGTCTCATTGCACACCTTCACATGGAGTCCACCAGAGTCCTCATGCTGACCCGTGGGTTACACATGAGGATTTAACTTGTGCAGTTACCATCAGCATTTCACTGTGGGACACTTTCTCTGCGGGGGAAAAAAAGATATTTCAACTATTGCAGAACCATTTGGATCTAAATGAATTTTCTGCCAAGGGCTTCTCTTGGGATGAGTCTGATGAGAGGGTGTATATTGAGAATGCAATACCTTTTCAGGATGGAATTTTCTTCCCTGGCAGCAGAAGGAGCTGTGAAGCCAACACTGAGTGTCATTGCTGGGGCAGAGGGGCTGGGGGTTCTCTGCTGAACGAGGCTTGCAGCCAGTAGCCACTCATTAGCAAAGTTCATTATGTTTGTCTGAGGTGTTTAGGATTTAAAAAGAGAGCAAGGATGTGGCTGATGTGGCAATGAGGAGATCAATGCTCTTATCTCAATGACCTTCAGGATCAAACGGTTCAGAGACTGAGGGCTTTCTTTATGGACAAGGACTGCAGGAACAAAACACCCAAGATTTGGCTGTGTTATGAAAGTGTCTGATAAAGAAGAGCCATGACTGATGTGTAATTAGCAGGAGGGACCAGAATTGCCAAGGATGCCCCAAGGAAGGAGCATTTGGAACAACAACAAAAACAAACCGAAGGAATGTTTGGGCAAAGGATTTGGGGAAAGTGGGGTTTCTTACCGGTGAGCTGCTGCCAGGCTGAACTGTAATCCTCTCCAGGGAATTCCTTGGCCTTGGCTACAGACAGCGTCTGTCAGGCTTGCAGAGACAGAAGGATGAGAACACGAAGACAAAGTCCTTGCCCTGTCACTTGCAAACATTCCCAGCACCACAATGCTGTGGATAAATGGAGAGTGGATAAACATCCACCTGCCCTGTGGATCCTCGGTGTCGTTTCTTGCCTGCGGGGTGGGTTGCAGAACAAAGGAATTGCACAATACAGGAAGGAAGTGGTGTGCCAGCCTCCCAAGCTCTCAGCAGAAGACAACTGCAGATAAACATGAAGTGGAACCTTGGCTGAGCATACATCACTGGGGAAAGATTTTGTGATGGGAAGATAGAGGAGAAAGTAACTGCTTCCAGAAGCACCTGATGTCATGGAGCACAGGTTCAGCTTGTTCCGCTTTTCTGCTCAGACCAAATTAAGGATCTAGACTTTAATAGTAAATTCATGGTAGTTGAACAGGGAATTCCACTTGGTTTTGAGGAGCAAGTTGAGTATAAATAAGACTGACAGGTGGAGGGAAAGTAGGAGGAGCTGGGTAAGTGGGTGTATAGAAAGGAGGAATGGCCAGATACAGAGAGAGGTGGGCATAGCACAGGCTGAAGGGTGGGTGGACAGGTAGAATTCAGTCTGACAGAAGCAATTCAGGCAGCAGCCATAAGGCTGATGAGGAGATGTCACATGTCATTGACTCGCTGGTGTTAATTGCTGGATCAGCATGTTCCAGCACAGTCTGCTGAAGCAATTGCTCGATCCCCTAAAGGGATGCAGCAGAGTCTGGAGGAAGAAATGCAGGCTTGGGAGCAGGGCACACCTCTCCTGTGCACTAATCTGCTCTGGGCACTGACTCATTCCATGGCCTTTGGCAACTTACTTCACCTCTGTGAAATAGGGATAATAACCCTTAATCACCACACATAGAGGGGGGTTAAGAAAAATGATGGAGAGCTTAAAGCATGAGGTGCTTTTACACAGAAGTGCTTGAAAGGGTGCAGGTCTTCCCACAGGTCCTGTCCCCAAGCAGGAAGGGGTTCCCAGCAAGCCCTGAGCCACAGGTGCTGTCCCATGCAGGCAGTCCCTTGCCAGGTGCTCCGAGACCTTGCCTAGACTGAAAAGGGCACAGGGGTTCATCTTCCTAATTAAATGGTTTGTTTAGGATGGTAGATGTGAGGTGAAGAAAAGAAAGAAGAGGAAAAGCCACTCACAGGCCAGAGCATGAGGAATATCTGCCAGTCCATGTCCACATTCCCAGCACTGCCCAGGGCTGGCTCTGAGGCCAGAGGAGAGGCAGCAGAACTGATACACTGGGCTCTCCCACCCCATCCAGCTGCCCTGCAAAGGCAGGCACAAGAGCTTTTGCCTTTTCTTGGCAAAACAAGCTTTGAGATTAGCTGTGGATCTGCTCACAGGGGTAGGCAGCAGGGGACAGTGACCTAAAGGCACCAGGATATCTCAGCATTTTCATCCAAACGTGCCATTGTGACCTCCTGACATTGGGATGAGCCTCCTGGAAGAGCCATCCCAAGCAGGAAGCCTCGAGCAGCACTCACTGCTGTGAGCAGCAAGGCAGAGAGAACCTTCTTCATTCAGCCTCACCTTGATTTACTGGGCCCAGCATTAGGAAAAGAAGATTGGATTTTTCCTTCCACCAGCACTGATGCCTGAGAGCCTGAAATCCATGGAGGGAACACTTGATGATTCCATTCAAGATGAGGATCTGCATTAGTCAAAGCACTCAGCAGCTGTGGCAGTTTCCTCTTGTCACACACCATTAAGCTGGGCTATTTTGCACTGTATTTTCAGAAAGCTTATTTTGAAATAAGAGATCATGGGCAGCACAGCCAGATTTATTCAAATCCAGCAAGCTTCAGCCTTGGAAAAATATCCCAAATTGAAGTCTGTCTATAATATGTAAGGCCTGAGCAGCAATGTCTTCCTCAAGCAGGCATTTCTCTTGCAGTGGAGTAACACATTAGGTCTTCACAAGGCAAAGCATTTGTTTTTATTTGCATAAAAGGCTGACAGCCCATCCCTCTGGCTACTGAAATCACCACGATGGAAAGGTCATCTGTACTGCCCAGCTGAGTGTCTCCCCAAACACAGGATGCCTGCAGCACCCAGCCTTCCTCTGCTGGAAATTCAGGGCTTTTCTCTGGGATTCATCCTCCCCAGGATCCTGTGCCAGACATCTGTGGGTGGGCCCATGGCACTTTTTTGTACCAGGCCAAGTTTCATTTGATGATGAGCACAGTAAGGCAACCACTCTCCTGGACAGGATTATTGCTTTGCAAAAATGAAGGAAGAAAGGCTTCAGAAGCATCAGGAGCAAGGGCTGTGTGAGCCACATCCATGGGCTGGGGAGTGCTGCTCCTCGGTGCTCTCAAGAGCAGCAGAGGGGAAACCTTTCTGCCCCTACAGCAGAGAACAGCCCCACTGCCCAGGGTTCCCATCCCAGAGGCTGCAGCACAGAACAGCTGCATTTGTACCACTGGGGCATGGGAAACAGAAAATCATCTTTTTGCAGATCTGCACAACAGAAGCTGAGGAAGGCTTGGGATGCACAGACCATCATCACCAGACAGACCTGGCCTGGTGCTGACAGCCCAGAGCAGTCAAGGAAAGCAAAATACAGAGCACATGAATCCTGTAGCACTGCAATCATCAGGGCAAGGCAGGGCCTTCCAGGGACACCCTGTCCTGGCATGGGGTGGTGGTTTGCTTTAGCCAGGGCCAGGTTCTTCCACCAGGTTCTTCTTTCACCAATCCGTGCATCCATCTGTCCATCCCTGCCATCCCACCATCTAACTGGTTGAGCTGGCACGGATGCAGAGTGGGAGGCAGGATGCTGCCTTAAGTCACTGGGAAAGTAAAAGGGTAAACAGAGGATTGACTGAACTTTTTTTCCTAAAAAGTGCAGTGCCAAGATCATCATTTCAGAATCCCATGTTTGGTATTTTCTACCTTTTTATAGGATATAAACACATATAGTTGCTGCTACATTCCCTACTTGTGTGAAGTGGGGCAAGTAAAGCAGGAATACAGGAAATGCTGCTGCAGTTTGCAAGTGCCAGGCTAAGGAATTACAGGGGAAACCATGCCAAAGGAGCACGTGTACTAAAGGGAGACCAAAGCTGGTTCAGAGGGGCCACTCTCAGACTGGCAACTGCCCCTCACCTGTACAGAGGTGCCCTGGCTGCAGGGATGCTGCTGTTCAGGGCTACCTTCCTCCACACATAGCTGTAGTGATAGGACAAGGAGCAAAGGGGTTTAACTGAAAGAAGGGAAATTTAGGTAGATATAAGGAAAACATTCTTCCCTGTGAGGGTATTGAGGCCCTGGCACAGGCTGCCTAGAGCAGCTGTGGCTGCCCCATCCCTGGCAGTGTCCCAGGCCAGGCTGGATGGGGCTTGGAGCATCCTGGGATAGGGGAAGGTGTCCCTGCCCCTGGCAGGGGTTGGAATGGGATGAGCTTTGAGGTCCTTTCCAGCCCAAACCATTCTATGAGTCTGTGAGATGCAGCACCAGGGCAGGTGCTTGTTGAGATCCTCTGCTGATTGGGACTTGCATCCTGGTTTGAGCTCTGCAGAAACCTGGCCCTGCTTTGTGCCTCCCCACAAAGCCTCAGGCATGTGCTGTGTTAGAAATAACTATTGATAATTATGTTTAAAACTTTCATCTCCTTCTTTACATCTTCCCAGTGAACTTAATGATGGAAGCAGTTGCCAGATGTTAATTATTATCATTATCAGCTCCTAGCATTTACTGTACAAAGCAGTGCTTTTCCTGGTCTCGGCACTCTGTGATTATAGCACAGGGAGAAAGGCAGGTTCATTAAAGCATCCCACAAATGTTAGTGTTGTCATTATCCAATTAACGTTCCTCTTCACAGGATGAATATAAACCTGACAAAGACCTCTCTGAAGTGGATCTGAAGAACGCCATCCGTGTGCACCACGCCTTAGCCACAAAAGCCTCTGACTACAGCAAGAAGTCCAACGTGCTCAAGCTGAAGACAGCTGACTGGAGAGTCTTCCTCTTCCAGGCCCCGTGAGTGCCAGCCCTCCCTGCAGTGCCTGGGGGGGCAGCCTGACCTCCAGCCCCTGCCTCGGACCTGACCAGACCAGCACAGGCCTTAGGGGGCACACATGGGGGTAGCCAGGGGCTGAGGGTCATTTCTGCAGGGCTGTGCAAAGGATTGGCTCATAGGTGACAGTTTCTTGGTAGCTTTGTGCCAGTCCTTGAGGTCCTTCCCAGCTGTCACCAAGGCAGGCTGAGCAGGATGGGCTGGTGTCACTCCAGGACACGGAATAGAAAGACACGGACACTGGATTCTCCAAGGTGAAAAAGAGGGAAGTTTAATTCTCACTCCAACATTTATAGATTTCCAAAAGTGACAGTGGATTGGAGGGTGACAGTGCCACCTCTCCACTGTCCACACTGTCCTTGTCCACACTGGACAAAGCAACAGTCCATCAAATTTCTTCTCCTCCAGAAAGAAATGCAAAACAATAAGTATTTGCAGAAAAGCGTGTGAGAAAGTTTGTTAGAGAATGTAAACATCAGAAGGCTTAGAAGAACTCAAAAGAACAGGGGGACAGGCTGGGATGTGCAGGGCTGAGTGAAAGGGCTCCTCTTGCTAACTTCAGTTGGTGTATTCTGGAAGGGAGAACATCTGTGTGGTGCAGGTGATGGTTCCCCTTGTCAGCTTCTGATGGTGAAACTGTCTAAAGCTCCTTAAAGCAGTCTCTCCCCAGCCAGGGCAGATGTTTTACCTGAGTCCATTGCTGAGGAATGTTATGGTGTTAGTAAGTGTCAAATGTGATGAAGTCATCTTCTGTCTCACGTTTTTCAAGTCTTCTGCTGAGAGAGGTGAGGCTGTCTGTAGGGCTGGGGTACTAATGTCAAGCTAAAGCTTGACATCTGAATTTGTGCACCAAACACCCACTTGAAGGCTTGGGGGAGCAGTGTCTGGACAGATTTGATGAAGGAAACACTGGAGACCCTGGGCAGTGTCTCTCAAATGACATAAATGACACCCTGCTCTGTGGAACCTCTGCTGTGTGGCTCTTGCTCTCCTGAGAGCAGGACATCCTTGGCTCTGGCCTCTCCACAGCTCCTCAGGAATGCAGCCAGAGCTGATGAGGAGGGCAGGACTGCCCAGGCTTCGAGAGGCAGACAGCAGCCCTGAGATCATCAGGGCACTGTAGAGGAGCCCGTCAGACAGTGCTTCCCTCTGTTCATAACCTGGCACAGAAGTGGCATCAAGGCAAGGCCACCGATGCCCTTCCTGAGCGTGGGTGGCTCCAGGGCTGTTGTCAGCTGTTCTCTGGTCCTGGTTCAAGAGCATTTTCAGACTCCCTTCTCTTCTCCCTTACTCCATAACAGAAGTAAGGAAGAAATGCTCTCCTGGATCCTGAGGATCAACCTTGTTGCTGCCATTTTCTCTGCTCCAGCCTTCCCAGCTGCAATCTGCTCCATGAAGAAGTTCTGCCGCCCCCTCCTGCCTTCATCCATGACCAAGCTGTGCCAGGTAATGTGTGAGGGAAGGAGTGCTGGAGGGGTGCCCAGTGCTCAGCAAGCCCTTCAGCTCAGGGTGAGCCCATCTGCAGCTCCCCCTGTTCCTGATGGACACACTCAGGTGCTCAGTGCAGGAACAGGGGAGTGGGGTGGGCAGCTTGGACAGATGTGGAAAGTCCCAGCCTGTGGCCAGTGCTCCTTTTGCAATGGCTATAAACAGCCCTGTGCACACACCTGCCTGTTGGTTCTGGCTTGCTTCTTGTTTTTTTGCCCATCACATCCCAGCACCTTCCTGTTGCTGGAGTGGAAAGAGCAGAATAGCTCCAGAGTTGATGCTGCAGAGCCCAACAGGTTTGGTTTATATCATGGCATCCTTGTTTCTGGAGCTCAAACCCACAGACAAAAGGGATGTCTGAGTTCCAGTCAGAAGGGAAAGCTTTGGAAACAAGGGGGCACAGTGCACCAGGCTCAGCTAACCAAGAGCAGCTGCCATCCAAAGAGTGGCTTTTGTTTCCCTTTCCAGGGAAGGCCCAACGTGCTTTAGCACTTCCAAAAAGTAGGGACACACTGCCACTGCCCCCCAGCAAAGGGGGGGACAGCCTGAAACATCAGGGCAGAGACACAGCTGCTGTCTGCTGAGACAGATGTGGCCAGATGGTCACCTTTGTCAGAGCCCAGATGGGGAGGGTACCTCTATCTCTGAAAAGAGCAGGATGAGCAGCTCCTGGGACAGCACTGCTTCTGCCTGGCTGGTACAGGATGCATGTTGCAGGAGCATTCTGTGCTTATGATGCCAAAGATGCCTCGGTGCCAAAGAAATCCAGTCTTGGCACCTGAGATACCTGAGCTTTGCTCTCACTCCGATACCTGTGTTTGAGCTGCTCCTTATCAGATGAATTTGCAAGTGCACAGCACACCTTTGGCTCCAGCACGGTGGCTGAGCCCAGCCCTTGCAGAAAGATTCCCCCAGCCACAGGCAGGAGGAGCACTCGGGTGCTGCACTCCACGTTCTCATACCTGACACGCTTCTCTCGGCAGGAGGAACAGCTGAGGTCTCATGAAAATAAAATGAAGCAGATTGCAGACGAATTAGCAGAGCATAAATTACATCCTGTAGAGAAGAGCCTCAAGTCAAAAGAGGCTGAGGAATACAGACTCAAAGAACATTACCTAATATTTGAGGTAAAGGAACTTTCATCTTTTCTGTGATAAATGGTACCTTGGCTGATTGAGGAGAACAGAACTCCAGAGTGGGTGCTGTGAGTCTGGGAGAGCATGAAAGGAGAGAGAAGGACAAGGGCTCCCAACTGGATGGGTGTTTGGGGCAGCCACAAGCCTCACTGTTTTGCACTGAAGCTGAAAAAAGAAATAAGAGCCATTGCTTTCCTCTGTGATTTCTAACCAGAGGAGGGGAAAACTGACAAGAGAAAGACAGTCTTCCTTTACTGTGCCAAATTTTGACATTTTCTCAGGTCCCAAGTACAAGAGTTGTTCAGTTCTCAGTGTGACTCAGTCTTTTTCAGCAACATCAATAAAAAGCAAAGGGAATCCCTGGGAGAATTAATCCTGTTTTGCTGCAACCATTTTTGTAAATAAAGCCAAACTCAGTGTTACAGCTGATTACAGACTCTTTGAGGATGCATGTACATAAGTTGTAACTCCCTGTAAAGTCTAAGAAGCATTTAATTGTGGGAAAAATAGGGTATTTTGTTCCTGTGAGAGTTGAGCAGGAGCTGTGGTTCCTGCCACATAGGTGTCAGTGGGAAGGGGCTGCTGGAGGCCTCTAGTCTTGCTTGCAGCAGGAACTTAAATTAGTCCTAGTCTTAGCCCAGACTGGGTGTGTCATTTAGTGGCCAAGCCCCAAAAATCACTAAGGATGGAAATATCCCACCTCTCTCATGCCAGGGCTGCACAATCCTTTTGTGTAACACCCAGCCTGATTCTCCAAAGCCGCAGTTCCCAGCTGCTGGTTCCCTTGTCTTTGTACCACTTTCCAAATAGTTGCTGCTCCCTCCCTTTTTCCAGCCTCTGGTTTGGATGCCTGCAGAGAAGTCTCTATCTGAGCTTTTCTCTGGACTGCCTTTTCAGTCCTCAAGGAGAAGCTGGCACTTCCAGGGCATAATTCATCTCATCTGTCTTATGAGATGTGCTCCAGAAATGCTTGTTTCTTTGTGCTGACAAAGAAGCCAGCACAGGCTGCCTCTGAGATCTTTAGAGAAAGGATGGGTATTACACAAGCCCTCAAAAAGATCCCATCTAGCATTGGAACAGAGGATCCAGGCAGAGAGGATGCCTCCCTTTATCCTGTGCTCTGTGAGGAGCACTGGGAGCACAACTCAGCAGCAGTAACTGAACCACTGGATGGAAACAATGACAAGCAGCAGTATTTTAACCAATCAAGGCGAGCTCCTAAATCAGGAAGCAGCAGGTCTGTTGATCTCATTTTGCCCTCAGTATCCTCCTTATACAATCACAGTGGCAGCCAAGACCTATAAAAGCAACTGGAGAGTCCTACACAGACCCACACCCACCTTTCTCCTCAGACCTTCAAATAATCAGTCTTTGCATTGTGCTGGGGTTGAATCCGTGGGGTGTGATCAGTGATGGTATGGGATGGGTTTTCCTGCAGTAGCTGATGGAATTGTTCCTGCGTGCCACACACACCATGGCCTGTCCCTGTTCCCAGGCTCTCTGTTCCCTCTTTCCCTGCAGAAGAGCCGCTATGAAACGTACATCAACCTGCTGTGCATGAAGATAAAAGTGGGGACAGACGACCTGGAGAGGATCGAGACCAGTTTCTTCAAGGTGGAAGCCGACGACATCGCTTAGCGGAAAACGCATTCCAGCCCTTCCCTGAGCCAGGGGCACATGTCCATCAGCTGTAAGGCAGAAAAGGACATTTTGGAGCAGAACACTTAACAAGGAACATGTGCACGGGGGGATGAACCGTCGATGCTCTGCGCTCCTGGACGTAGATTGATGAGCACAATTTTACTTAGGAAATTATATGAGCAAAACTGTAGACATGTCTGACATGGGGATTGCTCTAGTGAAAGAAATCAAAGAAGCTTTAGTTGACACTCTCTGACAATGCTCTGGCATTTCAGCATCATCTCTTCTTCATTTCCAACTGCACCAGTGGCTTTTCTTTCCCTCCTGCTGCAGCCTGCACAACAAAGGGATATGCTGGTTCTTCAAGGGCTGGGTCGCTCTTCTCTCCACCAGCCCTGTCTCTCTCCTTCCCTCCCTGGATCCCCAGCGGTTCGCGGTCACAGTCCCTGGCAGTGCAGGAAACTGAGCTGAGGCGACATCTGTGGCACCACCAGCGCTCCCAGAGAAGGGCACAGGGTGGCAGGGGCACGTCCCTGCCCCATGAGGAGCACGGCATGACAGGACGGGTGTTGTGAGCTGGTCACCTTCAGCACGGCCACGTGGGAATGTCACCTGCCCATGGCAGGAGAAGCCTGAAGGGTCCTCTGTCACCTAACCCTTTTTATATATATATATATATACATATGAATATATATAAATAAATATATATATATAAGGAAACTTTAACCTGGGTTTTTAACCTCAGTGTGCAGGTGAAGGCAAGCTGCCTGGGGAAGACACTAGGGATGTGGAGGGTCTGACCAGCCCACCAGGATCTTCTAAAAAAATGGAATAGCTGTGTATCTTTTTTGTTTCTTTTTTCTCCTTTTTTTACTCGAATGGAAATCCCACCTGGCTTTGCTGTGAAACATCGCTCTCCCATTCCTGCTTATTCAGACAAACTGCCCCAGTGGCTGCCAGTTTGGCTGCCAGGGGATCAACCACTCTGGGTTCAAGGCACAGCTGGAGCTGTGTGCAAGCTCCAGTGAAACCTTTGTGTGCAGGAGTGATCCCCCTGCCCGTCCCTCCTGTATTCCTCCATCCTGCAATGCACATGCTGTACTCTTTTAAGTGGGAATTGTGTTTCTGTTCCTTTCTGCTGTCTGTGGTCCAATGATTTACTGTTGTGCTGAAGTGATTCCTCTGCATTTCAATGCCACGACTGTCCTCCCACACTTTATTTATTTTGCTGTTTCGTTTGATCCTTTATCTCCGATTGCTTTTCTTTCCCCTAGGTGCATTCACAGTAATCAAGTTCCAGTTTTGAAGGATCTTGTAGCTGCTAATTACAGTCATTTATTGTTTATATTTTGCAGCATTTTTTAAACAAACAAGGTTTATTTGGACCTTCAGTGTTTGAGAGCCTGTGGACTACTGTTTTCCATGACAGTTCATGACACTAAAAACCTCTTCTCAACTTTATCGCCTCTTCTTTTATCTCTGTTTCTTTGTACAGTTTGATAGTTTATTTGAAATGATGCACTAAGAATCATGTAAAAAAAGAATAACAATAAAACTGAATCTGTTGGTAAAGAGAATTGGTCTGAAGCATCGTTCCACCATGTCCTGGATTGATCCCAGCTTTCACAGCACCAGAAGGCCAGGCTGATTCAGATATGCACCAGCACCTGATGCAGAAAAGCCAGGATCCTATGGACAGACAGCACCAGAAAACATCAATCCCTTTCCACAAGTGGGTACCAGCCCACCCATCCTCTTGGATGGCTCTGGGGCAGGTGTGGATAGATGGGCTGCTTGGGAGCACATTCAAGTAACTCTTCCCTCTGCCTGGTACATCCCAGGTGTGTCTGTCCACATACAGCCTAGAGATTCATGGGAGGAGAAAGGCACCAAGCCCTGCATTGTCACTGGAGATGTTCTCACAACGGTTCCCACAGGAGTCTGTGGCTGTTCCTCCAAGGCATCCTTGCTTTTGTGCCAGGTATTGTACAGACATTCCTGCACCCAAGACCCCCAGGATGTTCCTACTCACATGAAGTGTCTGGTGCTGAGACTCTCACAGTGGAAGTCCAGGGGAAAGCTGGGCCCAACTCTTTGTCTCCAAAATCCCAGGTAATATTTTGTATTTCATTCCTCCCTTTCTGAGCATCCCTTCCAGTGGCAGTGACATCTCCAGTGTGTTTGAGCTGCCACCAAGAGCAGCTCAGCCCCCTGGCTGAAGGTGCCAGTCTGCCATCCTCAGCTGGGAGTAACTTGCAGAGAAAAGAAAGATCTGCAAAGTCTGCTCTGGGCAGCAGGAAAGAGACTCAGAGCTGTGAGACTGAACACCCAATGGATGTGGGAAGGGGTGGCAGCTGATGTCAGACGGTACTTGGCAAGACAGCTCAGAATATTAAACTTGCTCTTGCTGAGTTCCTGCAGTTTGCCTCATGCACGAGTCCTGATCCTGATCACGAGCCTTGGTGATCATCCACACAGGTATATGAAAATGTGTTGAGAGCATCTTACCTATATGAGGGCAGAGTCAAAAATGCCTTGTTTGACCAATCCACAGCCTCAGCTTGTGACTTGGAAGAAAATGAGTTTTATCATCCCTTTCCTCCCTCCCTTGGAGATCAAGGACTCAGGCACCCACCACTAAGAGGGAAGAGCAGCATCTCAGAGGAATCAGGCAGCCACATCCTTTTCTCCTCCTGGGGTTACTCAGATGCACTTTCTGCACATCCCCAGGCTGTGCCAGCCCCTCCATCAGGCACCACGACTGCTTTGGGTCTCACACAACCTCACCTGGCAGTGGTGGTTCAGCCTGACCTCCCTGCCAGGCCACTTGTCCTGGACACAACCACGTTCATTTTAGAGGGACTTCTTTGTGGGGGAGACTTTGTGACCCCAAAGCCAGGATCCAACACTGCTTGTGCCACCCATCTGTGTCAGGAAAGCAACTCCTTGCCCTCTGGGAAGGGCACTAAAGGCACCACGCACGCAGAGGAGAGCTGTCAGGAGGCTCTGGTGGCTCCCCCACCTGTGAAAATTGCTGTAAAATATTTACAGCAAAACCCTAGGAGCACGCACGGCTGGAAATGAGGAGTCTAAAAATAAACCAGCCAGGGAAAAAAGAGAGAGATGCAGGCTCCCTTCAGAGGCAATTGGAGAGAAAATTGAAGTAGCGTAACTGCCTCTAAATATAGAACACAATTATGGGAATCAAGGGGCACGTTTAACAAAAAAATCACCACAAAGAATCCTGAAGCTGCCATGGCTCAGAGCTAGTGGTGTCTCAGCAGATGCAGAACATCACAGATCCCTGCAAACCATGGAGCAGGGAAATATCCCCCTGTGCAGGGCAAACCCACAGCTCCTCTCTCCCTCCAGGGACCCAGAGAGATTCCTGGTGGGGATCAGCTGCATTGAGCACACCCTGAAGTGTGGCCCCATGGTTGTTCTGCATGGAGACCCAAGAGCTGCACCTGCTTCTAGTGCAGATGCTGCTGTGCCAGCCTTGGGGGGGCTTCTCCACGAGTGGAGCTCACAGATCCTGAGGAGAGCCAGGCAGGGAGATGGGGCTGCTTTGGGAAGACAAAGGCACCCAATCTCTCTCTTGCATGTGTCTGGTTTCCCCAGGGATCAGCCTTGGTGATCATCCACATGTGTCCCTTCCAAGGGATGGGGTGTTCTCTGCCCATTCCTGTCCATCTCACCTTGCTCTGGGAGCCACTGGAGGAGCTGAGATGGATCAAAGGCAATGGGGAGCTGGGGCATGTCCCAAGAGGAACAGGAGAGTGGAGAGCTGCACTGCTGCCTTCATTCAGCAAGGCTTGGGGCTGCACAGAAGTGGGGCACAATGTGTCCAAAGCCAAATGTCACCCAAATCAGGACTTGACCCCACCACCTTTACCTAGTTCTAACATCTTTGCACATTGCTCTTGGGTGACATGGGCAGGAGGGCAGGGTCCTTCAGCCTTTAACCTTCTGGGAAACCAGTGCTGAGGTACCTTCAGGGTGGAGAGCTGAGCCCTCTGGTCTGTCTGGAGGCCCCACAGGACATGCAATGAATGTTTGGGGTGGCCTGTGACACAGCTGGGTCAGCTCCAGGGCAATGAGCATCCTGGGGGGGCTGGAGCAGGAGAAGCCCAGGCTGTGGGTGTGCTTAGCTGGGCCTCCAGCACGGGCAGCACTGTGAGGCCTGGGCAGTTCTCTCACAGCTCTGGGCATTCATAGAATCATACAATGATTTGGGTTGGAAGGGACACTAAAAATCATCAAGTTCCAACCAGATCAGTTAGTTCCAACCTATCCATTTCAATGGGATTGACTCACTGTAACAGATCCCTCTCCTGTTGAGTTCAGCTGGGACTTTTGGATACCTGTTCATGTCACTGAGCAGGAACAGGGGAGTGAGTTCTGATCTGGATGGAGCCATGGGTACCACCTCAGGGACTGTGCTCCTGTGACCACACCACGCTGCCAGTAAGTCCCTACATGGGATAGCCAGAGACACAGATTTCCCATGCAGGAGCTGAACAAGGGTCGTGTTTTGTGGGTGGGTCAGTGCTGCATGGCAGCACGGCACTGCCAGGGCTGGACCCAACACATCTCCACTGCACTCAAGTCACTGAATAGGTGCCAGGTCACAGCACATGCCAAGCAGGCTGACCTCTCTTGGCACATCTGGAAACTTCCATGGTTCAAGGGAAGGGGGATCTCCTGATCTGCAGTTGGAGGAGGAATGGCACCCCCAGAGATGTGTGGGTAGCAGTCACTCACCTCAGTGAGCCTCCACTCCTGAGCCCTGCAGGGAAGGTCAAATGTCCATGCCAGGTAGAAAAACACCCACCTATGGGTCTTTATGGGCATAAAGGTCTTTACTGAACCAGAGCATCTCTCCTATGAGGAAAGGATGAGGGATCTGGAACTGTCCAGCCTGGAGAGGAGAAGGCTCAGGGGAGCCTTATGCATTTGTATAAATACCCAATGGATGGCAGTGAAAAAGAGGGAGCTGGACTCTTCTCAGAGTGTTCAGGACATGAGGAAATAGGCCTATAATACTAAATGAGGCAAAGGGCCCAAATGAAAAATTAGTAAATCCAGTTTGTGTGGGAAATGGATTTATAGAGAGTTTTCAGGGTTTAATAGAAGGCCTACACAGAATGAATCTGTATGCAAACTTTGAGATAAGAAATGCCAGTTTGAATACAAGAAGACAAATTTTTGCTTTGGGAGGGACCAAACACTGGCAGAGGTTACCCAAAGAAGTTGTGGTACTGCCATCCCTGAAGATACTCAAACCCTGACTGGACACAGGCCTGGGCAGCTGAGTCTGGGTGAGTTGGTGGAGCAGGAAATGTGGAAGAAATCTCTTCCAGCCTCAGCCAGTTTGTGATTCTGTGTATGGTACCTGTCACAGCTCCCTATTTGCCCCCCAAAGGGCCTGAGATTAATGCAGCCCACAGTTTGTTATTTCTTATTTTATTTATAATATAAAAAATGTTCAAGTGTTAAACAGTCAAGAGTTCTGACATTCAGACAATCCAGAGCAAACTTTGACAATCATCTTATGACAAATTAGCAGAGTTTTCTATCTGACCCCATCATGGGTGAGGAATAGAGGGTTTAGTTACTTTATTGCTAAAAGTTAAATGAAATAATACACTGTCAATTGTTGTATTATCTTCTCAGTCACAGCTTCACCATGCATCCAATCTACAGTATCTGAAATGCAAAGGACATGCAGAAGTAAAAATATAAAAAGAAAAAAGTCAGGCTACAATGTAAACAGGTTTGCTGCAGAGAACTGAGGAGAGGGGGGCACTTCCACGGGGGATGCTGTGCCGCCTGGACACGCAGGACTGTCTCTTTGCGCCACAGAGCCGATGGCCAGAGCTGCTCCGGGTTTGGGGACGCGCCGTCCGTCACCGGTGGTGGGAGGTGACGGTACCAACTGTCCTTACAACACACGTGGCACGGCCGGAGGGAGGATCCGCTCGCTGGGCCCCCCAGCAGGGCCCTGCCCGGCCACGGCAGCGGAGCCCAGAGCTCGCTCGGGGTCCTGCTGACCCTTGGGCACATGGCCTGGCGCCGTGTCCAGGGTGACACGCGGCCGTCTGCGCCGCAGGACCACCCTGTGCGTGTGCCCAGCACCCTGGCCAAGGG
The DNA here is from genome assembly GCF_901933205.1 of Camarhynchus parvulus. NCBI lineage: Eukaryota > Metazoa > Chordata > Aves > Passeriformes > Thraupidae > Camarhynchus > Camarhynchus parvulus. The sequence goes on along the minus strand of NC_044583.1, from coordinate 3,080,773 downwards.
TGTCACCCAGGACACCACAGCTCCAGCCATGGCTGCACCGCTCAGCCGAGGGACGCCGCGGCCAGCACGGCGCCGGGGCGGCCACGGGCACCGCGGCTGAACGGGGCTGGCTCAGCCACCCGGATTCAAGGGGACGTGACAGGTGTGATCCACCATGGGCACAGGGCTGTCTGCCTGGCTGCACTACAAACCTGTGCCAACCCCACTCCAGACCCACCGGTGAGATGGCCAAAGGTTGAGAGCTATATTGTAAGGGCTGCTGCTGCTGCGCGATTTTGTTTCTCTTCCTACCTGTGTGGCAAAAGAAACGTTATTTCTGCATTCCAGCACAGTGCTGTTGGGTTTCTTTTTCTCCTGATTTAAGCGAAAATACAAGTAGTTTACAGGGCAAGACAGATCCTCGTTAGACATGATAATGGAAATGCTCCCACTCATGTCCTTAATGTGTGTTTAAACAATACTTTAAAGAATAAGATCATTAATAGCAGGGTACGGGGCAAAGTGGCAAGGCTGTTTTCTTCCAACAGAAGAGCGCCCTTGTGACAGGTTGTCTCCCAAACAAAAATCTATGACCTTAAAAATGCTACTGAAACAGAATCCTCGGCATGAATCCCAGCACTAGCATACAGCAAAAGGCACCACGATAGTTTTGTTTTCTATTTTTAAGTAGTCAAAAATTGGCCCACTTTTTTTTTAACTTTATTGTTTGTTTTCTTTTCTTCTTCTTTTTTTTTTTTTTTTTTTTTTTTTTTTTCTCGGAAGCTGTAAATCAAGACATTACATATAAATAGAGATTCCCTATAAAAAAGTCATTGTCGTTAGCTATTATAAGACAACTTTGCTAAAATGAAAATAAAACATTTTTATTTGTTATATTTTTTGTTTTTCCCTCTTTTATATAAAATAAAAATATTTATTTTTTTGTTTTGTTTTGTTTTTTTTTTGTTCTGTTTTGTCTCGTTCTGCGGTTTGCGTGGTTTTGTCTCGCCCTCGGCCTGCCCCACGTGGGTCGCCCATGCGCGGGAGATGCCTAGAGAGGGTCGGGGTCCGCTTTGGGCGCCACGTGCGCCAGGCTGCCGCGGCCGCCGTCGCCGTGCGCGCTGTGCCCGCGGCACGAGTAGTGAGTCCGGCTGTCGCCCAGCCGGTGCAGCGGCGGCGACTCCGCGTGCGCCGCCTCATTGTTCTGAGTGCTTAGGAACGGCGTGCTCTCGGCCACCAGCTCCTCGTCAGACTCGCTGTAAGAGGCGCTGCTCAAGGAGAAGGAGTCCCGGACGGCTCTGGCTCTGTGAGGGATGTGCCCGTTCAGTTTGGATTTTTTCCACCGCCTGTTGCTGCTGGCTGTTTTCTTTGGCTGCTCTAGCGCTGTGACGTACTCCTGCGTCGTCTCGTACTCGTCGTCCTCCGTGATGCGGAAGGGGCTGGAGGGCAGGCTCCCCATGCTGTCGTTTAGGTAGGTCTTCCTTTGGTAGTAGCTGTCGTACCTCTGCGTGTCCTGGAAGGGGAGCTGGTACCGCCGCAGGAGGGGCTGCTGCTCCTCCACGCGGAAGCTGATGGGGGCCGCCGGCGGCAGGGACACGGCGTGCGCCGAGTTGGGGGACGTGATCTCGAAGGTGGGCACCTGCGTGGTCATCGAGTAGTGGAAGTCAACGGGAGACAGGCGTGCTGGTGTGGTCAGGGCCGACACGTACCTGGAAAAGCAACGCCTCTGTTTGGACACCGAACAACCCAAAAAGCACCAGCTGAGCCCGCGCTTTGCTGGGCTAGCTTTGAACACCTGGCCCAGGGACCCAGGAGGCCTCCTGTAAGACCAGAATGAGACAAAGAAGTCAGAGGAGGGTGGGAGGCCCAAAAGCTAACATAATCCACATGTGAATTACCAGCTGCTGCGTGCCGTCTCTGACCGTCCTGGGAGACAAACACACGGGCCACCACCTGTAAGAACTGTGTCTGGGCGGGCTGTTGGGGTCCACTGCAGCTAGCTATGGACCCCAGCCCACATAGTCTTACACAGACCCAAGCAAAAGACTGGAAGAGCTCTTCCCCACCTGGGAACCTACGTGGTACGTTTAATTCCAAGGTGGGCAAGAGGCTGTGTACTCAGGGCAGGAGACTTTTATACCCAGGGGAATGGAGGGCGGAGGAGGAGGAGGAGGGCCACAACCAATGGGACACAAGTGGGGAGGGGCAGGGGGAAGGACTGACCAGGGAAGAGACCACCAGGGAGTATTGGGGACAGGGGTGGGTGAGGGAGAAACTGTGTGATAGGAGAGTGGGAAGATCAAACCATGTGATATAACATAAACTATTTGGTGGACTATAAAGACTACCCTGTACAAATCTCTAACAACCCAGTGCAAAACAACAACTAAATAAACTATTTAGTGCAATACAACAGCCTCCAGTGAACCTGCTCGTGGAGATTCTCCTGAGGAATCAGCTGGAGGGACCTTGCACTGCTGTGCCGAGGGAGGGTGAGCTGCTGGCTTCAATGGGCAGCATGTGCTGAGCATCCCCCAAAATGCTTCTCCCGAGGGACTCGGTGCACGGTTCCCACCCTGCATCGCTGCAAACCCTGCAGCATCTCCCAGCAGGCTGAGTCATGGCTTCACTGCCTCTCATCTGCCTGACAGCTGCTTTCTGTTCCCTCTGGAGCTGCCAGGCTTGTCTCTGAGGAAGGTCCCTGGAATTCCCTCTCCCTGCTCAGGCCACAGATGGGGAAACCCTGGGCATTGCTTTCTCTGACTCAGCAAAAATCTCGTGTCTCAAAAAGCCATCTACCACTTTTATCTACTCTAGTGAAAACATCAGTGTGGTCACTCAGGTCTGGTCTAGCCCCTCTCTCAAGCCCTCTCTTCAGCACCACCTCTTTCTAAGGAGCAGATATTATTTCCTGTTGATATTCCCAGTGGTATCTCTGCCCAATCCCACCAGCCCAGGCTCTCTCACTCACACAGGCCTTTTTACTCATGTGTTTTGTGATGTATGAGATCTCCATAGGAGCTGGGTTAGTCTGCCTGAATGGACCAGGGACAGGAATGAGAGCAGGAGATGCTGCCTTTCTCCTCTGCCCCATGGATAAGTTCCACTGCCTTGAAGGGCAACGGCCCAAGAGGGGCCACGTGGCCACCAAGAGTCACTTATGGCCAGCTGCAAAGGGCTGGAACAAGGGTGGAGATGTGCTGCTGCTCCATGAGGAGCCAGACTGGGAAGAGGACGACTGCTACTGCTGCTGGTGTTTCAGCTCTGCAGCTGTGTTCCTTGAAGGCTGGGTCCTACCAAGTCCTGTCCCAGGGCTGTGCAGCACCCTCTCACCTGGCCATCCAGGACACTGCTGAGGACAGACACCTTTTCCCTAAACACCTGAGGGCCAGACCCTGCTTGGCAGCCCAGCAAGCTGCCCAGGGTGTTCTCCCAGCCAGTTTTTCTCTACAGTTGCTGACTGCAGCCAGGCATATTCCACACCCATCATCCATGTACTCCAAACCAACATTGCCACCAGGATGCAGAGCTGGCTGCTGCCTGACCAGAGTGCCCTCCTGGGGGAATTGTGCATCCTCTGGTAGCATCAGCACTGAAGTTTCCCCAATTCTACCACAGCACCACCACTCCAGGGCTGGCAAAGGTGAACATTTTTTGGCTTGGCACAGAGGCTTGGCTTGCCTCTGCTGTGCTGTGGTGGCAGCAAGCAGCGGGCTCTGACCTCTCGCTGTGGGGCGAGTCGCGCAGGGAGTCCACGGAGTCGCGGTACTGCGTCGTGGGCCGCCGCTGCTCCTCCATGCAGAAGGTGGCCCCGCGCCGAGCCCGCGCCTCCACGCACGCCGGGCTGTTGCATTTGCTGGTTCCCACCGAGGACAGCATTATCCCAGACTGGGAATCTGAAGTCAGGCTCTCTGTTCGCTCCAAGCTCCAGGTGTGGCTTTCATGTCTGTGGAGCAAAGCCCATGTGGACAGTGAGCAAGGAACCCCCAGCCAGCTCTTCTCCAAGGACACAGGCACTGCTCACACTCAGCTCTGCACCTCTGCACTGCTGTCCCCTGTCACAGACATGCTTTATGAAAAATCCTTTCATTGGGATTTTTTCTCCTGAGAAGCCGAGAAGCCTCAAGAACAAAATGTAAACAATGGATATCTGCTGCTGTGGAATGCAACAGGTGCATCTTTGATTAGTCTCATGTAGTTATTTCCAATTAATAGCCAATCACAGTCAGCTGGCTCAGACTCTCTGAGAGACACAAGCTTTTGTTATTATTCCTTTCTATCCCTTTCCTTTCAAGCCCTCTGATGAAATCCTTTCTTCTTTTAGTATCGTTTTAATATAATAGATACCATAAAATAATAAATCAGCCTTCTAAAACATAGAGTCAGATCCTCGTCTCTTCCCTCTTCCTGGGACCCCTGTGAACACCACCACAGTCCCCCTTCTCTCTCTCTCTCTCATTAGGACCCATCTGACCAGGGAAGCCCAGATTCCCAACCCTACCTTTGATTTGCCATTCTTTTCTCCTTCTTGGAGATGCCATTAGAGGACAAAGGAAGTAAACCAGCGCAATAAGCAGGTATTTATCCCACCATGGAGGAATACATGCCTGGGAGCAGGATGGGACAGCCTCTGGAGGGAGGCCAGGGCAATTCTGCTTTGTGCTTGCAAAGTGTTCTGGGTGTGGAATAACACATTGGCTATGCCAAGGCAAGTCAGCCAAGTTCCTTCAAATGTGCCACCTGCACTGCCAAGTGACAGCTCCTTTGGAATTGCTACCAGAGAGGAGCCAGGAGAAGCCACTCAAAATGAGCAGAGCAAAATCTACCAAAGATTTTGGCAGGAAAACACTTTCAAGGTGCTAGACAAAGACCATGATGTGCTGAGCAGCTGCAGCCCCACCAGCCCCAGCCTGGGTGCAAAGAGAACACCCCACGAGCACTCACCGGGGATGCACAGGGCCACCTGCACACTGGGGTCCCACCAGTGCCACGGCCACCACGCTGACCCCCACCATTGCAGAAACACAGGATCCATGAGAGCAACCTCTCTGAACTCCCAAACTGCAGATGGAGCTGCGTGGGTGGAGGATTTTGGGTGGGGGTTTACAGAGGAGAGCAGCCCTCATTAAGATTTCCCAAGAACTTGTTAATTATTGATGGCTCCAGGCACATGCTCATTTATAACTTCAAACAGCGTCCTCATTAGAGGCACTGATGGAGTAAAATGGAGCCTGATTATGCCAGTAGTTTGCCTCTGGCATGACTTCAAGAAGCACCTGCTTGCTGCACTTGACTCAGGAAAATGAGGTGGCAGGTAGCCAGGACCAGAGGCTACCCAAGGTAGGTTCCTCCCTACAGCTGTCATGAGCTAATGCTGCCCTCCAGACACACCTCTGTGTCTTCAGAAGGTGCCCAGGGATGGCCTAGGCCTTTTAAGTGAGCATGGAAGGCCAGCAAGGTGCAGCTCTGCAGGCACAGGAGCCTCTGTGCACCTGGCTCAAGCTCGCACACACCTAGCCAGGGCTGGGCTGAGGAGTATGAATGCAAAAAAACCTGGAGAACATATTGTCTGGCTCATGAGGAGTGGATTTCCCTGGAAAAAAAGAATCATTCCCAGCCCATCAAGTCATTCCTGGCTCCCTCTCTACTTGCTGGAGGTGTAGCCAGAGGAATCTGGGGAGGAATTCACCTGAAAATCCAAGTTCAGCATCTGAAGTTGATCTTGCCCGTTGTAACTGAGAGTACTTGCTCAACCCTGAGGAATGCCTGGGCCCTAAGGAAACCTGCCTGGAGCCATCCGTGAGCTTCAGCTGAAAGAATTCCTGCATTCCCAGATGAATGGAGACAACCTCATCTGGCTAATGAAGGACATGAGCCAGTCACCTATCAAAGGCAAGAGATCTCCAAGGAAAACCCCTGTCACCTACTGGAAGAAGCACAAGAGCTGTCTAAGAGGAGGAACTGGAACATCCAAACTCAAAACAGCACAGGAGTTTCTTTAGAGCATTTGAAAGAAAGACTTTTTTGGACATCACAAAAATAGGGAAGTCCATCTGAAATTTAAATGTTCTAAGAAACCTTGAGAAGATTGGGGTTCCAAGCCATGGTGTTCTTTCCTCAGTGGTTATTTTGAAATGAAAACCAAAAATATGTCTCATCCTTTGTCACAAAGCACTATTGGTACTTTCCTGCTAGACCAAGTTTCCCAAAAAGCTTCAGAATGACTTCCAGTGAAAGAGGAGCCACCACCTGAGGTGGAGGCTGATAAATTGCACAGGAGCATTTTCTTTCTGGTCAAAGCCTGTGACTTCCATGTCAGACCTTGACTCTGAGGAAGCAATCGAAACATTTGGTGATTTTTTGTGTAGTTTGTCTCCCACAAGGCAAATACATTCTAAATATGAAACACATAACCTTTGTGTACTTAATGAAGGATTTCAGACACAACCTGCAAAGCCTTTCCTACACACATCCTCCTGTTTGGATCTGTGCAAAGCATGGAAGCACAGGCTCATTTCCTCCTGGTTTCCAGCTATGTCAGTGCTGCAGGATCCTGCTGGCACCTCCGTGCAGGTCAAGGAACACACTTTTCCACACCTCTCACTAACCAGCTGTGCTTGCAGAGTCCTGCAGTGTAGACGTGGCTTGTATGCCACTACAGAGCCAAGCATCAAGTGAAAACAGAAATGGAGGTGAAAGGAAAATCTTAGAATCTCACAGCATCCTACAGCAAATAGCAGGAGAAGGTTCAGAGAAGATGGAATACATCACCTCTGGCTGGAGGTTGGAGTGGCTGTGGAGCAGTGATGGGACGGGGAGCAGGAGTGACTTCCCGAGAAGGTTGTCTCTGTTTCCCTTCGGATCACGTGCTCCGTGGCAGAAACATTCTTAGAAATATACTGCAAAATAAGAAGAATCACACAGATCAGCCACCATTCATCAATCTGTGAATGCCGCCAAATAAAAATTTGGCTGGCCTGATTATTTCTGGTGAAATCAGGTGAGGGCTGAGTGAACCCAGAAGTTCTGCACCCCACAGGAAGGGACAAGGAGGGTGGAGGCTTTTCTCTGCCCCTTCACTTTGAACACTGGGAAAGGGCTGTGGCACAGGGACTGCAGAAGGGTTTGGAGAGCCAAGGGATTCCCCAAAGGACAGTGGTACCATGTGTAGCTACTGAGCAGAGACACATCTCTGCCCACAGCTGGTTACACCCGACTGAGTACCAGCAAAAAGAGAGCAACATGAAATCTGTCAGAGATGTGAGTCCTACAGAAACTCCAGATGTGATCCAAATGTTTATGCTGAGATATTCCTTCATCTAACAACCAGCCCTCCTTCTCACAGGGGCACTAAGCTCTCTGAGAGAGTCAGTACTGTGGGGCCAGGGGCTGTGGTTCTTAGAATTCCCTTTCCCCTTCCTTCATGGTTGGGATCCAACCTAGCTAAATGTTAATATCCTAAGGCTGACCCAACAGAGCTTGCAGCTGATTCATTGGACTCATTTACATCTACTTCTCGTTTGGCTCTGCCTCCCCCTTCCCTTTTTCTGACCCCTTTCAAGGCCTTGGTCCAGCAAGGCACTTCAGCCCATTGATGGCCCTTGACTTCACGGGGTTTGATGGGAATCTCTCACAAGTGAAGTCATGAGAGTGGCTGAACTGGCCTCTGGATCCTGTCCTGGAGAGACTTAGATTGTTCTCATTGGTGTGACAGTGGCATCCCACCAGGACAGAGCCCCTGGCATGGGCAGGTGGGCTGATGGACAGCTGACCACATCACCATGACGTGTTTCACCACGGTGACTCTGGTCACTGCCGTGCTGATCCCATTTGTCATCCCACCAAGTGGGACCTGACAGGATAGAGTAATAAACAGGAAACATTGGGAACATCTCTCCTAGTGGGAATCAGGGTCACACTTGATTAATCAAAACAAGCCTATCCCAAATGCCTGAATCTCATCCTGTACTTCAAAGCAAAATCACATTTCCCTTCAGATGTTGGTTTTGGAAATGTTTCTGTGCAGAATCTTTCCTTTTGCTCAAGTTTGTTTGGGCTTTGCTACTCACACACAAGCACACAGGTGTGTAAGGATACACATCCACGTCAAACCCCTGGCAGAAAACATCCCCTCAGGAGCATGCAGGGAGATGGAGGCAAAGGGTCTTACATCAGCCATTTGGATTTCCTCAGGATCCAAACGTGGATGGCTTGGCCCGTTTGCAAGGCTCCGGTTTTGATGAGCAGGACACATGTTCTGCCGCAAGTGGTTATGCATTTGTTTTCTTTGTTTCCTTTAGAACAGAAAAAATCTATTAGGAACCCTTCTCTCATGGGGCTCTGTGCCCCCAGAGATGAAAGAGAAGGCAAGTCTTCAACATGGGAATATTCCAATAGTATTTGCAGAAAGTTGCAAACAACACAAAAGAAGGCATTCAACACTTAACACCTCCTACTGCTTTTCCAAACAAAAGGTCAACTTTTCTTCTCATGGACAATTTGGGAAGCTGGGTCCAGGGTCCCCTTTCCAAGGTAAGGGCCAGCACAATGTAGCAGAGCCAGCTGGCAGTGGAGGAGAAAAGTGGGGAGAAGGGGAAGTCAGTCCTGACTCAGCCTTGGTGACAAAGCACTTGACTCGTCCTGCATGAAGGACAAAGTGGCACAGCCTGCCCATGCCCAGGGTGAGACATCTGCTCCACAAGACCCATTGACTGCAGGGGCACTCTGAACTGAAGTGCAGGCTGAGTAGGGAGAAAAGTGCTGTCCAGGCAGGGAAGGCTGACCATAAAAGAGGTTCCCAGGTCTCCTGTTCCATTAGGATTGCTCTGGAATCCCTGCAATGTGCAGAGCTGAGCCCTCAGCTCCTGCACAACAGCCCAGTGTGCTCCTGCTGGCAGAAGCTGAGCTGCTGGCTTGGGGGCCAGCTTTTCTCTGTAACACAGCATCACCTGGCTGGGCAAAATGATGTTCCAGGGGACAAGCAAATGGTGCCAGGAAAATGTCCTATTCAGACACAGTCTGGTAGGCAGTTTCCCTGGCCTTCCTGGGAGTACCACAGCACACCATCTCCTAAAATTAGCATCTGGGTGAAAAGCATGGACGTGTGGAACATGAACACTGCCACTCACTAACCTGTAGCCAGTTCTTGCCTGTGAGCCCCCCATACTCACTTGGTTTTACAGTAAGCTACCACACAGACGATGCCCACCACAAGCAAGGCAACACAGATTCCCGTGATGGTTAAAACCCTCTTCTGGTAGAGCTCCTCTGCTTCTGCAAATGGAGAGAAAGGAACCAGTTACTGATGGGCTCCAGCACCTGGGCTGCTTCTGGCTGCAGGGGAACCAGCACTGCACGGGGGTGAGACGGAGGACAGGGCTCGGGCAGACCTCCTAGTAATCCTCTGCCAATCCCTTGCCTGCCTAATGGCTGCCCCAGACCTGAGCCCAGCTGGCCCAACCTTCCTCGCCCCTCAAAAGACCCTTTTTGTCTCCCTGTGCCTTTGCCCTCTCTCTTTCTGAAGCTCACCCCTTCTGCACTCACACTTCTCACCTTCCCTTCCTTTCCCACCGTGGCTAATCTCACAGAGCCCCATTAATCTCCTCTCCCTTCCAGCAGATCCCCCCTCTCTGGTGCCTTGAGCAGCTGGCACAGGAGCCCTGGAGCATGGCCCACTGCCCAGGAGCACACAGGAGCCCCGTGATCCCTGACCCCAGGCTCAGGATGCCTCTGCCTCCAGCAGCTGCATGCCCTGGAGCAACAGGTCCCAAAGCATGCAGGTGCTGAAAGGGACATCCTGCAACAGTCAAAAAGCAGCATGAGGATGGAAAAGTGACAGTGTGTCAGGCAAAGAAAAGGGAGTGGAGTGATTAAAATACAGGATTCTTAATGAAACCCTAGGAGGAGATTGGTACCATTGCATCAGGCAGCTCAGAGGCACACACAAAATGTCAGCAGCTTGCTGCTGCCTCTCAAACACCACCAAGTGTCACGGGCTGCCTGTCAAACCAGAAGAGCCAGTCACCTGCACCAAAACCCAGACCAGGCTGGAAGGGAGGGATTCATTCCCACCCACCAAAGCTCCCAGGAGATGCTCAGATCTCTGCACTGCACCCAGGCAGCAACACCATGGCCAGGACACCTCTTCCTTCATGGCTACCCCAGAGCAGATGTGACATCCAGCAACCCCTGCCAAGAGCAGCAGAGGCAATTTGGGCTCTCCAGCTGGATGTCTGAGAGAAGGATTCAGGGCAGAGCTGCCATGAGGGTTCCAGCTCAGCAACTATGAACAAAGTCCTCATGTCCCCACCCTATGTGTTAGTGTTAAACTTATTGGGGTTTGTGCCTTTAATATTCATTGATTTTTTTTTTCATCTAGATTAGGCAATAAAAGTCATGCCATGGCTGATGTGCTCAGTGTGCTTCCCCACACCACTCAAAATACCTTGAACAGACCATGTTCCACCCCCTGTGCCACCAAACACTCAAATACAAAACCAGAAGAGAAACAGGTCTGGTCCCAGAAACCCCTGGGACGAGACTTTAGCAAAAAAGAAAAGTGAATGGGAGGCAATGGAACATTCCAGACAACTGGATATTTAGAACAATTTCAGCTTGCCATTCTAGGTTGAAAAAAGCATTTTTGGAGAAAAAAAAAATTGGTGCTAGGAAAAATGGTCACCTCCTTCTAACTCTCAAAATGGGAATGGACAAAGGTTTGGTAAACAAGGACTGGCAAGAAAAACAACCTTGGAATTAAGATGCAAAATATAATAAACAAAGCTTTCTTGTGGTTTTTTTTTTCCTTCCAAGGAAGCAGGTGGAGCTGGAATGGGGGAAGAGCCCACTCTGGGGTGAAACTCCTCCTTCAAGGACTCTCCCCTTCTTTGGTATGGGTGCTGCATCCCAGGCATCAGCAATCATGGCAGATACGATTTCTTGCTCCTACACATCTTTGGGACCTGGATTACAGTTGTACAGCTCTCTCCTTCAGACAGGAGTTTCAGAGATTTTATACAAACTAGGAAAACCAGCTGGGATCACATCCTGGTTATGTGGATGGCAATGGGCAAGAATTTTGCTACTTCTCAGCAAAAACTACTTTACCAAAAAAAAAAAAAAAAGCTGGGAGGGAGGTCAATTTTCAGCAAAAATCCTTCAATAGCAAAGCTTTTTGCTACAAAGACTTTTTTCCCTAAGCAGAAATAATTCCCTTTGAATCATGGAGGAGGAAGAAAGAGCAAAGACATTAAAACTATGGGGGGGGAGTTTATTTTCTTTTTTCTTTTCTTTTCTTTTTCTTTTTGTTTGATTGTTTGTTGTTGTTGTTGTTGTTGTTGTTGTTGTTGTTGTTGTTGTTGTTGGTTTATTTGGCTGGGTTTTTTTTACCTATAACAGGACAAAATTCTTTGGGCCAGGCTCAAATCCCAGCCTTGGTTCTGGTGGCCATGTCATTATGGGACCCTGTCTCTGGTGGGTCTGACTGCCCTGAACCTTCATCTGACTTGCAGGGGAATGTTTCAGCTCACCAGAAATGCAGATTTGGCCTCTCTGTCTCGAGCTGACAGCTTTGCTACACCAAGCAGTGAAGTGTGAGACTGTGCATCACTGCTGCAAGCTAAAAATTGAATGATCTGCTGATAGTAATTTAGCTTGGCTCCCAACATCTCATTAAAGCTGATGCTCAATAACAGTATCTTCACATTGTGTGACCAGAGACACTGCTACTGAGAAATTTCTCCCTCTTCAACAGAAGGAGGGAGTGGCCCAAGCAACACCTCAGATGAGGCTGAGCAAAGCTTTACATGTTTTTAATTTTTTGAATAGCTCATTTGCAGAACCTAATCCTCCGATTTTTAGGCACTTTTCAAATAGCACACAGGCAAAACTGAAAGAAAACCCTCCAGTTTTAATCAGAAACCCTGAGACAGGACAAAGTGAAGGACCATTTCCACTAATCACTTGGGGCAAAACCATCTCAACAGCAACAGAAAGGAAATGAGAGAGTGCAGGCTGCAGCTTTGTATTTGAGCAGGTAAGATCCCAGAGCAGGTCCATTCGTGTCTCTGTGCTCTACAAACACATCTTCAGCAGCAGCACCATCACTTGTACAGCAGCAGACACGGAGAACAAACCATGTGGGGCCACACAATGCCAACAGAGCAGCCATGGTGCCACAGCAAGGCATGGCAGTGACAGACAAACGGCAGAGGAGAGATGCTGCAGACAGGATGTGTGTGCTTCTGTGCTGACGTGGAGAATGGATGGGGAACAGGACAAAAGGTCAACAAAAAAGGGATGTCAAAAATCCTCAATTTGAAGGTTTGTCCAAGTGTATTAGCATTAGCAGCACCACTTTCTCTGAAGCTCCCTGACTATAAAATTCCCACATTTTCTGCTCCAAGGGGATGCCCCCAGTAGTCCTGGGGGATCAGGCATGCCGAAACTAGAGGAGATACAGCTTCAGTTAGTCAATGTCCCTCCACCTCAGGGACCTCAGAAGGCAATTTAGGATCCACAACTGGAAGACTGGTGTCCTCATACCTCTAGCAAAGGGAACTGAAGCATCTTCATGTGAAGATCTGCTCTGGATGACACTGCCAGGCCAATGCTTTTAGGTTAAGTGATCAATCATAGAATCATCACAGAATCCTTGAATGGTTTGGGTTGGAAAGGACCTTAAAGCTCATCTTGTTCCAACCCCCTTGCACTATCCCAGGCTGCCCAACCCCTCTGCTCCCTCCTGACCAGCCCTCCCTGCTCTTGGCTTGCACGCTCCAGGGAAAACTTGCCTCAAGGATTTGATTTCCCAGCTGCTTATTCAAGGGATAACTTGATGTATATCTAAAACCAGACTGAGGAGAATGGAAAGAAAATAATATGATTATGAGTAACTGGGCAGGAGCAGGTAAATGCCCAAAGGGGATATTTTTAAAAGCATTTAACTTACTGCAGTGTTTTCCTAAGCTGGCCACTGGGGTGCTCAGCATTACACCCTCCACTCTCATGGGCAGCTACTGACTTCCCAGGGATAGTTTTCTAGACTAATTTGTCTCATGGCACAATTTCTCTTGGCCCAATTTTATCCTGCTCAAGAACCAAAAGGAGCTGCTAAAATTTGGGAGGTGGAATGGCAAAGCCCATCCTGACCCTTTGCAGGATCTGGTGGAGGTTAGTGTGACTGGGATGGCAACTTCTATAACAGCCCTGATATTTCTAGAACTTCTCTTCCCGTTCCTGGAATGCCTGCAGTGCCTGCTGGCAACCTTTTGGATGGACACAAGAGCCCAGGTTTTCAGTTAAATACACAAAAGCATGTTGAATGGAGATGTATGGCAATTGTAACATCCCAGTCATGCCACACACACCGCACTGCTGCTTGGAACAAAGAAAAAAGTGCTGCTAAAAATACACCTGCATTTTCTTAGGTTTGCATTTAGAATTTGTGATTTGCTTTGTTTTGGTTTTGGTTGTTGTTTTGTTTGGTTTTTGTTGGTTTTTTTTTTCAATCCAAACATCTATCTTGGTGCCAGGGAAGAGAACAGAACAGCTGATTTTTTAATCATCCCATTAAAGCCATAAATATAATGTTGGAAGCTCTTAATGGCTTCTGATTAATAAATGAATGGTTGTTCCATACCCTTTAATTCAAATCCAAGATGCTCTGCCAATGCAGAAAGAAGACAAGGAAGAGAAAGAGAAAAAGAAAAACAGGTCTGTCAGAGAACTCTAAAATACAAACACACACACTGTGCAGTTACAGCAGGTTAGCTTTTGGTAGGCTCAGCAGCACTCACACAGAGACACTGTATGCTTCAGAGCATTTCAAACCCCCACCACAACTCACATGTTATGCAAAGAAAGACCCAAACAAATTGCAGTGGAAGTTAATTATGAATTCTTTCAGTTAATTATGAATTCTTTCGAGATGAGCCATGTTTGTTAGTACCTGATATGGAATTCACTGTTTAGGCAGGGGAAAAAAAAAAAGAAAAAAAATAGGAAAGGTACACTTGTTCTGAAACAACTCCTGACAGGTCAAAACACATAGAGACTGCATGAGCCTGGTGAAAACCATTCATTCCCTTTCCACAGGGCAGATCTGCCCTGGCTGGTCGCCCACGCCCGCTGTGCCCGGGGCTGTGCTGCAGAGAGGAGCTGGGCACGGGGCTGGGAGGGTCCTGCTGGGGCCTGGGGCTGGCCAGCACCGTGCTGTGCCCCCCTCAGCCCAGCCCAGGGCACAGCAGCCCTGGCAGCACCAGCTCCCCATGCGCCTGCCCTGCCAGCCCTGCCCTGCCAACTTGCTGCGAGGTGCCCGGGCAAGGCAATGCATCCAAAAGTGCAAATGGCACTGAAAGCTCCCCTCAAGCCTTCCAAACTGCACTCCTGCCGTGGCTCTGCATTGTTTTAGTGTGCTGCACAAAGCCCAGATGGGAGCATGTGCTTGCAGATTCACATTCAGCACGAGTAAGATTGCAGCTCATCTTGCAGAGACAGTGCTAAGCACAGGAGTCTGTCCAATGAACCAACAGTGCCAAACAGGTATCCAGGATTTTAGTCATTTCCCATTTTCCTGAATTCCTGTCATTTTCCAGACATCACCTAAAGACAGCTTTTCTTACATAAACATGAAAGTTCTCCATACTTACCACCACACACAAAAGTGAGCTCTGCTGCTCCCAATCACCATGCACACAAGATTATTTGCAGCTTGGAGATGTCCAGATTTATTTACTATATTTTCCATAGGAACTGCTTTTTGCTGCACAGAAATATTGGCTTTCTTTTGCAGTGCTGTTCAAAATGTAGGCGGGGAGGGGAGGGGGGAAATTGGCACTAATTGTTACAGAACATGTAAACACGAGTTCTAAAGCAGGTTCTTCTCTTCAAACCAGGGCTGATGTTTGGGGGAGATTTTGGAGGGGGAAGTTGGGGTTCTTTAAGGTTTTGCATAATTTAAAGGCCACAAAACCTGGCTGCTCTCTGCTTCACATCTAACATTTGTGTAAAAGAGCATTTCACAGTCATTTTGTGCACTTTTGTACATTTTGTGGCAGTGACATGGACATAATGTGGTGGGCAGCAGAGAACTGGACAGAATATATTCACCCCAAACCACCCAGCTACCACATCCAGCCCTGACCTATTCCTAAGCCTTCCTACCATTGCCCACACCTGTTTCCCCTGACACTGACAAATGCAGGTAGAGATACCTCAAGTTTCATCCATAAATCTAACCTGCTGGTCCATCTGCACACAGACATCCCTCCCTGTTCCAGGGTGTTTTGCAACATCTGCAGCTGCACATGGATGCAGTTCAAAACATTTTCATGATTTTTTGCAAACTCAGAAACTCCTGTGAGAACAGAGGTGGTGGGCAGGACCTGAGGAGCGTGAGCCTCTCTCATGTCAGAGCTGCTGTTTCCTTTGGCTCCCCAGGCTCAGAGACAGGCAGCTGGCTGGGAAACCTGTGCCAGTGTCTCATTGCCATCACAGGGAAGAATTCCTTGCTAATATCCCATCTAAACCTGCTCTCTGTCAGTTTGAAGCCATTCCCCCTTGTTCTGTCACTCCAAGCCCTCTGAACCTCTCCACGTTTCTTGTTGTCCTCTCCAGCTTCAACAGGACAAGCTCCATTGGAAGCAATTTATCCAAGGGCTACCACTCAAATAAATCGGGGTGAGACAGCCCTGAGATGGCAGCTGTAGGCTGAGGAAATGGGCAAAGCATTTTTCTCATAACCTTCATCATCATCATCCTCCTGTCTGCTCTGCACACATCCTCCCTGGTCAGGGCAAGCTGAGCACCCTGAACTGCTGTGGCACTCCCCATGCTCCCTGAATCGGGCACAGGAGGGGTTATTTTGGAAAATCTCATTCCAAATGCGCCTCCTGAATCTTTCTGAAAATGTTTTTTCTCAGCATCAGACAAAAGACAAAATCCTGCATTTACTTCATCTGCAGTGACTCTGTGACTATGATGCATTGTAGTTATTTTAAAAGATGAAAAGAAAAAACATTCAATGTAAAATATTCCTGTAGGAGCAACACCTCAAGCAAGATGACTCTCACTGAACTGTAGATTTATAGGATGATTAAAAAGGATAAAAGCCTTAGCAAACAGTTGTGAAAGCTGTGGCTGTGCTCACTTGGTGTTCAGATTGCCCAAGAAGGTCGATAAGATGTTTAGTTACTGCACATTATTCCCTCAAAATGCACTCTCTGGGACACAGAGCATGCTCCAAGGCAGGAAACAAAGTGAAGAACTGACAACTGAGGACTAGCAGGATAATAAATTGGTGATAATTTTGTTGCTAACCAATTGTGTTGACAAGAGCAGCACTTGCAGGTCTCTGATTCAGGTTTTTCCCAGGGTGTGCAGGGAGCAATGCAAGACAGGGGGCATGATGGGGACAGAGGACACTGTGCTGTGTCAGGAGCTGGGTGACACGAGCGATCTCCAGGAACAGGAAATCTGTAAATGTTCCACAGCCATTCACGTTCTCCAGTACTGCAGCAATCAAGCAAATTTGGTTGGCATCAAGAGTCCGAACACAAAACAACAGAGTGTTCAAAATCTGCTGTGGATTCGGAGCATGCAATTAACTTTAGGAGATCCCAAGGGGAACCTGTGCTGTGTCCTGGGGAGAGGGATCACCCTGCCATGCTGAACCACAAACACCCTGTGATTCCCCAGCCACACCAAAGCACAGCCATCCCCCTGTGATTCAGGGGTCAGCAGTTACCCTGTCACTGAATGGAGGCTGCAGAATGCCTGTGGAATTTAAAATGCTGCTAAATATTGGTTTGGGGGTCAGACGAGTGAGAGGTGGAGGAGGAAGCAGAAATTTTGGTCAAATAAAGAAATAATCTTTCATTTATCATTTTTGTATTGCAGTCACAGCAGGTAGGAAGACACTGCTGAATAAGTGAGGTGAAAAGAGAAGCTAAAATTCAGATCCAGACCTCCCCAGAAGAGCTTGAGGTGGTACAGGACACCTCACCTGAGCACGAGGAGCCAGAGGCCACCCAGGGTCAGTCCCACCTGCCAGGTGAGTGCTGGGGGAGAGGGACCATCCTCCAGACAAACAAGAAACCTCTCACCCAGCGAAGCCACACTGCTCCACAATGGCTGGGCCAGCAGCACTGGGGCCAGCTCAGGCAGCTGAGGACAAAGCTGCTCTCCCAAGGGATACCTGCTGGAAATCCTGCTCTGTGTTTCCGAGCAGACCAGGAGGAAGGCTCCAATTGAGAATCAGAATTCAATTTGTAAGGAAATCAAGAATTAAATATGGGGTAAAAATGGAGAATATGCTAGATGACATTGCCTGAATGTGAATGTCAGCTCTGTTTGAGGGTGTTTACAGGCAGGCTGCAGGCTGCAATTTTAATTGGATCACAAAGTAGAAAATGAAAATGTTTCACTAACCAAGATGAATGGTATGACATTTGTTCTCCAGATTGGTGATGATTATTTGTGGAGATGAATAAACAGCAAAGTTAAGATGAAGTTTCAGTTTCCACAAGCAAGAGAGAAGCATAAATATAAAACTTTATCCCAATTTTCTAAACTGTTCCATAAATCACGAGTGGAAAGAATCCAAATGTGCAGACTTAGGAAACATAAATGTTCCTGCTGACCACGTTTAACTTTCAGGATCTCAGCTGCACCAGGACTGAAATAGCTGCAAACATGCTTTACAAAACCTTTGCCACCAGCCAGCCCAAAGCCTGGCAGGGTATTGGTAAACCTCCAGGAGGATTTACCAAAGACCTGAAAAGTTGCTTGTAGAAGAGAGAAGATAGAGGAAGATCTTGATCTGATGTAGAACAGGCAGCTGTGAAACACAGGTGCCAGCACAACTTTAAAAAAAGAGTTTCTTAGAAGGAAGGATGATTTTGGACAAGGTTCTGTCTCTTGGGAAAGCTGCAAGCCCTAGCTGTGCCCGTGGAGCTGGACGCAGGAGGCAGCTCTGCACTGGGTGAGCCTCCAGCAGAAGGAGAGAATTCCTGACCCTTCTGGACAGCACTCTTCAGCCAGGTGTGCCAGCAGAGAGGAAAATCTGGCTGCAGAGGCTCAATGGCCTATAGATGTCAGTGCTGTGGATTCATTCTGGCTGTGCAGCAAGAGCCTGAGGTGTTCCATTCCCAAAGCAGGGACAGAGACCCTGTGCCCTGTGCCTCTGCAGGGACCTGTGCCACAGGGGCCACCTGACAGCTGCTCCCATGGGTTTGTCCTTGGAGACACAGAGTCATGGAGACCTTGATGTGAAAAACCTTTTAGCAAGAGGATTTAGTGACTCATCAGCCATGGAAACAACTCACTCTGTTCTCACCTGCCAGGGCATTCCTCAGTTCCATGCAGCAATTGCAGACAATCACTGTCCCCTCTGTTCACTGCCATTAATTCCATGCAGTTTAAATTTCAACTGATTTAAATGCTGCTTTAATGTCCCTCTCTAAGGTTTTCTAAACAAAATGATCTCCTAACCCTGATCCATCAGCCTTATGTGCGGACAGAGTTGGGACAGACTGGGGCTTCTCTGAGCTACCCCATTAATACAATTCCTAGTGAGTTTCTGTGAACCAATCTGGTAGAAAATAGCAACACTGTGAGCCTGATATTGAAAAAAAAACCCCATCTTTAACATTTCTCTTCATTTTCAAGCAGTGGTGTCTATATCCAGAAGGGCTGGCAGTAGGCACCTGCTCATATGGTTGGAACAGCAACATAAACAAACATCACATCTCAACTCTCACAACTCTCACATGTGAGAAAACCTACCTAAATACACCTAATTTTCATCTTAATGTGGTCTAGCAGGTGTTTTGGGCAATCAGAGAAAAATAAACCTCCAGAGCTACCTGTCAAAGAGACAAAGACAGCCTGAACTCCTGGAGAACACCGGGAGTTTTACCTGAGCAAAATGCAAATAAGGGTTTAAACCAGAGAGGTAGGAAGCTGCTCCCAAAAGGAGGACACACAACATCTGCCAGGATGCTGGGATGCTGCACCATCTCCATCTGTGGCCCAAATTCAGCAAAGTATCTGCCATATCTTTTCAGAACAGCACCTTCCATTTAGCTCACTCTGCAGAGACTCTCACTCAGCCCTGGGATATACCTAATAAAAGTCATTGTCATATTTAATATTCATATTAAAGAATCAGGAGGATCCAATCTAGGCCTGAAAACCTGAAATACCCCAAATACATTTAAAACAACACCAATATAGGTGTCCTTATTTAAGTATCTGTCAAATGCTGGCAGTGTTCTCAAAACATGAATCAGGGCAGAGCTATTTTATTTCCAGTGGAAATGCCTGAACCTCATTTAATCTCTTTCAGCTTTTGACCTGTCAGAACCCATATGGGATGAAGCACTGAGTGAATTATGGAAAATCAGCAACTTCTGCTGTGCCCTAATTATTGATCAAAGGAGAAGGTAAGCATTTGCAGGGTCCACACTTGAGTGAAATGCTTTTCCTACTCAGAAAAAGAGAAAGTTCAGTGCAAGCTTTTCTTCAGTGCTGCTGCTATCTATATTACCCAACTGTGACCTGAAAGTGAAAACAGCTATAAACATGTATGAATCATCTTCTTATGTGAATTTTATCCAAGTTCAGACAGGTAGCCTGGATTGTTGAGCTGCTTTTACCTTACTATGCTGTGGTTTAAAGCAAACTTGAGGTAAGGAAATGTACATGTGTCAGTTTTAAAGCTGACATTGTTCCTCTAACACGTGAATAAAATTAAAACAAATCTCAGTCCCATAAAAAGCTGGATTCTGCAAGCTGGGGGAAAAAAAAAACACATGCTGTTTACTCCTGCCATTAATGCTCTCAAAAGGCATTTTCCTGACATAAAACTCATTTTCACCCCTGTTTTGGTTTTGCAGCATGGCAGCAATAATGTTTAAGCCCGTTGGACACCACCTCATGAAACATGCTACAAATCAGCTCCATGGGGTGAGCATCCCACTGCTGGCTGCAGCCCTGACACCCTTCCAGGGCTTCCAAGAGGGAAGGAAACCCTTTAGCACCAGGTGAAAGATCAAAATAGAACATTCTGGGCTGTCATTTTAAAAAGAGTTTGCTCGGATGTTAGAGTCTGGGAGGATAAATCAATGGAGGTTTCAGCTTCGGAAGCCAATTTGGAACAAAAGGCAATGTAAAAACACTGAGCTGTCCCAAGGGCCCCACAAAGTCCATTTGCATCTTGTCTCTGTATGCTCCATGCAAGGGAGTCTAATTCCAGCACTTGCCAGCTATTAGCACGTGCTAATGAGGCTCCTGCAATTCCAGTCCAGGATGAGGACGGCAGGAATTAGACTTGGAGCAGTGGGAGAGGCATTCTGGCAATCAAGGAGCCATCCTGAAGAGGCATTTCTCCTCTGGTTACCACTAATTAAAGCCTCTTTTTGGCTCTTTTAAAAAAGCCTCTCTTTAACCCCACCATTTGTGGCGTGTCCAGTCAGCCAGCATGGGGGCAGGATGGGGTTCAGGGACACTCACAGAGGGTCACAGGGAGGGTCACAGCTTTTCTGCACTGTAATTGCATCTCCTTCCAGGGCAATCCCTACCCAGACCAGGATCTCACTGATGATGTGACACTGACTGAAGAGGGACCCAGAAAAATCATCCACCTTGACCACCATGAGCTGGTTATGTCTATAAGTGAGACCTGTAGGAACTGGAAACTAAACTGGGGAGCCCTGAGTGCAAAGGCTTTATGGTATTCACACCCACAGTCACTGTACTTAGGCTCAATCCCATATGCAAGGCTGTCCAACCACCTAGGAGAGACAGAACACCTCTGTGTCCAGGAGGGACACAGTCTGATGCCCACTTGGCAGGTTTATCCTGTATCCTGCATGGCAGTGGGGCTGGGAAGCCCAGAGGCAGAGGGAGCCACCAGTGTGACCTCTGTGCCACAGACTGTAAAGTGATTTCATGACAGTCACACCCTGGCTGTGATTTCTTCCTTTGGTTCAAGGAGACTCTCACCCCCCTCGCAGGAGTGGTGGGAAAATGGTCAAATCCTGCACTGAACAGCACAGGGAAAATGCCCAAATCCTGCCCTGCACAGCACAGGGAAAATGCCCAAATCCTGCCGTGTATGGCACAGGAGAAATGCCCAAATCCTGCCTTGCATGGCACAGGGAAAATGCCCAAATCCTGCCCTGAACAGCACAGGGAAAATGCCCAAATCCTGCCTTGCATGGCACAGGGGAAATACCCAAATCCTGCCTTGCATGGCACAGGGGAAATAACCAAATCCTGCCCTGCACAGCACAGGGAAAATGCCCAAATCCTGCCTTGCATGGCACAGGGAAAATGCCCAAATCCTGCCTTGCACAGCACAGCCCATGTCGGGACAGCAGTGCTGGCAGGCCCAGCTCCACACACAGCACAGGCTCATCTCACACAGCACACCCACCACATGAACTCTGCACTTTGCCTGGAAAGAGCAAGCAGCACTCAGCTCAATCAGAAATGAAAGCAGAGCCCATTGTAACAAACAGGGAGGTAACGAGCCCCAGTTCTCCTCTTGGACACGGTCACAGCTCCTTTAGGACCAAGCAGAGCTGGGAGTGCACAAGACAGGAAGAGGGCTCTTGGAGAACAGAAGAACCTGCTTTAAGGACATGACACAGAGCTACAACGACAAGGAGAGAGAGAAGTAGAAAGAGACATACTGGAGAAGCTGACCATTGCGAAATGCTGACACCGGTCTCCTGTGAATTCGATCGGACACCTACCGGAAGAGAGAAAACCAGAAAGAGAGAAACAAGATAGCAAAATGACACCCAAACAGGCTGAAGTGAGGCCCCTTCTGATCCCTTCCACGGCTCCTCTCTGTCTGCTTTCAGCCTTCACCCTTACCTGCAGCCCTAAGCCCTACCCAAAGCTGACACCAAGAGCCATCCCTGACTAGAGCACGCTACATCCACCGCTGTGCCCGGGAGGGTTTAAGTAGTGTGGTGCATTTTTTGTCTTCAAACATACTTTGCTTAGGATCTGGCATGTACAATCGCAAAGGCAGTTTCTCCAAACATCTCTGTCCGAAGAATCCATTTGGACATCTGGAGGGGAAAAGGGGAGAAATCACAGAACATGTCTGGCACAGTTCTTGAGGCTAAGGTCAGAAATAAAAAGTGCATCGTGATGAATGGAAAAAATAAAGGCTTTACATGCGTATTTACTCTTTGCTTTCACCAGGCACCTGTGACATCAGTGCTCCAGCTCTGGTTTAGGCCTGGGTCTTCAAGCAGGCAGCCAAGCCCCTCCTGCTCTGCCCTGCTCTGCCTGCCTCCTTCCTTCTCACCTGCTACCAGCTGGCAGGAAGACTGAGATGGGCTGGATGCTACTCTCAGAGACTCTGTGGAGCTGCTCTGCAGGCTGGCAAGAGGCACCAAAAGCAGAGAGCAGCTGCTGAGGCGACAGCGAGCGTTGGGCGTGGAAAGCATCTCCCCATGGTGACCCCAGAAGTACCAGGGGTGTTCTCGGGGAGGTTAGAGAGAAAGCACGTGCAGAGTCTCTGTGTTAACAGAGAGGAAGGGACAGAGAAGAAAGCTGAGCTGAGCTGAAGGGGTCTCACATGCTGTGAGAGGCTCTCTCAGGCTCTGTCCTGGCCTGGGTCACCTGAGGTGTGCCAGCCCATGGGCACCAGCTACACAGCCATGGGATGCTCAGCTGGCAGGGAAGGGCCACCAGGCACTGGCACCAGCCCATGAGCAGCTCCCCAGAGCTGAGCCAGGATTGGGGAGCACAGGGCCATGGGCAGGGTGCAGCAGGAGCTGCAGAACCACCCAGGGTGAGCAGCACTGCACTGTCATCCTCTGCAGCTGCAGGTGAGCCTGGGAAGTGATGGGAGCCCAGCCTGGGGTGGTCAAACACCTCTCCCCCAGGCACTTGTCTCCCTCCCTCACTTCACATCTTCTGGATATTCCTTGGAATCTGGGATCCTGTGCAATTTTCTTGAAGTCTCAGCTCTCACCTCCCTGTCCCACAACTCCCTCCCTTCTCAGCACACCTCTCTTTCCTCTGAGCCTAAGAGGGCTTTATCTTTATAGCATTTCAACATCTGCTTTTCAATTTTTTGTGAGTGGAGCTGCAGGCTCTGCACGTGACACATGTCAGACCTTCCTTATTCTCAAAATCTCACTGTCCCACAGTGGTCTGCAAGTGGTCAGCAAGGAAGGGACTGAAAGACACCTCATAGAAAACAGATGAATCAGATGCCAAATCTGACGTCAGTGGCTCAGCTCCTGGCCAGGCCTCTTCAAAGGGCAGCAGGAGGTTGCAGCAGCCACAGCAGTGTCAGGCAACTGCTCCCAACCTGTGCATTGGGTGGGGGATGGTCTAGGTCTATGTCCAGGTCCAGGTCCAGGTCCAGGTCCAGGTCCAGGTCCAGGTCAGTCCAGGTCCAGGTCCAGGCTCCATGCAGAAACCCTTGATCTTTAGTAGTTGTACTCCATCATGGACATCCACTGACCTGGCTTTGGCACTTGATTTCTCGCTGGATTTCGCTGCAGTTTGAGTAGGCCTGAGCTGTGCAAAAAACCTGCTGTACCCTCACTGCCATGGCCAAATGTGGGTCAGCATCTGGGTTTTTGGGACCTGTGCTCACACCTCTAACTGGGAGTGTGCTGGGCCATTTGTGCCCCCCAAACTGCTCATGGAGAACTTTAGGGCATGGCTCTGCACGAGGCTGCACTGAGCTCTCCAGTCACACCCTTCAGTTCCTCAGTATCCAAGTCACTTCTGAAACTGAAAATTGAACTCCCTAGTCAGGCAAATATCTTTGAAAAATTGGCACTTTTTTCTCATTCTTGGACGTTCATCTCGGGGCACAGGAAAGGGAGATGAACCAGCCATACCAAGGAAAGCTCAGCCCAGGGGGTCACCATCAGACATGGGGCCTGTTGGCCTTCCCTGCAACGAAGCAGAGGAAGCTGGTGCTGGGAAGTGAAGGAAATGCCCCACTGTCAATCAAAAAGCACAAACCTGAGGCACTGGGTGGCACAGCCTCACAAAAACAGCCCCAGGACTGGAGAAACCCTTCAGAGATGGCTTTGAGCAAGGAATCCAAAAGAGAAGGTGTCTTCCCAATCCTTTTTTTTTGAAGTTTTTTCATCACCTCTGACAGAGTCAGGAACTTATTCACAGAGTCTTCAAGGGAATCCAGTTGAGCTTGCAAGGTGCTTCCCATCTCTCTGGGATCTGACATTTCCTGGATGCTGTGAGCACACCAAAGGGCCTCAAGGTGCTCTTGAACGAAGCAATTGTCCCACCCACCCCAAAAAGGGGTGTTTTGTCAGAAAGGAGCTAAAATTACCTCAGCTGCACACCTGCAAGAGGTCAGCCAAGGCTGGAACTCCAGTGTGACCGAGGCTGCATGAAAGACTGAAAATTATGGGAAAACTGGTGGAAGGAAATAAAAGCCCAGAGAAAGGAATTGGTAAGAAGTGAAAAAGCAAAACAAAAAGGTGTCAAAGAGGCTTTGATGCCATGACAGCCACCATACAGCCCATCTTCAGATCTCTGCAGTCAGCCAGGCGTGGGTGGGGAGAGGAGCTCTCAAGACAGAAGGCAGGAGACAACTGCCTTCCCTGTGTCTAGGACAGCTAGGATTTTCATCTGGAGTTACCCAGTGATTCAGCACTGGGAGAAGTGACAGGAAAAATGGCTCCCTGAACACGAGCACCTTCTGTCACCTCTCAAGCGTGTGTACAAGCTGTCAAGACAGTGTGCCACTCCTGCACACCTGGGTTCTGGCTCCTCATAAGCAAGGCTGCAGGCAGAAGCAGTGACCAGAAGACCTTTGAGAGCATGCAGTGCTTTTGGTTCCTTTTTTTAAAACCTGTCTCTAACTTCTAGGCTGCTGAAGATGATTTATTATTTATGACTGTGGCCCCAGATGTGACTTCAAGGAGAGAAATTTCCAGCATGCTTGGCACATGGTTCTCCCAGTCTGGACAGGAAGAGAAGTAGAGATCATCCCTTCTGCACTAAAATCTGGTTCTTGTGGTGAGGGCAGCTCTTCTGCAGTGAGGGATACACCTGAAAGTTAAGGCTCCCTGCAGCTGAGAGCTGTGAGCTGGGATTGATCATGGCATCCTTCTTCCTGCACGTTTGACTCGAGAGGTTCTGGCTGCCTGGCCCAGAAAACCAAGTCTCTCTTTATTTGGAAAACTCCTGCAGGGACTTCACAGCTGGTGGACTTCCCTCCAATATCACTTTTGGAGTTGATGATGCACTCACAGAGGCACAGTGGGTCTCTCCCAAGGGAAGTGGACAAGGCTGTGGCTGTAGGAATTGTCCTGGGGAAGGACAAGGCAGCACCAACCCCTTGCAGACAGCACCTTGTCCCCTCTCTAGCCTGAGTGGAGACTCCCAAAACTGCCCCTGAAAATTGCTGCAAATGCCATTGAAAATTGCTTGCAAATGCCATTGATAAAACAGGACAGGGATTTTTCTGTGCAGATTCTGTTTTCTGTTATTGCTGGAAAATATCCCATTCCTTTAGTTTTGACCTTAAGACCTTTTCTTTTTTTAATACCCCCATTTTGAAAACATCTGCAAAATTCTGCTCTTGGGTTCAGGATGAATTGCAGTGAGATATTTACATGGTAACAAAAATGCAGAAAGATGATCAGTCAAATAAAGCATCTCAAAAAGCATAAACCAAAATAGTTTGGATGACTCATTTTTATGATGTTTGCTGGGCACTTATTGCTGAAAATTGAGGAACTTCTACATTTTGCCCCATATCAGGGCAGGGCACTAATTATTGTTAATTATTATTTGGTACTTTTGTCTTCCTGCTGGAAGAAAAACTTTTTCTGTCCAGCTGTTGCTCTAAATCTTGCAAGGGTAGGCACATTTCCTTTGCACCCCCAGATCTTAATTAAAATATGCCAAATTCAGTAGCTGTCATAAAGCAACCTATGCTACAGAAAAATGTGAATGAGCAGGTGCTTCAAAATGACACAATAAAGACAAGCTGTAGCAGAAGGACACAATGCACTGAAGTAAGCAAATGGGAAAAAAAAATATGTTTCAAGCACGTTGCTTTTTTGTGGGAAGGGCTGAAAAAGAAGACAGTTCTGTCATTGTCCCCTGACCAGTCCCAGATGATCAGGCTCTGGAGAGCCACAAAAGGCTGGACTCCACCAAATCACTGATGGGAAGAAGAGAAAGCAACCAGAATAAACACAAAGGCCTTCTCCAGAGCAGCTAATCAAGGCATGTTTGCTGCGGAGTGGAGTCCAAAGCTCAGGGACACCCACTGCTGGCTCAGTGTGGGCAGGATCTGCTGCCCTCAGCGAGCCTTTGCTGCTGCAGGATCAGCTCCCACACTCTGAGGGGCCTCGGGGGCTGATGCAGCCACAGTGCACTGAGCTGGAGGCACAGAGGGGCCACTTGAACCCGAGGAGGTACCTGATCTCATCACCCAAGATAAACAGCATGCAAAACCCAAGGAACGAGTCCTGGCTGGTTCGGGGGATTTGGAACAGGATGTGGAGATTTTCACCCTGGGTTCTCCATTTCCAGGGACATTGCAACACCTCCCCACTGTTCACACACCCCTGGCACAGTGACGTCCCTGTGGCTGTGCAATGACCAAATGCCACTGGGAGGGTGGAACAGCTCCAGATGCCACAGGGCAGCTGAGCAAACAGTGCTGCCAGGGGCACCACGGCCATGCAGCATCCCTGTGACAGTCACACCTTTGGATGGTGCTCTGGGAAAGCACAGGGGAGCTGGCAGCCTGGCCAAGACTTCAGAATGATCTTTCTCTTTCCTGGGAAAATCTGCAGGAAACAATATGCTTGGAGATGTGATTTTGAAAATTGGTCACTTGGATTCATCAATTAATTTTAAAACGATCTGATCTTGTCTCCTTTTGCTTTGTTTTGTTTTTTATTCTCTCCTTGACTTTCAGTTTTTGCCTGAGGTGGTCCAGGCCTCTGGCCTGCCTCCCCCATGTAAGGCAGAGCTGTCACCCCAAACCCAGGCTGTTTATCTGTCACATTTGCAAATCATCCAGCCTGATTCTTGTGAGCACAACTGGTCCAACATGATGCTGTTTCATAATACTCTTTAAGTCTTCTGATCCCACACAAGATCCTGGCCCAGAGCTGATCACTTTGATCCCACTGACCACACAGAAGAGATGTGAAGAGCATTTCAGTGGGCAGAGAAGGCTCTGCAGTGATGAGACCTGACTTGATTGCTTTGTTTGGCTGGGAAGACCCCAACTGTACCTCATGTGTGCCAAGACCTAACTGGGGAAAAGATAATTTCTGCTCTTTGGATAGCCCAGCCCTGTGGGGCAGCCAGCAATAAAAGGCTAGAGAAGCCTCCAAGTGCTCTGAGTTGTGCCAACACTCCCCAGGATGGAGGCAGATCCAAGAGCAGAGGCTGCCACTCATCCCAGCACTCTGTGTGACTGGGCACACCAAGCCAGGCTCCACTGCTGTGTGCCCCAGCCCAGCTCAAGGCCTTGTGTGCATCCCTGTGTGCTCTGCTCAGACCTGTCCCTGCCCTGGAGTCAGCTCCTCAGGCCTCTCTGAGCAAAAGGATCTGGAGAAGCCTTGAGAAATTCTTCCTGTCCAAGATCCTGGAGCTTTTTAACTTACAAGGGATGCTGAGTGAGTTCTGTCTGTGTGTGGCTCTGTCATTTCCCAGGTTTATGCAGAAAATTTGCAGAATATTTGAGGCAGGTCCCACTTCTCCCATTTGACTTCCAGGTGGTCTGTTTGCAGAGTCAGGATAGCAGCACAGATCACTTTATGTTCAGATTTCCTTTGATACCAGAATGTGCAGAATTTACTTCAAATTAAGGATAAAATTATGGAAGAACACAATCCAGAAAGACACAATTTCTGGAACAATCCAAGTCCATTCTGGGCTCTTCCTCAGTGAAGAAAATGCTTTATCCAAGGTCTGTCTGAAGCATATTAAAAAGGGAGGGAGGAAGTGGGATTACAAGCAAATACTTTGTTCCTGAGGATTTAAAAGACCAGGAGGAACACGTTTCTGGGAAGCCTGTTATAAAATAATAATAAAAAGCCAGCTGCCAATTTAGGCAATATTTGTTGCAAATCGAGCATGAACCACATCAGGAGAAGAAATTATTGGAGAACTCATCTGCTGGTTTTGGTCCAGACTGCCAGGGGGAAGATCTTCAGGAAGGATTTCCTGTGCTTCTGGGCACCTGAGAGAATGGAACCCACTCCAAGAAGCTGATGGCAGGATGGTGGCAGGCAGTGAACAAGAACACTCCAAAACTCTGGTAGCTGGCATTGGAAAGGCTGGGAACATCACCTGGGTGCTGGGGTGGGGGATAGAACCCCCTGAGCATTCAGTGAGGGAGGGCTGGAAGGTGGCACAGGGGCCAGATGATGCCCCCAAGGCTCTGGACACGTGCTCTGCTCCTGGCTGGAGCTGTTCATGTGGCTTTTGCTGGTCTCCAAAGCATTTGAAGACGTTGTGAGCAGAACCTGCTGATCTCTTCCATGCTCCTGGCTCCGAGGCACAGTCAGGCTGGAGGGCCAAGGCTGCTGTTGCAGAGATCAGAAATGGACTTGGAAACCTGTGTCTTTGCCTCCTCTCCCTCCTCCTGCATCTTTCACAAACCACAGCAGCAGATCTCCTGCCTTGGTGCAACAAGGGAGCCATGGAATGTCTCAGCTCTTTGTTTGCAGGAAAAAGGTGAAGTCTGTTTATTCATCAGCATCTTCCCCAAAAATCACTCCAAAATCATTTGGAGAGCCATTTTATGGGAAACATTTTTCAGTTCAAATGCTTCTGCATTCCTCAATAGCAATTATCCTCTAGAATCCAGAAACTCTAAAATTACACCACTTCAAAAGCCAGGTTTTCTTATCTTCAGTCAGAGATTTAATGATAAAAACACCCAAGGAGAATGAGCATCCAGGGATCTCCCCAAGAGTAAGATCAGAAGTGACTGTGCTGTGTGGAAGGCATTGGGTCCCTGGGTTTCTGTGAACATGGAGCCTTGTTTTTCTGTTTTTTCTTGTTTTCCACCTTTCCTGGCAGATGAGCAGTGACAGTGCAGACCTCCCAGCCCCTCCTCCTGGGTAACCCCTTCCTGCCCTTCCACACATGCCTGCTCAGTTCCCATCTGGTTTTAGCAATTGGTACCTTGGAACTCATCAGGAAAGGATATCATTTTACCATCTGCAAAGTGAGGAATTCAGGCTTTCAAATGATATGAAATAATTAGGTCTGTTTGGTGTGGCACATAAAATCTTAATGGGATCCATCACTGAGTGTTCCCTCTGTTCATCATCTGTCAGAGCAGCCTGCTTGGAAGGTAGGCTGGAATTGCTTTGGTTAAAACAGTCGAGCTGCTGAAGACATTTGACAAGTACCACAGTATTCTTCATTAGGAAAAAGTGATTCTTATGCATGGTAGGGGTTCAGGTAACTCTTGTTGTAATTAGAAATTGATCCCATTTGAACTTGATCTGCATTTCGGTTCTTCCCAAAAGAAATAGCCTTGAAATCTGTGCCTCTGCCATGGCCACATTGCTTGCAGATATTGATTCATACATTCCTCCACACTTCAAGGGTTCAGCCCTTCCCAGAATGGAAAGATTGGAATTTCTGGGGCTTCCTGGGCTGCAGCTACCCCAGAATGGTGGCTGTGACTTTAACCACCACATGGGGCTTTAACCATCCCTGTGCTGTGACTTTAACCATCCCATGGGGCTTCCCCCCTGTTTCCTGTGGGGAGCACTGACCAGAGGAGCCCACGGTGCCACCAAGGAGCCAATGGCAGTGACAACTACACCAAAGCACAGGGGGAACAGGGGCTGCTCCCACTCCCTGCACACATGGGGAATGTGGGAGCCACAGCTTCTGGTTTCTGTCCTGCCCAGCTCTCTTTGTGTCTAAGGGTGAGTCTGGGAGGACTGGGAGCTGCTCCTTCCACCCCAGCTGCACTGGAAAGCCAGAGCACAGGAGATCAGCAGGATACATTTCCCCATGGCCTCTTCTGCTGCTCCCTGCTTCTGGTTCTGGTTCCCAGAACCAAAGGAGTTCTGGGACGAGGGAGGAGCTGTGCTCAGTGTTATCCAGCCCTTTCAGGCTTTCCAGGGGGCACGAGGGTTGTGTTCAGTGCAGCCTCCAAGGCCTGAGGTACCTGATGAGCATCACATCCTGCAGTGCTGCTGGGCTGACATCCACAGGTGTAAATACCTTTGGCTGTGTCTCCACTGAGAGGTCTCTGGGCTCCAAAGGGAGAAAATTGTCAGCTCTGGGCTTCTCTGAGCTGGGCAGTGATGCCTGAGCCACCAGGGGAGCTCAGAAGAGGATTCCATCTGCTCAGGGAGTGCACACCCAGGGCACCACGTCCTGCTCACTGTGCAGGAGCCCAGGGGCAGGGACAGGCGAGCTCTGGGTACCTGCACCTCCAGCACTGGCAGTCAGACTGCACAGCTTGTCCACAGGCACTGCTAGGCTTGGGGGTGAGGTGTGAGATGCCATTGGGCTGTCTGGCTCTGAACCAGGGGTGAAAAAGTCTCACATCCCATTCCACATCCCTCAGGCTGTGCAGCCCCACTTCAAACCCTTCCAAGCTCATTTTAAGGATAACTTAGGGCACATCTCTAGTTTTTCTTGCAGGTTTGAAGGGGGAAACAAACATCCCACACAGTGGCCACAAAGCTGCACAGAGAGGGGAACAGCTGGGGGTTAACCCTGGGCCCATGAGACACAGGAGAGGTCGGGGCAGGTCTCAGTGAGGGACGCCCCAGTCATGGGGAAGGAGGAGGCTGTGCCCCCAAAAATCTCCCTGATTGGAGAACAGGACGTGTCAGCTCAGGGAGAGCAAAAGGGACCCAAATCTCCTTGAAGCTGCAGAGGAGAAAGGGGAGAAAGGGAAAAGAAACAGCCAGGACAAACATATTCTTAGAGGGAGAAAAGCCAGGAAAAGTGAACAGTGACACGCACACAAAAAAGGAAAATACAAATCCTTGTCCCCCCACTGCACCCCTGCCCCTCTAGTGCCCCTTTCTGAACCTGCACAGCTCAAACTGCAATTGCCAGGAGAATTTCAGAGCTCCCCCCCAGCCTGGCAGTTGCACAAAGGTCTCCTCTCCCTCAGCCAAGAAATTTCCATATTGACACAAGAACTCCACTCACTTACTTGCACGACAGCTGATTAATGCCCTCGATGTAGTAGCACACCCCTCCATTGACACAATAGGACTTGGCTGTTTCGTTGCATTTTCTGGCATGCCCAGACCAGGAGGAGAGAGTTGTGGTTACTGCAGGGGAAAACAAAAACACACACAAAAAGGAGATATTGTTATTTCCTTTGTTTGGCAATTCTGCTTCCTCAGATGATTTTCTACGAGTTCATTTGCCAAAGTAAAAACCCCAGAGCTACAAACCTCAGCCTGTGCCTGCAGACACACCTTCAGGTCCTGGGGCTGCAACTTGACCCTTCCTTTCCCAGCAAAAGGGGCCAAGTGAGTGAGGAGTTGAAGACTCATCTTCCTCCAAGCAGCCAGCATGTGGTACAAGATCATTTTTTTGGCAAGCTGTAGGGAAGTGCCCCTTTCCCACTGTCCTTGGCCCTCCCTCATGCTGGGAATGCTGAGCCAGCAGGCAAGCAGGGGTCAGGAAGGAGAGGGGCTGCAGAGACCCAGTGATGTGCTGCTGAGGCCTGAGCACCTCAGGACACTAGAGCCAGACCCAGAGGTGCTGCAGGGGACTTTGCATCGCTCCACACCTCTGCCAGTTGAGTTTCCAGAGCCAGGAGCAGGTCTGGCACCAGCAAGAACAGCTCCATGAACAGGGCTCCATCCCTGCCCTCTCCTGAGCATTTCTCTGTCCTGCCACAACTGGGCTGCACCAACTGCCCCAGCAAAGTGCAGCAGGAGAAGCCAGCCAGCCCCAGTTCGTGCTGAGGCAGGCAGCCAACATGACTCCAGTTTCCCAGGCGCTTTTCCAAATCTAAACTTCTTTCTAGAGAAAACCTTTACAAAAGGTTTCTACAGAAAACCTGTCCTGTAAGTGACAAGAAAACCTGCAGAATTTCACTGCAATTCCTGTCTTTGAGAGACTCTGATAAACTTACAGAGTCTCCAAAGGTAAAACAAAGGCTGTCGGGAAGGAAAAAATCAGTTGTTAGAGCACTGATACAGATTACAGGAGGTGAGCAGCTTTGGGGAATGCAGACCCATCTTCACATAAGTCTAAGAAGTGCTGGGCACTAAAAAGCATGGATTTGTTACAACTGAATAATTAACCTCCTTAAAAATAGTCCCCTTTCCTGGGCTACCCACCTTGCTCAGACCCTACCATAGCTACACCTCCAGCAGTGGCTACTGCCTGCTTTGCAGCACCTTTTATGCTGTAGCCAAAGCTTCTGAGGAGATATTCTCTTCCATCCTGTTTTCCAAAGCAAGAACGAGTCTCCTGGAGAGGTCTGTGACACCATCACTGAGACTGCATCCTCACTGACACAGGACTTGAGGAAGAAAGCTTGGACCAGAGCCAGGCAGAGCCACAGGAGGAGCAGCAGGACAAGCCATGGCCTGTGCCAGAGGGAGCCAGGGCTGCTCCCTATTCCTTGGGCAGCCCCTGTGCCCATCCCACTCTGCAGGGGCTGCAGCACACACACCAGAGCCAAGGGCTGCATTCCCAGCTCCTGCTGGGAACATCTGGGCTCTCCCAGGCAAGGAGGGCTCCCAGCACCTTGTGAAGCCTCTCACATGTGGGTGATGCTTGGCACTCGAGTCTGTTCTGTCTCGCACACGCCTGGGACTCTCTGCAGGGTCTGTGGTGTCCAGAGGAGATTCCCTCTGGGCTGTGCCCACCTGGAGCACCCACACTGCCACCTGAGCACGGCCCAGCTCCCTGCTCTGTCCCATGTGCTGTCCCAGCCATTGTCTGCCATTCCCATAAGGAAGTGCATGCCTCCCACTGGCTGACAGGCCAGAGCTATTTCCATGCTTTGCCTTGAATAACCATTGCCTCTGGCTCTGTCTTTTCACAGTTATCCAGGGCACAGCAAGCTGTCCCAAAGTGCTCTGCTAACGAGACATGGAAAACACTCCAGCAGAGACCCAGAGTGCTCACAGCCCTGGGACAGCAGCTGCTCCCTGAGGGCACGGCCAGCAGCCAGCTGGGAGCCAAATGTGGACAGCAGGGTGCACACACTGGGGTGTTGGAGCAGAGGATGGTTTGACCAAGCCTCCAGTGAAACCCTTTCAAAAATCTGAATCCCACACTTCTGCAGGAAATTCAGCACTCCCTTCCAGTTAAGATTAATGGTAACTAAAAGCCAAAGCCATTATGAGTCTGTGTAATTTATCTGAGGAATGCAGACTCATTATACAGACAAGACTTTATAATTTATACCTTTACAAGATAGTAGCACATTTCTGCTCAGGAGAGGAGAGCTGTGGGTCTCTGATAAGTGTGGGTCTCTGCAAGTGAACCTTTGGATCAGGGAGCACTGAAACTCCAACCAAAGAGCTGGTGCAAATTGAAAGGCACATGGATGAAAAACAAGCACAGGCTGCAGGGAGCTGTCACCCCTGCAACCATCAAACACACCACTTGGTAGCAAGCAAAACGATCCATCTGGCAAAGTCTCACATCATAAACCCTACAGGGAATGATTTTGGAGCAAGCCTTCCCACAGCAAGAGAGGGGCAGAGAAGGAGAATTGAAAACAGAGCCCAGAAACCTCCCCATAGGAAACACTCCAGATAAGAAGATACCCAACCCACCAAGAAAGGTGGATGGGGAGATGCAGTGCTGTGTGATGTGATACAGGAGGATCACAGTGCTCATCAGCCAGAGATTGCATGGGATCTCCATCCCATAGAAACAGTTTTGTCCCTTTTAAACAGGTAAAAAAGATCCTGACATGACTGAGGCTTGGGCATCTTGGGCACCTCTAGGGGAGGGCTGTCAGTAGAGCTGTGCCTGTCAGGAAAACACATGGGTGATCACCTCTACTAGAAGCATCTTTCTAATGTCATTATCCTTTCAACCCCGTTTCCTGCAAGTACCTTGCCTTTTATCACAAAGAAGTACAAAGTGTTTTAAAACTGAGCCAGGGAATCACCTCACTCCAGTCCATTTGTTAGCACAGAGATGTGGCAAAGGCCACAGAGAGAGGCAGCTCCCTGTTGAGAAGAGAGCATCAGGAAATGAGGCCATTCCAGACTGTAACACTGCTCAAGCCAAAGCCCAGTCTTGGCCCCAGCAGTGGCAAAGCTTAATAAAGAAGATCAGTGATAATTTTCCTGAGCCCGTGCAGCTCAGAGACAACCCAAGGCAGCCTCAGTGTTGTCACATTTAGTGGCCTTTGCTGGATACTTCCACCAACAAGTTTAGTTGCTGTTTGAATAAATCTAATCTTGTAGCACCCACAATATTTGTGACAAGAGCTCCAGTGCTATGCACACAGTGTGTAAAGCCACATCTCCATTTTGATTCTTTCAACCTGCCCTTTCCTGGCTCTTGTATTAGAAAAAACTACTCTTTATCCCCACTTGTTTCCCCTGTGCTACCTGTGGCATCACAGGCACAGCCAGCATCTCCCTCCCTAGCTGGGAAGCAATGATCTCTATTTATTCTTTTTTGGGTCATCCCTGGTTCTGCTTTTCTCTTTGGAAATAGTGAGACCATACTGCACACACGATATTTATGGGATATTTATTCCAGTCACAGGAATTCCTAATGGGTTTTTTTTTGAGGTTTGATGCACTGAATACAGATCTGTCTCTCTCATAACCCTTAAATCTCACTGCTGTGTGGTAACACACATTCCAGAGCCTTCCAAGGTGCCTGATCACCCTGGGTGCTGCTGCAGCTGGGATTTCACATTCATGAGAGCAGCTATTCAGGGAGCAAGGATGGACAGACCTGCCAAGCTCCATGGGAGGACAAAGGGAAGCAAATGTCTCACTTAGAAAATAGTAACTGTGCCTGGGCTGAAGCATGGCCCTTGGACACCACGTGGCTGCAGATCACACACGAGCACCTCAGAGCACGAGGCCAAGGGAGATTTCAGTGGGTTTCCAGCACACTGGTGGGATCATTCCAGATTCACAAGTTACTTTGTTTAGCTCTATTCCCCATCAGCCTGGACCAACACTTTAACAACTGCATGCCTGGTGCAGAGTCATCTGGGATGTTGGACCTTGGTGCAGTGAACCTCACACACAGTTTATTTACAGCTCTGTACTAAACACTGTGCCTGGTGATCCACAGGCACAATTACTTCCCACAGCTATTTCACATTAACTGCTGTACAACAGCAGGCAGATTTTACCCCCCATTGGCTGGTGTGGCAGAGTAAATCCTTCATTCAGCCTCCAACACAACTCCATCTATCCCAAATGACTCAGAAAGTTGTGAAATTGCTGAGATGAGTGGAGAGCTGAATAAGCAAGGGAGCAGTTTTGGGTGGTAGCAGGGTGGAACAGGACTCATGAAGGCAGTGGGACGTGATGAGGGGGCTGTGTAGTGACACTAATCACGAACCAAGAACCTCCCCAGGTACTTCAACAAATTAAAACAGAAAACCACGAGCGTGCATGAGGCAAGCAAGTGGTGACATTCCCTTCTGACCAGGGGGAATAAGCAAGGTGCCCCTGAGATCCACAGTGGCAAACTGGTCAGAAAGCCCCTGCAGGGTGGGAGAAGGGCTGGAGCAGCTCAGCCATCAGCAGGTCAGACCTCCAGCTGGTCTTCAGCCCAGGACTGAGAACAAAGCAGGAGGGAGGGAGGAGGTGAGGACAAAGAAGAGAAAGGAATAATGAGGTGAAGAAAAGAGGTGAGGACAGGGAAGAGAGGGCTGGCTCTTGATGATGTGTTTGTGAATGATCTGCAGCCACATTTTATTGTTGCTGCCCCAGCCAGTGAGGACAGAGCAGCATAAACACATGGGAGATTCAGAGCACTGGAGTCATTCACAGAGTCTATTTTCCACCACATGCCTCAGTTATTCTGGACTATCATCAATGACAGAGCAGCAGAGAAGAGAGCCAGGGGCAGTGACTGTGCCAGGTGGACTTCCCTTCACAGAGCCCATCTACGCAGAAAGGCCATTAATGATTGTGCAGGGATTCTTACACAATTCCTGCCGTGCACGTCATTTCACCTTTGCAGGCAGCCCACCAGCCTGTTCCCAGAAGCCTGGTGAAACACTCCCCCTGCAAAGAGTTAATTAATGCAGCTTGGACTATAAATTATAGTTAATTTTTCACGAGCCACAGCTACTGTCGAGGAGAGCAGGGAGACAGCGATGGTTTCGCCGCTCCTTTTCTTCTTTATAAATAACTTTGGCTGGTGGGTTCATAGAGTACAGACACTTTATTCTCTCAATATTTAGACATTCAGTTAGACAGATGAACTCAGCTGGTTGGGGAGTGTATACAGATTGCCTGCTCTGTATATGCCTCATGTACTTACTGATAAAACACAGAATGGCTGAGGTTCCTCTCAACAGAGTTCATCCAACTGCTTGTTAGAAGAACATGGATGAGAAGGTGTCTGGCCAAGATATTCCTCGGTTGTAGGGATGTAATCCTCATGTGAGCCACACTAAATCCATGATTTACACTGATTAATACATGGAGGGGCTGGTGATCCTCACCATTCCCTCTGTGGCAGATTTCTGTGTGTCTGATATGACACCTCCTCATGCAATAAACCTAAACAGAGCCTGGATGCTCCCCTCTGTTATCTGTACATAAAATCAGAAGGGCCTGTGCACACTGGGGTTTGCCTGACAGCAGACTGGGGACTCTGGAGCTCATAAAAATTCTGTTCCTGTGTGTTTATTCATTTGGAAATGACCAAATATTTACCCCCGCATTTTATTGAAATAGATCCTGCTGGAATCATGTTTCCAGTTCCCGAGGGGATCATTAGGATCAATAGCTGCACACTAGGAGCTCATCCCAAGATACAAATGCCAGACTGCAAGGCACTCATCTTGGAGCATCAGATGCTGCTGATCAAAACAGCACAGGTTGCATTCCCCACCTCTCCCATCTGCCCTGTTCAGGGGTTTCACTAAGAAACAAGTTTAAAGGTTTCTGAGCACCCAGGGGCTGCCTGTTTCCATGGGACAGGCAGTTATTGCAGGGGCAAAGTCCTGTGTTATTGTCAAGCTTCAGGCTGCTCCTCTGGAATGATCTCTGCAGCTTTATGAGGGAGCCCTTCCTATGCTCCTCTCTACCACAGGGCTCTGAAAATGCACATGACAGCAGTGCAGCATTTCATTTCCCCAAATCCCCAGCATCAATTGTAATAGCAGCAACATGATACTTCAATGAGGGGATTTGTTCAGCAACCTAAAAATCCTTCCACAGAGCCAATGCCAGCGTGAAAGCTTCGCAGGCAGGGCAGCTGAAGCCCAAGAAGTGAAGCAACACACCAGGATCCCAGGATGGAGCCAGAAGAGCAGATCCCCTGGTCCAGAGCCCAGTTCTGAGGGCTGGACTCAGCCTCAGTGCTCCCAGGGGACATCAGCTCCCACCCCACACGCCATCCTGCCCCTCTTTGCCTTTAGAGCCTTTACACCACATCTCGAGTGGCAGCTGCGTGACTACTTTAAAAAATACACAGTGTGCAAAATGAGCAGTGAGCAGGATCTGGCAGCTGCCAGGCACCACAGAGCTCTCTGCAGAGAGGCAGTGAGATCTCCACACTCACCTCAAGGCTCCGTGCCTGCGTGCGTGCAGGTTCCGCTCAATTACAGCCCCACCTCCAGCAACCAGGCTGAAATTATCCCAGCAAAGACCACACCAGCACTTATTTTTAGTCTAATACTGAGAACTGCTCTGTTCACATGGCCAGACTTGTGTCTGCCCTGCCCGTGCTCTGGGCTGGCAGGACACCCTTTACCTCCAAGCCCAGAGCTCTGTGCCCACACCTGGGGGCTCCAGGAGAGCTCAGTGGCCTCAGCCTGGAGGGGCCAGGGACTGCCCAGCTGGGATTTCACATTCATGAGAGCAGCTATTCAGGGAGCAAGGATGGACAGACCTGCCAAGCTCCATGGGAGGACAAAGGGAAGCAAAATGTCTCACCTAGAAAATAGTAACTGTGCCTGGGCTGAAGCATGGCCCTTGGACACCACGTGGCTGCAGATCACACACGAGCACCTCAGAGCACGAGGCCAAGGGAGATTTCAGTGGGTTTCCAGCACACTGGTGGGATCATTCCAGATTCACAAGTTACTTTGTGTTTAGCACTATTCCCCATCAGCCTGGGCCACTGCAAATACTTGAATAACTGCATCCCTGGTCCAGAGTCATCTGGGATGTTGGACCTTGGTGCAGTGAACCTCACACACAGTTTATTTACAGCTGTGCAGGTAAAGAGCAGCTCAGCCATCAGCAGGTCCCACCTCCAGCTGGTCTTCAGTCCCAGGACTGAGAACAAAGCAGGAGAGAGGGAGGAGGTGAGGACAAAGAGGAAAAGGGAATAAGGAGGTGAGGAAAAGAGGGGAGTAAGACCAGCAAGGTCACAGGCAGGTCTGCCATGGTCACCCAGGCCAGACTGGATTTGAGAGCAGGTTTGGGGGGTTGGTTGAACCATAACCACGTGGCACACGTTCCTGTGGGGTGTGGAACTCACAAAGCACAGCACAGCCACTGCAATCATGCAAGTCCATCAGGCCAAGCTCACCTGGCAAAGTGAGGAGAACATTTCCAACACCCAGCCACGCTGGGCAGCAGGGAAGGGATTAAACTGGAGGGGATTGCCTCAATGGCTCTACACCAATGAGGCTACAAACAGCCCAATGGCATCACTAGGATGACAGCTATGAAATCTGTGGACCCAAACTGCTGTGTGGAGAGTTGGACTTAATTGGAGACAAAAGAACTGTTTCAGCTACCCTTCCCACAGGGGTCTCTAGAGGGACTCTAGGGAGGGCTTATGATCCCCAGCAGATGAAATAAAGGCCCCAAAACTAAACCCAGAGAGCCCAGCTTTCATTCAGGTGCTTCATATCACCCTCCCCAATCCTCTTGCTCCCAGCACAGCTCAGCACTGCCTGTTCTGCTCTTTCTCCTGTTTCCCCTTCTCCTGTGACCCTGAGCCTCTCTCTGCTGCAGAGCACCCTCAGCCAGGGGCACTGACAGCCCACAGAGGCTGATAAAGCTCTCAGCAGGCACTCACCCAGCTCCAGAGTGAGCAGGGAGCAGAGCAGAGTCCAGGGGAGCAGCTGCAATGATCCACATGTTGGTTTAGAGCACCTGCCCACCACTGGCACAGCCTCCTGCACCCTGACAGTGTCCAAACCACGCTTCCTCCACCTGGCCTGCCTTCTCTCCTTACCCTCAGGGCTTCACCTGCTTCTTGAAGTCAGGGAAGGAGCTAGAGGAGAGCTCAAGAGCAGAAAACAAGCACAAGGGATTACCTGACCTTTTCAGAGACTTCAAACTTTATCTCACCTTTGTAAAATTAAACTTTGAGAGGGTTTGACTACCTCTGTCCTGCATAAACCTTCCATCTCAGAATGCTCTCCAGATTTCTCTGACCCCTTCTCCATTTCTGCCTCCATCAGAATGCTCTAAATGTCAGCACTGGTTCCTATCCTGTTTACCCAACATGTGCACAAACTCCTGAGCCTTGTTTAGCTGCCTCACGCTGCTCTGTGACAGGATCACGTTGCCATTCTGGGCTCTCTGATGTTGAAATGAGCAGAAAGGACCTTCCTGTCAGGGCACGCGATCAAGTTTCCACATCCCTGCAAGCTCTTGTCTGTGAGCTGAGCCACTGTGACCACCCAACTGCACAAGCTCAGCCTGTGACAAGCACAAAACAAAGTCCCATTTAACATTTTCACCACCAATAAAGCTACTGCAGCACAAATGAAGCCGAGTGGAACCTCCTGCTATTCACAAACCAGGTACTGGGGGCATCAGTGTTTAAAATCCAGCAAGTGATTTACAAGATTTCAGTGAAACAATGAGAGTAGGGACAACCTACAGATGACTCTGAATACAGATATTGAAAAGAAATGCAAGACTTTTACAAGAATGAGATACTTGTCTGCTCTCCAGATCATCCCACCTCACAACATCTTCATCACCTCCCCATATGCTGTACACACGTGCAATTCTCTGATACAACATCCATCACCATAAAAATCAGAGAGATTCTGAGTTGTTCAGATAACACTTGGGAGATATTGCAAAAAAGGAATGTGAAGGAAAAAGTGAGTTACAGCTTTGCCATCTCTTCCCATCTCTTCCCATCATTAGGAAAAACAAAAGTGATGATGCACCCACAGGGGAAAGAAGTTTTCCAAAAGGGGAAATTTCTATGTGTCCTTTCTGAGCTTTGGCTTTTAAGAAAATAGCATTAACCTAATATGATGCAAATAAGTAGCGTGGATCTCTTCTGGTGAAAGCAAAGGGAAGAGCCTGGGGAAGGATGGTGTGGCCATGGCATTAATGATGCTGTATCTCAGCTTGGCATCCCTAGTGCAGTGCAAGGCTAAGCTCTACACAAGAGCACACTTTAAGTGCAGTTTTCTAATCAAAAAAGCTTTTAAAGAATACCTGGCCAGTGCCTGCTGTGGCTGCAATCAGATTTCCTTTAAATTCATAAAAGACTGAGCTTTCAAAGGAGGAAACATCCCCAAAAAATCTGCAGAGCAGAACTGCCAACAGTGAGGCACAGCCAGC
Organism: Camarhynchus parvulus; assembly: GCF_901933205.1. Lineage (NCBI taxonomy): Eukaryota > Metazoa > Chordata > Aves > Passeriformes > Thraupidae > Camarhynchus > Camarhynchus parvulus. The sequence continues at coordinate 3,040,091 of NC_044583.1, read as the reverse complement.
TGTGGTCTCAGCTCTGGGCATCTGCAGCTGGGATGGAAACACAAAAAAATAAAATCCCTGCCTGCTCCTGCCTTCCCAGGGCTTTTGCCAGGATCCTCCACCAGAAATTGCTGAGCCAATGTCCAGGCACCAGGATTCTAATCTACACTTTTATCCCCTCCTTGATTTTTATTGCTCTGTGCCCATTTTCTACTGCTTTTGGGACAACTGAGTAGGAGGGAATGCTAAAAAGCACTTCAGCCACAATAAATCAAATTAAGGATTTGGGGAAATCTGTTCTTGCTTTCTGGAGACTCCGAAAAAATGGGATGGCAGGGCATGGATGGATTTTCTGCAATTTTCTTATTACCTATGCTTAGAAGACTCATGTCTTTTTTCTTGTACTTCCTAAAGCTTGTTTTGGTTTGATCAACTATCTTCAAAAAAACCCCAAACCCAAACACAAAAACAAAATGATAAAAGAAAACCCTGTTAAATCAAAGGCCATAACAAGCCCATCTTGCAGGTGCCAATAACTCCATGTACTGAAAGAGCTGGGAGTGCTTGAACTTCAGTTGCAATTTTAAGTAGCATGTTCTTCAAGCTGCCATTGCAATAGTTATCAAATTCTCCCTCTCCAAGATAGACACCAGCAATATAAATCAGATTTTTTTAAAAGATCTAGGGAAAGAAAGACCAGTGGCTATGGGAAAAATCAGACAGAAGGAGTGATTAAAGAAGATTCCAGGAGGCAACAAAGCATTTATGCAAAATGTCTCATAATAGCAAACAAATCAGGGGAAAGCAGCTGTATGGGGGGTGGGGGGAGAGGTACTTACACTCTTCTTCCATAACAACTATTTTAGTTTCTGAGGCTGGTAAGACTTGTGGTGCTTTCGTTGTTCCTGGGGAAATTAAGGTAAGAAAGTAGTGAACAAAATAATCTCTTTTGAGCAGAGCAGGGTGGGCTTAGCTACTGTGGGGAGAAGCAGAGGGGCAGGTGCTGCTGGGGGCACAGGCTGGGGGCTGCCAAGGTGTCAGTGCTGCTTTAGGGCAGGGCATTGGGGTGGCAGAGGCAGGACAAGGAGTGTCCCTGCAGGGGATGGCACAGGGCACCATGTGCCCTCGCTGGCAAGGGCCTCGTGTCACAATGAAGAGGCAGAGATGGCTCAGGGCTCACCTGGCAGGAGATGAGCACAGATGTGGCAGGTTTCCTTAGCCCTGATGGCCACAAGAGTGCAAGGATGGGATGGCAGGACGTGGTAGCAGGGAAAATGTGGGGTTTAAGAAAAGATGGGGTTTTCTGAAGAGCCTCCATCCCACGTGAAGTCCTGCAGCACAAATTAATGCTTGGACCAGAGCTGGAGGAACAGGGAACAGATGAAGGAAGGACCCCAGGATTAGGGGAGGCAAGCACAGGGAGTGATTTCCTCTTTTTGAACCAGGATACTGGGAACCTCAATGCCCACAGAATGCTCTACTCAACCTGCTGGCAGCACCAGCACCTTTGGAGAGGTCCCTCACACCCTCTGGATGCACAAAGGAGGAAGCCCCAGGAGCCTGGGCTGGGGCTGCAGCCCTGCCAGAGACAGGGGTGGGACCACCACAAAGAGATAGAAGCAGAAAGAATTTTTTGTACAACTTCATTTTCTCTTCAGTGCTTGATATGGGGCAGAGTAGTTGAGGAGATGCCTAGAAATTTTTTGAGGAAAAAAAAGAATCTGAAACAGTCACACCTCAACTGTGCCCTCATGGCTATGTGATATCAACATTAGACTATTCAATGATGAGAACTGGGAAATGGGATATTTTTCTAAGAAAGCATCTAATTTACTTCAAAGTCATAAAATCTGCAATATATTGCAGTATATTTTGACTAAGTCCAGAAGCATTTCCTCAGAAATTAACACCCTCACAAAGTTTCTCAATGCAAAAGCATTTATTTCTGAGCTGGGAGTTTTGTGGAAACGCTGGAATTGTGGAGGAGGGGTGAGGGGAGGGTTTGGCTGAGGGATATTTTCTAAGCGCCAAGGGGTCTCTGCTCTGCAGCCACTCTCTCTAAAGATGTGGTGGTTTGGGTGACTTGCAGCTGATCTGTATGGCTGAAAAGCTGCTTTTCTGAAACTGAGAAGTGGCATTGGAATAGAGGAAAGAGCACTTTGCAATGGAAGCTACGACAGGATCAGTGCTAAGGGTCCTGGGGAAGAAGAAACAGGGGACAACACGTGTGGATTCAGGTGCCCTGAGGAGTTTTCTACTGAAAGGTGTCACAGAAGAAGGGAGGAAAGCTTGCAAGGCCCCAGGAAGGCTGAACAGTGTGACCAGAATACTCCAGGACAGCTTGAGCCTGCATATTGGGGAAGGCTGCTTAACTCTGGGTTATTCCAGGGGAAAGAGGAAAAAAGAGTGGTGAAAAGAGGTGAAAAAAGGAGTGACAGGGCCACAAAAGCCTCCAGGGATCAGCATCCCCTGGGCTGCTCTTGCAGGGGCTCAGCTGGCCCTGCTGCCCTGGCAGGTGGACTGCAAAGAGCAGCAAGGTGTGCCTGCAGCTGAGCAGTGAGCCAAGAGCACAGTGGCAAGGCAGCTGAGAGCATGGATCATCCAGGCAGGGAACCCACCAGATTCACAGCGAGATCTCTGTGTGCCTTTCGTGGCTTTTCAGGTCTTAACACATTTCTGGGCAGCTCAGGAGTGAGCCCATCCCTGCTGGGAGGGTCCTTGTCACACAGGGTGGCTTCCTGAGCACCCTGGCAGGTGCTGCATGCCCTGCAGTGGCCAGGTGTGCATTTACCAGGTGTGCATTTCCCTGTGTGCATTTCCCTGTGTGCATTTCCCAGGTGTGCATTTCCCTGTGTGCATTTCCCTGGTGTGCATTTCCCTGCTGAGCATTTACCTGTGTGCATTTACCTGTGTGCATTTACCTGTGTGCATTTCCCAGGTGTGCATTTCCCAGGTGTGCATTTCCCTGAGTGCATTTCCCTGCTGAGCATTTACCTGTGTGCATTTACCTGGTGTGCATTTACCAGGTGTGCATTTACCAGGTGTGCATTTCCCTGTGTGCATTTCCCTGTGTACATTTACCTGTGTGCACTTCCCTGTGTGCATTTCCTGGTGTGCATTTCCTGCATTTCCCTGCTGTGCATTTACCAGCTGTGCATTTACCAGCTGTGCATTTCCCTGGTGTGCATTTCCCAGGTGTGCATTTACCTGTGTGCATTTACCAGCTGTGCATTTACCAGGTGTGCATTTACCAGCTGTGCATTTACCAGCTGTGCATTTCCCTGGTGTGCATTTCCCAGGTGTGCATTTACCAGCTGTGCATTTCCCTGGTGTGCATTTACCAGGTGTGCATTTACCAGGTGTGCATTTCCCTGTGTGCATTTCCCTGGTGCGCAGGTCAGGGCCCTGCAGCAGGCACTGCTCAACCTCTCTTCTCCTCCTGTAAGAGGGGTGCAGGTGCTGGGGAAGGGGCAGCAGAGCAGCAGCCAGGGCTCTGATGGCTGCACACAGGGAAGGGAGGTTGCACATGCCTCCCATCACACAGGAGCAGTTTATGTGCTGTGGGACAGCAAGAGAGTGAGGTAAGAAATAAAAAAGGAGAGCACTGCCTCAGTTTCTTACTCAGGACACCTTTCCTATCAGAATTGGGAATAAACCCAGGAGAGCAGCAGGGCTGAGTTCACAGACACGGAGGATGAAGGCAGGGAGGTGCGAACAAGGGGGGCCTTCCTGCAGAGCCTGCCAGCACTGGGACTGAGCAGAGGGGGAGGCCGTGTGATGCTGCAGCTTCACAGAACAAAAGATTCAGGATGGCAAACACGCTGAAGTAAGAGAGAAAATACTGCCAGAAAGCAGCAGGAGACAGCTACCTTCCCTCACACTGGGATGAGAACAAAATCCTGGATCCCAGCAAAGGGCTGCAGAGCCCAGAGGCAGAGCCCAGCTCACAGCCCAGGCTGCCACAGTGCCCCTTGTGAATGGCAGGAGGAAGAGCTTAGGAAATACAGTCACCCCCTCCCAGCTGTGCCCTCCCAGCTTCTGGCAGCCACTGTAGGGACTTTCTGAGCCCGAGGGTGCATCCAGACCATCATGTTAAGCAATATAATTATTATGACCAAGATAATAATAAAACCACCTAACCTCAGACTCCATCTGCTGAGCTCTAAGAGATGGAGCACACATTCTAGGATGAAAACCAGAAGCAACTTCACTCATCACAAAGCTATGGTCTAATTACTTGTCTTCTGGTGAGTTTTGCTTCTCAGAAATTCTTTAAAAAATGAAAACATCAAGCCCACCAGCTTTCTTTCCTCCTTACCCCCTTTTTTTTTTAAAATACATCGACTGTAAGTTTATTTAAAATGTAAATTAACCACATTGCCAGTGACAGATAACAAAGATAAACATTTATGCTAAGCTGCATTTTTCTTATCTCCCAAGATTGTTTCACTCGATATCCTGAAAGCATGAAATAAATTACAAGACAGACCATGTGCAGAACCTTTCTGTGGAATGGCAGACAGCTCGAGACATTTGCTGGCTTCTTCACTTACCACTTCTCACATTCAGGCTGCCTTTTGCGGTGTCTTTCCCTAAAACGTTCTCGGCTTCGCAGCTGTACTCCCCAGCATCTTCAAGCTTCACCTTGTTGAACTGCAGTCTGGAAATCTTTCTGTTGAAAAGTACAGCAGACATTTCTTACTCCATTGCTGACCAACCTCGTGAAGTGACAACCATTCCTGGCCCTGGGATGCTGCCTGGAGGGTCACCCCTGCTTGACAGGATGGGCTGCCTGAGCTTGCTGAAGAGGCATTCGAGCCTGGATGGGATTTGGACAAGTCCCTTCCCAGGATCTGCTAGGTGAACATCTCCCTCTGAACCCCCTGCTCTGAGCCTGTTGTGTGCTTTGGTCTGACACCTGCTCTCATTCACACAGAAAGTCTCGTGGGGAGCTGAGGCCCAGAGTCCCAGCACTCCAGCAGAGGCTTTCCACACTGGAAAAAAGCCAGTTTACTGATGGACAGTGGGATCTGCCTGCCAGACAGAGATGTGGAGAGGAGATTCCTGTTCTGCGCCTTCCTCAGCAGGGATGCTGAGCAGTCAGTGCTCCACCAGCTGCATTCAGCAGCGCCACACACTCAGCACAAACACCCATGGCACCCAGGGGGACACCCCTCACCACCCTGCACATCCACTCCCTGGGTTTGCCCTGGACATATCACTGACAGCTTCAGCTCAAGCTAAAAAAAGGACAAGCACCTTGTGTCCCCCAAATCCATGCCCCAATGGACTACAGACATGTGTGGCTGAGCTGCACACACTCATCTGAGCAGCCAGATGTGCCTCGAAAGAGCAGGAGAGGGTGGGTGTGACAACTGCCTCTAACACCTCCCAGCCCGTGCCACCTCCCAGCCCGTGCCACCTCCCAGCCCGTGCCACCTCCCAGCCTGTGTCACCTCCCAGCCCGTGCCACCTCCCAGCCCGTGCCACCTCCCAGCCTGTGACACCTCCCAGCCCGTGCCACCTCCCAGCCCGTGCCACCTCCCAGCCTGTGTCACCTCCCAGCCCCTCCCAGCCCATGCCACCTCCCAGCCCATGCCACCTCCCGCCGACCACTCCCAGCCCGTGTCACCTCCCAGCCCGTGCCACCTCCCAGCCCGTGCCACCTCCCAGCCCGTGCCACCTCCCAGCCCATGCCACCTCCCAGCCCGTGCCACCTCCCAGCCCGTGCCACCCCAGCCCGTCCTCCCAGCCCGTGCCCCTCCCAGCGAGCACCTCCCAGCCGTCACATCCCAGCCCGGCCACTTCCCAGCCCATGCCACTCCCAGCCCGTGCACCTCCCGCCGTGCCACTCCCAGCCTGTGCCGCTCACAGGAGCTTCGCGGGCTGGGCTGAGGGAGCATCGCCTTTCCCGCTGGCTGTGACTCATTCCCTGGGATGGCTCTGACTAACAGGCAAAACCTTTTGTTGCCCAGTTTAACAGGGATCTATAGGAGCCTTCAACACACACTGAGTGCCACTCATGAGACCGCAGTGGGACTCCCACAGGAGACCCTCTGGTTTTCTACATTTTCTTCCATTTTAGCCATCTTATCTCAATCCACCCTGTCTGCTCTTCTCGTGAGAACATCTCTGTTTGCTTTCCACCCCAAGCTTTTACCTCAGGTCTGTGTCACTTTATTTAGAGACTTGGAAGCGCTGCCAGCTTTAGAAAGAGGTCCCAGTGGCCAGTGTTGCTGAAGGCAAATATAATTCCATTTATGTGGAAAATAACCATTAGCCTCGGACATAGCTGCAATGTTACACGTGTCATCCGAGAAGGACTTTTCTTTGGGATGTGCAAATCATTGTCCATAGGAAGCCCTTCACAGAAGCACACTGGCATCTTTTTAACGCCCTGACAAGCTGTTCTCCTGGGAGGCAGGGCGCAAGGACGCAGCAGGAACATCTCACTAGTTATATTAGTAAATTAAAAGCACTTGGAGACGACTTGGTAGAGCTCCCAGGAAACAGGCGCTGCCCTGTTTTACAGGATGCGGTCAAGGGCTCAATTGCATGAGCTGGGGCCACATGTGGAGCAATTTCTAAATGGATGTTGACAGTATGCAAAGACCTCTTGAATCCCTCTGACTGTAGGTCTCCCCCAGTCCATTTGTGCAACGCATTCCAACATGGGAGCCTAAACAAGAGGGGTGATTCTGCCTTCACTCCCAGCACAACACCCTTCTCTGAGTGTTCTCAAGTCTCTGAGCACAGCCTGTGACAGCCCTGCGCATGGTGGCCCTCACTGCTGCGCTGCCTCTGCAGCAGGTAATGCACAAGAGAGAGGCATTTAAGGACATTTAAGGGCACCCAGTGGCTGCTGCTGCCTGTTGGTTCTTGCACATTGCTGGGAGGCACAAAGGGTGCCTGAGGGGGGCCTGGGCTCTGCTGGGCTGCAGCACCTTGCTCAGGAGCATGTTCCCCACTCCCTCCATAGAGGAAGGTGTGGAAATGCTCATCAAAAGAGTGAGATGGCTCCAGAATGCAACTCCAAGCCTGCTCCCAGCCCAGCCATTACTTTCTCCCAGCTGTCTCAACCCTCTCTGCCAGAATACACCATTTGTTTCACAAACCAGGCTGCAGCGCAGGCAGCACATGCTGAAAGCATCTTGGAAGAGCAAGGCTCTAACTCAGAGTCCATAGAAAACACCAGCCTGGCACATCAGCACGCTGGGGCTCTCTGCCAGGGCAGAGCTGAGAGCATCAATGGACATGCTGCCTTCAGCTGCCAGAGCACAGATGTTCTAATGATAACTGGCTGCATGGCAATCTCAGTCCACAGCACATCTCACCAGGTGGAGCAACTGGAAAAATCCATTACTGCATTAGAATATCACCTAGGTATGTGATTTTTTACAGATAAGGGGGTGTAAGTCCCAAAGATATGAGTTAGGGAGTGGCACAAAAGGAGCCACACTTGACAGACTCAGCTCCAACAAGAGGGTGAGAGACATTTGGTCTTTTACCTGAAACTGGAGAGGAATGTGAGCAGAATAAAGAGTGATGTTGGCATTTGGAGCATAGAAACATCAAGGTGAAACCAAAGGGGATTACTTTGTTTTAATGCACAAGACTTGTACTGTCAAAAGAGCTTATTTTTGCCAACACAATTGGTTGAAATTATCCTGGACTGGAAGATCCCCTTGAAAAATCAAGAGTTTTTTCTTGCTTTTCATTGTCAGGCCAACGGTGTGGCCCTTCTTGGTCTCCACACTGTGCTGTATAATGTCTGGTGACAGACTGAGGGGAAAGGAGATCAAGGTTGGAGATCTGGATCAGCTTTCATGTAGAGCATAAATGCAAAGAGAATCTCCCCATTCTAAGAAGCACTGAAACAGCCAGAGAGATACTTTGCCTGACAGCATTAACCACGGGCCTTTTCATTAACATGGATAATCCTGTGCACTGGAAGAACTGAGCTGAAGGATGTCAAATGGACAAGTCCTCACCTGATCTGTGTGTGCCAAGGGTGACCACTCTGGTTTTGCTCTATTTTACTACCTCCAAGCGCCCCTGAAATATCCCAAAACTCCATTGGAAATCATCTTTTCCAAGTTGTGTTCCTGCTGTCCCCAGGGGCAGGTACTTTGTTCTCCCGAGGGCTGATTTCACAGACACACCCAGGAGTGGCCTCCAAGGAGTTACTGTGGGCCCAGGGGTGTGGGATGAAGGCTCCTGGGGACAGCAGCCCTGGGACAGCCCCACGTGTGCGTTCACAAGGGTGCCTGGCTGCCAGGCCATGCCATTCTTCTGGAGGAAGGCTCTGCCCCGGGCTGTTTGCTCAGTGAAAGGGCCAGGGTCACTGACAGATCCCATCATTTCGCTGCAGTGCTACTCTGTTGACATCTCTTTACTCCAGGGGAAAATGTGCCTCATTGTCTTGCCTGACCCTCAGCACACATGACTTAGCCACGCACTAATTATCTCCTGTAGTGCCAGTGGAGGGATGAGCCACGGGGAATGTGCTGTCTGCAAGCTCTGAGGGATAGGATTCACAAGGAGACCTTCAGCCTGGCCAAAAGAAGATCCCCCAAAATACCTTTCTGGCCAAGAGAAAAGAGTCCCCCAGAGGGCAGTTTGGAGGGATGAGTAAATCACCCTCTTCAGTGCCAATCTCCAGACTACAATGGGAAACAGGGAGATCAGCCCTTGGCCAGGACCTACACAAAGATCCTGGCAAATTCTGGCTGGGAAGGGTGTCCTCATCGGCTGTAATTTAGACATCTAAATGTGAGCTCAGGCCCTGAGGCCCCCAGTGCAGTGAGAGGAGAAGAAACAGGCCCTGCATCTGAGCCAAGGAGGAACTTCCCATGACAGCAGGCATGTTCCCACCAGCACTCTGGTCAAGCTTGAATCAGTTTTCCCCTCTTACCTACTGCCAAGTGGAAATGGGGCCATCTTCCCAGGTCATCTCCTCACCAAGGCATTCCTGTCAGAGCATGGGATCAGGAGAGAAGCTGCCATGAGCTGCCCCCGTGACACCTACACTGAGGACTCCGTGCTCCCTGTGTGAGTTCAGCCACTTCTGCATCGCTCTGGACAAGAATAGCTCCAGGATTACTACTGTTGCAGTGGTTTATTAGTCTTCTAAAAATAGGGTAGCTAACACATAAGTAACAAAGAAGTCAAGGAATGAGCTGATGAAGAGAACTTGGAGACTACTCCATATGTGGCCCCGAAATTGTCAATGGAGAGCGCTGCACATAGTAAACACACCTGAAACCCTAGGAAAAGGAAATTCCCAAACATGACCCCTGCAAAGGACACCCTGGCTGCCCTGCTGTGGTCACCCATTAACTCCATTCCCTCTGTTTGCAGCAGGAAGCACACTGGCATTGCCGAGAGCAGGAGTGCCAGCAATTGCTGTAATGTGCTCTGCTTGCATCCTGCCAGAGATTTAATTGGTGCCTACATGCTGCCCTGGCACTCTCACCCAGCTGCATTTGCCCTGAAAGAGCAGGTTAATGGTTGGCAAGAAGATTCAGGACATCCAGCTTGCAAACCACAAGTGCTGTCCAGCAGCCATCGAGCACTGGGCAGCCCCATGGCTGGGCCAGGGGCTCTGGGGAGACACATCCATCACCCCCAGCACTCCGTGGGTTAATTCAGGCAGAGGGAATCACTGCAATGCAAAGGCAGTGTGGGGATGCATGGCAAAGCCATGTTTGGCAGGGCAGGAGCAGCCAGGAGCATTCTGTCCCTTGCACAGCCCCCCTGATTTCTTCCCTGCCTCCAGCTGTGCTCAGCAGAGTTGGGCAGAGCTGGGCAGGGTGGCTGTGCTCACAGTGCTTGAGGAAAACAAATGTTTTCTGTGCTCCAGAGCATCATCTGGCCAGCTCAGTATCAGCTACAGAAAGAACAAATGGGAAAGGGGACAGAAGTGCCCTCAAGCAAAGCAATCAGATAAGAGGGGAAAGGACAGGAAGGTTTGGAGTTTTCAGCTTGGCCATCATCCCTTCTCTATCTCCCTTCCTCCCCTCACACCATCTCCTGACCCGCTCTGTGCTTGCCCTGCAGGGATGGTGGGGGACAGGCAATGTCCTCACAGTGCCCAGGACAGGACCAGCCATCCCCTGACCCACTCTACCTGCTCTCTCCTACCCCTGTTCCCCAACATTAAAGTGCTGTTCTAACCTGAGAAGCAGATTTGCCCCTTCTGTGCTCAGCAGTGCTGTGGTCTCTCTGTGCCCAGGCTTGGGACAGGCTGATTTTAAGAGGAAGACTCTCCCAGTCCTCACTCTGCAGAGCTGACACTGACACTGGGCTCAGAGCGAGGGTGAGCTACTTCTGGGCTGGACAGTGTCAACAGGAGGGGACAGGATCAATAAGTACACTCCAAAGAGCAGGGTCACTTGTGCAAGCCCCTGCAGGCTCCAACGCGGCCAGGGGTGTTCTGCAAGTGGGGAGAGGTGTGGGGCAGCAGAGGCAGGGACACACCACCACACCAGAGCCCGGGGTGGACTTTGTGGCTGCTGTGCTGAGAGGCAAATCCCTGTGCAATGCTGCTGCGCTCTGTGCCAGCCCAGGCTGTGGCACCTGCCAGGGTGTGACGTCAATAAAGGAGCAAAAGCTGAGTTTGGAGCTCTGGCTGATGCACAGAACCAATGCCACTGCAGGGCCCTTTGTGTTACTTCTCCTGGAGTTCAAGGCAATTGATCCATCCTATGAATGCTTCCTCCAGCCCAAGGGCCAGGATTTTAATTTCTTTGAGAAAAGGTAGGTCCTGGAGCAGTGCTCTGAGGCCAGCTCCCAGCAGGTTCTTTCCCTGCTTCCTGTGATCTCATACAGGAGCAGTCCCAAGACTTCCCAGGGACTTCCCAGCACCAAATGTGGAACAGATTCCTCGCTATCCCAAAGAGTGTGTGACCTCAATACAGAGACAGGGCCCCTCAGGGTGCCCAGGTGTCACTGCCTCAGCAACCAAACCCTGAGCTGGTCATGTGGCAGGGAGGGAAAAGACGGCCAGAGCTGCTGGGGAGAAGGCACAGCGGTCTCAGTTTGGTAGTGTATTACATACTGGCTGGAGGTTGATATGCTGGGCAAATCAGAGGCAGGACCAAAACTTCAGGGACTGCCAGAAGTGGGGAGGAAGGCCTGAGAGCACCTTTAAAGCAAAGCATATAAAGTTATAAAGAATCGAGGAGGAGAAGGAGGTGCCATACCGAGAGCAGCTGTCATGGGCACAGCCCTGGAGAGAGCCCAGCAATGGAGATGAGCAGAGCCAGTCTGCAAATCCTGACACCAGGAAAAAGCATTTTGGGGAACAGAAATCATGGGAAAGGGATGGCACCTTCACATGGGCAGGGAACTATTGCTCCAAACCCCTGTGAAACACCACCGTGGTCATCCACAGGGCGTGCAGGAGATCTAGATAAAGGTTTGGGACTCCTTGTGCCATTCTTTTCTCCCCAGGCCATTTTTCTGCAGCTGGTACATGTCACAGATCCTCAGCAGAGTCTGCTCCATGGCAAATTCGTGCCTGCAGGTCTGTGATGTGCTGTGCTGGGTGAGCTGCCAGCAGCCCCAGCCCTCCTCCCCAAAGGTAAAACCTTTTAACTTAAACAGGATGAATGGGATTTCAGCTCATGTCTCAGGGAGGGCCTCAACCTAATCTGTGACATTTTGCAACCACAGTGGGCGAAGGTCTGCAGAGAGAGATTTTTATTTTGTTTTTGTAAGCAGCCAACATGGCTGGAAAAACCACACCGAATTTCAGGCACATAAAGCTCCTTCACCTCTAAGTTTGCAGAGCCCATCACATGAAGCAGCCCAGCAACTGACCCTAACTTGTTAGCAGCTATAATGCAGTCAAGTTTGATTAAATGTCCATTCCCTGACTCTCTCAGGAGCCCCAACTTGCAAAGTTTGTGGATTGTTTGAGCTCAAGACCCAACTGCTTCTCCTTTCAGTTCTCAAATTCCCTGGTTCAGTCCCAGGTGCATTGGCCAAGATGATGTCCATCATCTCCTCTAAAACAACAAGCAAACAAACAAAGGAGATGCTCTCCTTCACACCCCCCTCCAATAAAGTGCCTTCAGCAGCTAAAACCAAATCCCAAATATCGGAGACTCATAATGCCATGGTGAGAGTTAGCGAGGCAGCAGCTCCCCTGGTGATCGTAACAACACCGGTGCTTGAGAAGAGTCTTTGCTTCAAGGCATCTGGAATTGCTCTTGCAAGATCCATTGTCAAATGAGCTTTTTCCTTTGTTTAAAAATGTCAGCCCAAAGACCCCTGCCAGAGTGGTGGTATAGGCTGCTTGGGTTCACTCTGGCTCCCACAAGGCTTCAACAGTCCTCTTTGCCCCTCCTTGTCTCCAGGCTTAATTAGGAAATCATTTATCTTTATTGGCACTCTCTTTCCCCTGCTGCTTTGGCATTATTTTTTTTTTTGGCCTTCATTCCAGTGCAGTGAGCTGTACAGGGAAGACCACAGCCCCATTCATTGTGGGTGGGGAATAATCTACAACTGGGAGCCCTACAAGGAAAACCCCAGCAATGAATCTGCTCAAGTGGCATGGCCTGAGGGACTACTGTACAGAAACAGGAGAGGAGGGTATCCCTTGGCTCCACTTACAGGCTAACAATAGGGATTCCTGGTGATACTGAAAGTAGGACACCACTCCCAAGGGATGTCATATGGTCAGCCTGTCCCAAACTGAACTGCCAACCCTCTCCAATCTAATGATACGCCTCCTTCATCACCCCAGCAGTGTCCCCTGCTAGAAGAGCACACAAAGGGAAAGGGCTGTAAGGACAGGCACAGCTCAGGGACTCCCAGGCTCCTGCTGAACATCTGCATGTCCCAGGCTGAGCCTTGAGCGTGACTTCAAGAGGGGAAGGTTCTCTACACCTCCACAAGCAAAAACTCCCTTGGCTTCCTCCACAGCTGGCATTTGACCATTTTTATAGTCAGAAAGTCAAAACCCAACCTGAATTTCTTGGGAGCCTCAGTCGGACCTCAGACACACTCAGCCAAAAATGGCATCACTTTGGCAGCTTGGGGGGAGAGCCATTCACTAGGCTCCATTTCCACTACCACAGGCTCTTTCTTGGTAATTTCTCTGGGTTTCCCATCAACTGTGTTTCATTTCAATGGAGATGGAGATAAAATTCCAGCCAATAATTTCTTCCACCTTCAAGAGGTTTCCCCTTCGTGCAAGCCGGGCTTGCCCCAGCCTGCCACTAATTACAGATGGAACATGAAGTTCAGAAAGGAGGAATCAGAATTGTTCCCCTCCCCCCAGCAAATATCCATTAAAAAACCCTGACTCCTCTACCTGATGGCACCAGAAGTTTTGCCGGTAAGTTTAAAGAAGGAAAATGATTGATGGAAAAGCTGAAGAGCTGACATGCACTTAAGTGCTCCTCTCCTCATTACAACATATACACCCCTTATTTTGAAAGAGATCCCCTATTCTAAAGATCAGATAAAAACCCAATCACCAAAAAAAAAGTGCTTCAGTCATACTTTCTAGGTAGAAACCTCAAGGCTCTTTAAACACACGGGAGGGGGGGAAAGCCAGGAATGAATCACAGAGGGCAACCAGGTTCTTGTCTCCCATCCTAACCCTCTGCATGCTAAAGATCTCAGTGCTGGGGACAGACTTCAGCTGTGCCCAGCTCTGCCAGGGCCTCACAGGGCCAAGGGAAACACAATGGACATCACTTTGCTGGAGGGCTCCTTCTGCCTGGCTCCAGCAGAAATCTCCATTAGGTATTACACTTCTAAAGAAAGGATCCTGTGCACCTGGAAGTTGAAATGATCCTGCACAGCCTGAGAAGTTTTTGCCTTGTGTATTTTCCCTGTGAAGGTCCCTCCCCAGTGCTCCATTTCTGGCCCTCTGAAATCCCCACTCTGAGCTGAAGGGAAGCCCAGAGGATTATCTGGAGACCAGTGTTATCTCTAAGTGGAGCCAGATGTATAAATCCCATTATTCCTAAAATAATTGTTATAGAATAAGATGTCCTTTCAGAGATTTACAGTTTGGGATGCTTCTCCTTCCCTGGAGTCCCCTCCCAACATGCTGCAAGTAATGCTCTACACCCATATCACATGTCCCTCCACCAAACTTGGCCCCACCAGCTGCATAATGAAGACATCAAAGTCATGAGGGCTCTCTCAGCCCTCAGCCTGCTCTGAGCAGTTTTCAGTGTTTGTTCCATGCAGTCAAGACCAGAGGGAGGCAGCTCCAATGCCAGGGGACACTCTGCCTCGAGGTTTTCAGCTCTGGGGCCCAGCAAACGGGGACAGAGGTGGCAATGCCAGGCTGGGTGTGCACAGACCCACCCAGATGCTCTCAGGGAAGTGTTCCTGCACTGCTAAACAAGGGGCAACGCTCACTGAGGGGTGATTACCTCAGAACTGTCCCACAGAATGACAGAATCATTTAGGTTGGAAAAGCCCTCTGAGATCACCCAGTCCAACCATTCCCCCAGCACTGCCAAGGCCACCAATGAACCAATGTGTCCCCAAGTGACACATCTACACAGTTTTTGAACACTTCCACCACTTCTGTGGGTAGCCTGTTCCAAAGCCTGACCCCCATTTCAGTGAAGATGTTTTCCTAATATCCAAACCCCCCTTGGCACAGCTTGAGGCCGTTTCCTTTTGCTCCTGCTCAACAGCTGCTGGAGTCCAGTCTCCACAGCCTGGTCCCAGCACAAGACAGGCACATTTTAATGGCAGCAGGGAGCAGAAACTGGGATGGAGAGCAATTCTGGGAATGCTTTGGGCTCACACCTTTGCTGCTGAGGGAGTCTCAGACACTGGAGGAGGCAGGTGCTCAGCTTTCCTTAAAATGTTTATCCTTGGGCTTGTTTTGCCAGCAGGAAGCCCTTCCAGCACCACACATCTTTGGCCTCTCACTGGAGAGCCAGCAAGTTTCCATGGGAACTGGTAAATGCAAAATTATGACTTGACAGCAGAGTCCTGAGGAAGGGGGACCAACTCCCTTCCATTTGCTCCTGTCCCTGGCCCAGGGGCTGCGTGTCCCCATGGCTGGGGGTGGCATGTCACCCTGTCACAGCTCTGTGCTGGACACGGGAGGAAGGGCTGGGACACCTGGGAGCACAGCAGGGCAGGGCTGGCTGCTCTGGGGCTGGTTCCTCTCTAGCTCTGAGGGAAATCACTCCCCAAGCCCCTGGGTATTCCCACACCTGGCTGCAGAGCATGCTGCAGACATTTCTCCAGAGCATCCCAGCCCCAGCAGCCACTGCTAAACAAGCAAGGCCACGAGACTGACAAGGGCCACCAAAACCAGTGAGGGCAGCAGAGGAGAGATGTGGCAGCAGCTCCCTGGCCACAGAGAGCAACACTCAACTTTCCCAGGCCTTTCTGGGGAAAGTCTGTGAGCAGATCAGAAAACATAATGAGAAACAATCTTATCTTCACTTGCTACACCTGTTCTTGTGAACATGTAGAGTGTGTAGAGTGGGTCAGGCAGTTGCAAGCTGACTGTGGCTGGCTAGGTCAGGATGTATGAATTTGTTCACCAAAAAGTAGTTTCTTAATTAGCCAGTGGTGATGGTGTTTAGATTAGAGGACCAATTAGGTCCAGGTGTATCATAACTGTCTATAAAAGCAAGAAGTTTCTTAATAATGATTATATAATAAAGAGACTGATCAACCTTCTGAGAACCATGGAATCAAGAGTAATTATTACCCAGCTGGGCGCCCATTACTGAGACAGAGAGAGGCAGGCACAGCTCTGCCCTGTCTGTGCTGCCTGCAAGCCCAGACAGCACCCAGTTATCCTGGAAGCACTGACCACCTCTCTGCCTCATCCCAAAACAGCCACAAGGCCCAGAATTATTACAAAGGAGGCCAACCATCTTGGGTGTGGCTCTGAAACCAAACCCAACAGGACTGAAATTAAATTCGGGCAATTGGCAACGCCCTGTTCAAACCCTGAGTGATTTTTCTAACTGATTTGTAGTAGCTTCTAATTTTAAAAATTGTTACTCTAACAAGTCCATGATGACCTTGTATTCACACACCCAGAACATGTTAGAAAAGAAATACAATCAAATTTTCCAAGGGGTCAGGCAGTTGCAAGCTGACAGTTGCTCGCTAGGTCAGGATGTATGAATGCAAGCACAGCCATGAAAATGGAATAATTTTAAGATACATCATATGTAAATATTGGGCCTTGAGAAATATCAACATGGATTCATTTGAGTCCATTCCCAGTGAGAACCCCTGATCTTGGTCACTGGGACCTCTTTCTCCAGGTGTTTTAGCTCTGCCTGAATGAGGGGGTGCTGAGGGCTGACACTCACTGAATGAGGGGGTGCTGAGGGTGACACTGCATGAGGGGTTGCTGAGGGTGACACTCACTGAATGAGGGGGTGCTGAGGGTGACACTCACTGAGAGCCACCTGAGAGTTCTGCTGGGTGGGGACTTCATGGCAGATGTGAGGGAGCTCGCCCTGGGTGGACAGATGGGAGGATTTGCACAAGACAAGGTCTCTGCAGGTGACCATGACCCCTGATGAGTGTTGTGAGGTGATCTGGCATCTCAGCCCTGCTCAGTGTAGAGGAGAGAAGGCTGAGAGGGGATCTCATTCATGGCCATCAATATCTCCAAGCGGTGTCAGAGGATGGTGCCAGGCTCTTTTCAGTGGTGCCCAGTGACAGGACAAGGAGCAATGGCCATAAACTAAACCATGAAAAGCTCCATCCCAACATGGGGAAGAACTTCTTTATGCTGAGGGTGGCAGAACAGCTGCCCAGGGAGGGTGGAGTCTCCTTCTCTGGAGACATTCCAACCCCACCTGGACACATTCCTGTGTCACCTGCTCCAGGTGCTGATGCCTTTGCAGGGGGCTTGAACTGGATGATCCTCAGAGGTCCCTTCCAGCCCTAATTTATCATTCTGTGATTTTTCAGTGGCCTTAGGTGCTTCTGTGCCAGCTAAATTCAGGAGAGAACAAACCAATTCCTCCCACAGCCCTGCTGCTGAGTGATGGGGCCACAGCTGGGTTTGGGTACCTTCTGCCCCCAACCCCTAATCACAGAGCAGGAGTCACCCCAGGAAACCTGAGCTGCCCACAGCTACCAGGGAAAGGCTCCCCATGTCACAGAACACCTGTCTCAGGTATCCAGTGCCTCCCTGACCCCAGGACAGCCCACCTACAAACCCAACACCTTCCCTGTGTGTGCCCTGCTCCTCTCCCCATGCTCTCTGAGGTCACTGGGGGCCTTGCTCGCTCTCCTGGCCATGGTAACTGGGCTGAGCATGGTCCTGTGGCTCTGAGAGCCCTCAGTGCTGCACAGCAGAGAGCTGGGGAGCACAGCAGCACAGCCCTGACCCCAGGACAGCCCATCTACAAACCCAAACCCCTCCCTGTGCGTGCCCTGCTCCTCTCCCCTCACTGAGGACCTTGCTCTCTCTCCTGGCCATGGCAGCTGGGCTGAGCATGGTCCTGTGGCTCTGAGGGACTGCTCAGCAGAGATTTGGGGAGCACAGCAGCACCTCCAGCCAGGTGGCCCCAGACCCAGACCCTGAGTGAGCAGAGGCAGAGCAGCCCTGTGTTGTACTTACTTCCCATTCCCATACTTGATTCGGATGTCTTTGCTCTTCTTCAGCTCCTTCCCATCCTTAAACCATTTGTAGGATGGCTGAGGGTTCCCAGCAGTCGCCTCACACTTCAGGGAAATCTTCTCACCCACATGAACATTTGGGCTTTTCAGTTTCTTCAGTTTGGGAGGAACAGCTGAGGGAAGAGAAAGGGGACAGTGTGAAACCTGCCCCTCTCAGGGCTCTGCACACACAGGAGGAACCCCCAAACCCCTCCCCTGGCCAAGCTCCTGCTGCCCCCTCTGCCACGAGGGCATGGAGAGGGGCTGCCCATGGAAAACAGAGCACAGGGAAGGAGCACAGAGTCAGACACATCCACACAGGGAACAGAGGGAGGCTCTGGAGGCTCCCCATGGCCAGATTTGATGTTCCACAGAGCCCTGTCCATGCAGGCAGGGCCCTGTGTCTCCTGTCCCTGCAGAGCTTTGCTGAGCTCTCCCACCACACACCAGCTCAAGCTCTTCAGGGATTATTTTTCCCCTGCTCCTGGCCATTGCTGCTGCAGATTACCAGCACCTACATGACCTCTGTGGCTGCCATGGCTGTGCTGCCAGTCCCACAGCCCCAGGCAGAATGGTTTAGCCCAGATGGTTCAACTCGTGCAGAGACCTTGTTCAGCTCAACACCAGCAGAGCAATGGGCACTGAGAGGGGCTGCAAGAAAATCCTGCATGTGTAAGGATTAGGAGGGGAGGAACAGCTGTTTATTCAGGCTGCAAGAAGAAAAGTGAAAGAATAGGTATTTAAAATGGTTTTGTGGCAGCAGAGTCAGGCTGGCCAGCAGCCTCTCCAGCCTGGAGCCTGGCTCTGCACGTGGGTGTTTCAGAGAAGTGATTTTTACCATGCACCTGGAACATCAGACAGAGAGGGAGACACTTCTTATCAATCTCTGCCAGGCTTTATATCAAACCTGACAAGAAAGGATTAGCAGGCTTGCAATTTTTCTTTCAACTGACAGCTCTGCACTCTTCTAGCTCCCTTTCTCTTTCTCAGCGCTAACCTTAAAAAAGGAAACAGCAACTTGCTGGCTTTGCCTTAAGAATATTGGTAACAATGGCTTCTCCTTGTCTAAGGTGTGCTACTGATAGATAATTTCCTCTTTCTAATATGCACAAACCACCTTCTAATTGCTTTGTGCATTCTGATCTTGTGAAATGGCAGAGTACTCAAAGGCTGAGGGGCTGGATGGGTTTCATCAGAGCAATCACTGTTCTACAGTCCTTTCTATGTCTCCTCTAGCTCTTCATGCCAACTAAGTTAGTGTAGGTTGATAGTATTTAAAGACTGTTCTCACCAAAAGGGATCTTACACAAAATAATAAAAAGAACAGCCATCATCAGGAATATGCTCCTGAGGTAGGAAGCTCTCAGCACTCTCATATTCCTGATGGGAGTGAGAAGCTAAATTGTCCTTAATCAAAAGGATCCCAGCTAAATTGTCCTTAATCAAAAGGATCCCAGCATGGATGGAAATGGAACAGTTCAGGGTGACAGGAGTGAGCCAAGCAAAGCTCACAGTGACTGAAAGGCCAGCCCAGGGCTGGGGGTGGGTAACGTGGGCTGGTCCCAGGCACATCACACCTTGCAGCTGCCCCTGGATCCCTGCAAGTGTCCAAGGCCAGGCTGGACAGGGCTTGGAGCAACCTGGGATAGTGGGAGGTGTCCCTGCCATGGCAGAGGGTTGGAATGAGATGAGTGTTACGTTTTTTTAAGGTTGATTCAACACAAACCAGTTCATGATTTTCTAATGGGACAAGGAGAGCACAAAACCCTTGGGTCAGCTGCAGGCAGTGGTTGCAGGCTGTGCACTGACATCTCTCACTGCTTCCCAGGTCACTGTGCTTTGGCACAAACAGGGACTTCTGACCAGAAATGATCTCAGCTTTCACCAAACTTTAGGAATTCTGTGAATATCCAAGGTGTCATGGGTTTTGTGAAGCCCATATCCCTGATCCTTGCCTGGAAATGGGTTGCCCAGAAGAGCTGGAAGGCAGTGAAGGGAGAAGAGAGCTGGTCTCTTCCCAGAACACTACATGGAGAGCCAGGAAGGTAAACAGGACCTTGCTTTTATAGGGGTCATTTTGGGGAATAGAGAAATAGACTCTCAAATATTTATTCTGTCTGAATGTGTGTGTCAGTCTGCCCCTATTGTACCCCGAGGTCACCCTGTCCCCTGCCAACATTATCCATACACCTTAAATACAGGGAAGGTCCTGACCTTGGCACGGCTGCATCTGCCTTGTTTTATTTCCAGCCTGGGGGTCTGCAGAATTATGAAGCTGGCAGCATATGGGTTAATTTGGACTGAGATACCAGTCACTGAAGGGACAACTCTTGTCTCATTTCAGAGAAGCCACAGGTGTGAAGAATTCCGATATTTGATAAGCTAGAACCAGGAGTAGGATGTAAAGAAGTTCAACTGGTGTTAAAACCGATATAACAGCTGAGTCCTGGGGCATAAAAGGATATTCTCCTCTTGTCTCCTTTCCATAGTTCTATGTGCTACCATCACCCGGAGTGGAAGAGAAACTGGAAACTGCTGGGAGAAAGGGGTGTCAGCCCTGCCCCTCTCCACCAAAATGCTGGCAAGAGCAGAGCAAACCCCAGGAACCTGAAGCCTGTGGAAGAAGAGGGCCAAGAACAAGCAAGGAACTTGATCTCCTCACCAACATGAATCATGTCTCACCTAAAACTCTGCACATGCCACCAGTGATGATTGCAGAACATTCCTAAGCAGGCAGATCCAAAAAACCCAAAGAGCTGACACACACACACAGGATCCCACCCCTCCAGCAGAGAGTCCTGCCCAGAAAAAGGGAGGAGAACATCCTTCCACCCCAGTCTACATGTTTTTGGTGTCTCACTACAGGAGGGAAGGAGACAGTGTATTGAGCTCCAGGCCACACTTCATGGACTCCATGGACTGCAATCCCCCAGCTGAATCAGAGCAGTGAAAGGGGAACCCAGTCCCAAACTATTCTGGACTGTGTCTGGGAAAAGGGCTGTGCCCAAAGAGGCAGAGCTGTGCTCCCTGACACATCTGTGCCCTCTCTGCTGCACTGCAGCAGGG
This sequence comes from Camarhynchus parvulus, assembly GCF_901933205.1. NCBI lineage: Eukaryota > Metazoa > Chordata > Aves > Passeriformes > Thraupidae > Camarhynchus > Camarhynchus parvulus. The sequence goes on along the minus strand of NC_044583.1, from coordinate 3,019,421 downwards.
CTTGTGCTTGGACAGCAGCGTGGGAAGAGCAGGCAGAGCCCCAAGCCTGGGAAACAGCATCTAGAGCCTTGCTCTGGGCAAAAGGGGAGCCTGGCCTTGCTCTCTGGGATGGGCTGGAAAGCCTCACTTCATAATTCCTGCTGCTTTCAGAAAAACAGAGAAATCTTCATTTAGAGCCATTCAGCGCTGATGACTCTGCTTAATTCCAGACAAAGACTTTCCTCTGGTTTTCACTCATAAAAAGTTTAAACTGCAATTCTTATTCATAGTCTGAACTCCTCTAACTTTGGCTTCCAGCCAAGAGATCTCTGCCTTTCTCTGGTAAATTTGAATCCCATCTAGCAACCAGAAACCCCTTCCCTTTTTAGGTATTTGTAAACTATGTCTGAATCACCTTTCAACCTTCCCCAGCAGTAAACTAAAGTAGCTTGAGAGGCCAGAGCAGCACATGGAGTGCTAATACTGGAGTATGTCAAAATTTTACATTTAGGTACACTTTCAGCTTTTGACCATTTCCCATCTCTGCCCTGTCCAAATCACAGAGCTGCAGCTCAGAAAACCACGAGTTCAGTTCAAAAAGATCAGAGGATTGATTCTGAGTGCCTCCTTTCTTAGTGCTCTGAGCATTTGGGGTCATTTTAATCTCCTCCTTGATTGATACATTTTCCAGCATGCTGGAAAAACAAAACCACAAGCTTCACACATATCAAAACAGCGCACTACCCTGGGCAAACAGCTTTAGATGCATGCCAGGCAGGGTCCAGGTCTAATCCATTATGTTTCCATCAATTCCCAGCTTCCCAGCCTCCTCCACACAGGTGGGGCCAGGGCAGCTCCTGTCACCCAAGGGTCACCCAGGTCACCCATCACCCTGAACAGGCTGAGCTGAAGCTGCAGTTCCAGCTCCTCACCTTCTGGTTCCCATGGAACAGCCCTGCCAGATGTGGTCTCCTCCACAGCTGGGCTGGCAGCACCCCCAGCTCAGCCCCCACTGCTGCCAAGTTCACCAAAACAGAGGTTTTGGACTTGAAAAATGGAGGGTTTGGCTCTGCTTGTCAGACTGAAGCTACAGCTTAGGATCTGTATCTCTGGTCACTTTGCAACCCTGTCAGCCCCTCCTCCATCCAAATTTGTGTCTCCTCTCCGTGGGGTGGAGTGTCACCAGCCTCACAGTGCCTGAGCTGCTGGGCAGAAGAGCCAGATGCATTTCCAGGCAATTTTTCTAAGTGACAACCACATCAAGGGTATGTCGTGCTGCAAAAAGCAAGTTTCATCCTGGTAGAGCTAAGACCAACAATAAATACAATTTTTCTCCAGATTTTTGCTCACTCCAAGGTCAGATGAAACCCAAGCAACCATTAGATCCCATCCTACACTAGTTGTGTGAGCTGTAAAACTTGGCCTTAAAACATGCCAGAGCCAGGATGGACAAATGCACACAATTTCCTAACTTGTTTTAAGGGCCACATTTGACAAAAAGACCTTTGCAGGAGAGGTTTGTCCTCTGATAGCACCCCTGGCACCCTCTGCCTTCTCATGGAGAGGAGAGAGTTACAAAAGTCTGAAACACTGAGCTCTAAACTGCACGATATGAGTTGTTTGAACATCCACCATAAAAGGACTTACATGTACACACTGCTTTAATTAATTCACTTCTGATTACACTTGATATGACACTGAAGTACCTTGATGATAACAACACCTCTTTTACTTCTGGTACCTGCAGCATGCCTGCAAGCACCTCAGAGCCTCAACTCCAAACATCATTAATCATCCTCGGGCAGAGTGCCCAAACAGAGTCCAACAATGGAGTGGTGACAAAACCACATCCCACCCACAGAGCATCCTACATAAACAACCCCTCAGCAGCAAAAGGCAGGAGCAGCCAGCCTGGGAAAGGTGCTCCATGAGCTCTGGAGCAGCCAGCAGTAGCAGCCACAGACTCTGCTTCCTGAGCTGTGGGGATGCTCCACACAGACGCATCTGAGATCTCTGGGTGACTGGGATGGGATTTCTCCTCTGGCCTCCTCCAAGGGCTGCAGTGTGAGGCTGCCCCACGCTGCCTGGCACATGGAGGCTGGCAAAGTGCTTAGGTAGGTGGATCTGGAGACCTGGGAGCACAGGATCCTTCTGTGTCTCTCTGAGCAGCTGAGGAAGAAGGCAATTGAGCTTGAATTCTCTTTGGCATGGAAAAGGGAAGCTGAAAAATGCTTTCTCACAGGAATGGAAGAGATGCAAGGAGAGTTAAGGCCTACAAATTCACAGGTGATCCTTGTATCTGAGCTATGGCTTTCCACACAAGGCGCCCACCCAAATGTGCCCAGGTCAGGACACCCCTCCTGTGCCAGAGTAGGGGGGGAAGGAAGGTGCACAGGTGATCTCTTGGAAAGGAGCTGTGTTTCTCAGCCTGCCCAAGCCTTTGGTATCAGCACAGCCTTTCCACATTGGTGCCAGGGCTCTTGTGCTGCGCTGGAGAAGCTGCAGATCCAGAGGTGTCTCCGTGGGTCCGAGCTCCCAGCTCTCCCCACAGGAACCCAGACACACAAAGAATGCTCCAGGCACAGTCCTTGAGGCTTCCAAGCCTCACTGAAGGACAAGATCTGGAGGCATGAAACCCACCCAAGCCAGGTCTCAAGGGCTGCTGGTCCCTAAGCCCCGTCTGGAGAGTCCCCACCACTTTGCTGCTCAAAATCCCACTGGCTGCACAGACATCCCTTTTACATAGGCTGCCTCAGATGGGAGTATTTCAACATTCTCTAACATGGAAAATTACGGAATTCATCTTTCCATAGGATCTGTTTTGCAGCCTCAACTTGCTCCAAATTCAGTCACTAACATTTGCCGAGATGGCAATTCCTAACTGAAAGGAATTTTTCCTGTTTCTGTCATCTCTACTGCAAAGTAAGGACACGTGTTCCTGGCACATCACCATGCAGGGTGGGACACCAGACACTCATTGGGGGTCAGCACCCTCCCCACTGTCATACATCTCACTTCTTGCCCGATGCAGTCCCACAGGCTCCACTGTTTTAACCAGAGGTGATGCTCCTTTGCCTTGGGTTTTATTTGGCCTTTATTTGATAAGGAGACAAACCTGAAGCTCAGCAGCAGCTCCTGATCCCCTGGACTTTGTTTCAATACTGGCTGCAAATGCCAACCTGTCAAAGAAGGGACCCACTCTGAGGAAATCTCCCTCCTGCCAGAAGAAATGGAAACATGGGTGGAAAAAACTCACAATACACTCGGTGTTTGTGCTCCTTTGCCCAGGTTTTTATGGAGAGGGCAGAAGGCAGTCCCTGCTGTGCCCCAGGCAGGCTGTGGCGCACACAGCCAGAACTCTGAGGGGACTCAGCTCCTTGGTGGCAGGGTCAGGAGGGCTCCTCAGAGTCTGTGACCCTCCAACGCCCCTGGAGGTAACAGGGCTGGATTTGAGTGAAGCTGTAGAACAGCCCTGGCTTTATTGCATGGGTGGACACAACGTCCTCAGACCACACACAGCCCCGAGCCTGCGGGAGAGAACCTTGGTGTGACACTGACACATTGTCCCATGCCAGCCTCGACCCCCAGCGGGTAACTACAGACTCCAAACCCAGAGCATTAAACATAATATAAGATCTGTAATACGATTTATGCTTCAGGCAATTTATGTTTCAGTTTATGCCAAAGCATGGCCAGACATTCTCATGGCAGTCTTTGTGGCCACTGTCTCAGATCCTGGTGTGCTGAGCAGGGGTACGTGACAGGTAAACAACAATGACAAATTTAAATTTCCAAGGGGCAGCATTTTGCTGTAACCACTGTTTGACCTTTTAATTAACAAATAGCCATGTTTCTCCAGGAGCAGTGATCATGGAGTCATGGAACCATTGAATGGTTTGGGTTGGGAGGGACCTTAAAGCTCATTTCATTCTGCCCCCTGCCATGGGCAGGGACACCTTCCTCTATCCCAGGCTGCTCCAAGCCCCATCCAGCCTGGCCTTGGGCACTGCCAGGGATCCAGGGGCAGCCACAGCTACTCTGGGCACCCTGTGCCAGGGCCTTGCCACCCACAGAGGGCAGGGACTCCAGTGTAGGAGCCAGCACTAGACCCTGTGGCTCACCTGGGACATTTACGCCTCATCTCCACATTCTGAGGGACTACCTGTGCAGTAACTGCAGGGAACAGCAAGGGTTAATGACCCAAATCTCTCCAAGGACAGGGGAGATGCCCTTGCTGCCGTGCCTCTCCCACAGAGGTATTCCAGGAGTCAGAGGCTCATCTCTGCTCCTGGGAGAGGTCCCACTGTGGGAGCTGGAGATGCAGGTGTGACAATGCAGGAGCCACTGTCCAGGTCCTGGAGGGTCTGCTGAGGACCCCTCAGCTGCCTCACACAGAGCAGACCCTGGTGAAAGGACACAGATGACTGCAAGAGTGAAGATGCTGAAAAGATTTGAGATCTGTGGATTTGGGGTTAGGATGAAGCGTGGAAAGCACTGTGCTGAAGCCAGAACAAATGCATTATTCCTCCTTACATGTCCCATACCTTCCCTAACACACAAGTTTCTTTTCCTTTAACTAAGTTCCTGTAGCCTTCTGTCTCAGGGAGAAGTGACTACCACATCAATCTCCAGCACTGTTATAATTTAAAAAAAAAATCTAAATAAATTGAGGGTTACAGCAATCTCTATTTTCATGACCATTCCCATCACCAAAGAAAATTGACTGGAACGTTACAAGCAGGTTTGTTGATTTAGGTTTGCTCTCTATAGGATCCCTCTGGCAACACAAAACAAGGGATCTTAGAGGTCCTTTCCAACCTTAATGATTCTATAATTCTATGAAAATGTGCCACAAAGCCAGAAATTCCACCCTCCTCCTACAAATCCTGGCTCCACTTATATTTAAGAGCAACTGGTAAATTCCTCCTCCTCTGTCTTTCCCACAGTTAAAAATCCAGTTATTCTTCTTTCCAGTGAAAGTTTTGAAATTGGTGTATGATTTGGTGCAGAGCCTGGGGCTGAAATCTCAGCTCCATTGAAATCAATGAGCAGCAGGTCACTGGGCAGGGATGTGCTCCCAAATACCCAAATTGTTGAGACAACTGGGCTGTGCTTTTGCCACAATACCGGAGGTGTCCATGCACAAACACCCACCTGAAGAGCACAACTCCACCAAGGCATGCACATGCAAATATCCAATATTAAAATCCAGGGGCTCCAGAGCTTGGATTTGCCAAACCTAGTACTCTATGAACACTAGCTGGTTTGCAAACAATGTAATTGGAGTAGAATTGCTATTGTGTTTGTTTGTTTTGAATATTTTTGGCCAGGAAGTTGTCCTGGAGGTATAGTTGAGCATAAGTGGTCTGGTGGAAAAATGTCATTCATTCTGTTCCTATTAAGACCAAAAACAATAGCCACACAAAGACAGCAGCGACAATTTCTGCTCTTCATGCCTCTAACAATGTGTTTTCAACCCTAAAGGCAACATCTTGTTTGTACCCAATTGATTCTGGGATCATATTTTATATAATCAAATATATCTTTGAACAAAGATATGTTTTATGAAGTGCTCAATTTCCAGATGACCTTGGAAACAGCAATTCATAAAATATAGCTTTATCTCTATCTTCACAATCAGCTAGAAAAATTGCCCACCCATGCTTTGTGGACTGCCAGTCCAGACCCAGCCAACGAAGAAATTACCCCAAGCATCCAAACCTCTAAAATACATTAATCCTTTGTTCCAGTCACTGAGCACTAAGCACAAATTACTTGCCCTAGAACCCTGGTAAAGACCCGGGTGGCATCCATCATCTTTCAATCACCAGAGGAAAGTGATTGAAAAACTCACCCCAGGAGACAAAACAATCTAGGTTAGCAGAAAAACCCCTCATTTCATTAAATGTTTATTCTGAAATCTGTACATGAAACCATATATAGACCCCTTACGTCATGGCAAAGCTAAAGGCTAAAAGCTTTCAGAGTACAGGGAAGAATTTGCAGATGCAAATGACCATTAGTGGGGATGTCACTGGTTCTAGAAAGGGATGAAAAAAAAAACCCTGCTGGATGTTTTACAGCTTTATGAATCACAGGACTGTTGTTTTAAAACACAGAGGAGAAGAGCTCAGTTAGAGGGGAGCTGAAATTCCTGTAACAGGGACTGCCTGCTCCACCTGGGCTCTCCAAGGATGGGAGGACAGCAGGCTGCCCGTCGTGGACTGGTGGGAGCATTGCAGGGAGAAATTGTTCCCTGTGAGGGTGGCAAGGTCGTGGCACAGGGTGTCCGGAGAAGCTGTGGCTGCCCCTGGATCCCTGGAAGTGTCCAAGGCCAGGCTGGAAGGGGCTTGGAGCAGCCTGGGACAGTGGAAGGTGTCCCTGCCATGGCTGGGACTTGGGATGAGATGGTCTCTAAGGTCTCTCCCAGACTGAACCACTCTGGGATTCTGTGATGATTCTATGACTCAGGAAATCTGTAAAAACAGGACCCACTGCAATGTGGGGGTACAGCAGAGCCCCAGACACACACACTGAGTCCTTCAGATAAATCAGGATGGGCCACTGCAAACAGGAGAACGTGACCAAATCTCTGAGCGAGGTGCCAGGTTTGCCACACAAAGCTGTCCCTCCCTGCCCAGCCGTGGGCCCATCACGGCCAGGTGTGCAAGGGAAGGACAGGGCTGCACCCAGGCAGCACAGCACTGCTGGGCAGCTCTGTCCTCCTCCCTCAGTTCCACTGTATTCAAATGGATGAGCACCACAGAGGGGGTTAACTAATGAGGTGTGAGATCTGAGGTCAGGAGGAGCAGGAGCCACGGAACACCTCACTGCAGTGATGCCTTAAGTTTTAGCTTTCATATTTTTTAGATTCTGTACTGCATTTTTCATGTTTTCCAGATTCTGTACTGCATTAGTATATAACTCTGAACTTCATATAAAGTGTTAGCAAGTTCTCCTCACAGTTCAGTCAGACAAAACAATCCTTTTCCAGCCCCAGAACCAAGGACACCATTGCAGCTTCAGGCCCAAAAAGTGTAAACAGCAGCAAATTGAGGAGAGCAATCTGGGAGGATGGGACTGCATAACCTGGAGCTGTAATTGGACAATTAATCCAATATTTAAATGGACCAAAACTTATTAAAGTGTGAAAACTCGTGACCCGTCACCCATCTTGGGTGTAGCCACGGCTGGCCTCTTGCACTGCCCAAGGTGCATCCTTTGAAAGCCTTTTTAATAAATTCCTACTTTATTCCTTTAGCACTGCCTATCCTCTGTTCCAGGGAGCCTCTCAAGGCATCAGCAGAAGATCTGACTGCCCCAACCCACACCAGCTCCATCCCAGCAGAGGATCCACCTCCTGCCCTGCCCCAGCAGACTTTGCTGTCAGAGGCAGCTTTAACGAGTGTTTTCAAACATGCTTAACTTCAATCAGGGAAAAACAAGAGAACCTAGGGATCAGTTACAAGATGTCAATCCAGGGCAGGCAGAGGTCAAGTGAAGGTCGGATGCAACAGCCCAGCTGGCAAAATTTTTTTGCTGCTTCAACTTCCCAGGAAGTTCTGGGCCAGAGAACATCCTGATGTTTTACACACAACCAGGTGAAATGCCACATAAAACAGGGATTCACAGAAGAAAGCACTTAAATTAAATTCAGTGAGAAGCCTCTAATGCTGAGGTGGAGATGTTTAATTTTTAACCTATAAAATAATATTCTCTAGCATTCCATGACAAAAGCCAGCCACTTGCAGTCGTAATTACAATATTTTTTCCCATGTCTCTGCCTACTTTGAAAGTTCACCATTGTCTCTGGTGAGAGACAAATCCACCAGAGGGTATTTCCAAAACAGAAAGCCCTGTTTTTATCGGGATCTCCCCACAAGAGACCCCAGGGCTTGCATTAGAGACTTGTTTGTTCTCTGTAATGTTATATTAGAAAGATTAAAAGTTTTGCTGTTGGTTGAAGAAAGGCTTTAAAGCACTTGGTACCAGAAGTGACCGCAGGTCTGGTTTTCATCCAAACACAGGAAAGAAGCTAAAGATCATCCCTGAGACAGCTTTTCCACGAGCCCAAATCCCACCGAGCGTGGATGGAATTACAACCCCGCACCACGGCGTTGTCCCAGTGCCCCTTCACCCTGGGTCTGTGCCACTCTGCAGCTCTGGGCACAGCGTCTGCTCCCTCCCAGGGCTGAGCCCACCGTGGAACCCAGCGGGATGAGGAGAGACCCCGGCAGGCAGAGCTCCCCCAGCCCGGCCCAGGGAGGAGGCAGAAGGGCCACCCTCGTCCCTGGGCTGCAGGGAAGCAGCAAATGGAGCTGTAAATTCCGACTGGGACTCTGGGCACTGCCCAGTGGAGACACTAACACAGCGTGTCTCCTGCCTTGTCCAGAGTGCGGCTTCCCAGCATTGTTCTGAGCAGCTCCGGACCCCCACTGGAGCACAGCAATGGGTGGCTTCCACTGAAATGTCCCCCAACCAAGCTGATTTACAGCTGCCAGGAGTCTCCAGGATGTCAGCTCTTCCTGATTAATTTTTTTATCCTTATTTTCCCCCGTTTTATATTTGAATATTGCTTATTGCGATATTCTTCAGAACTATTCTCTGGAAAGCCATCCTGGCTAATTTTTGGCTTGTAAATTGCTCATGAGCAGTTTGTGGCTTGTGTTTAAAAAAAAAAGAAATCAAAAAACTCTGGCTCATTTTGGTTGGATGAAGAGATTTTGTGGCCTGCATCAATTTTAGTCCCTGACAGCAATGACAGAGCTCTTATTATCACAAACATACAGTTGCAATTTTAAAATTTGCTTCCTGTGACTCTTCGTTAAAATTTAATCAACAGTTTTTGTTTCCACAAACATTTCTCTGGCAGAAAGATCACTTTATAGAATATTCATAGGCAACAAATGAGAAGGAAGGTAAAGCAAATTTGACTTTGTGATGAGAGCCAACCCTTGCTGGCTGTCCAGCTACTTCACAAAGGGATTTAGGGAAGAGGAACACAGGAAGGTGTAATTTGCTAGGAGCCATTGCAGAACACAAGTGACTGAAAACAAAGACCAATGAATGATGTAGCAGCAAAATGTGGGCAAAGAGGAGACAATAGGCAACATGGTGACAGCCCTAGCAGGGAAATTATTCCAAGTTCAGACTGGACATGGGTTTATTGACCTGCTTCATGTCCAGCTTTAGGTCACAAAATGGGAAATTTCACCAAACTGGGCAGCAGATCCTGCACAACACAAACAACTTAAGGTGAAACCCAGAGTTCTGAACAAAAGATGGTTGTTGAGCAAAAAGCTATTAATAGTGCTGGGTTTTATCCCAGAAATGTTGCGTAAAGTGGGACAATTCACATCCCTTCTCTGTGCTTCCATTTCCTCTCTCAAAGATCCCACTTAATATATTTGGGGCAGGGACTGGCTCTTGTTATGACTCTGTGCTGTGAATAGCACAAGGGGAACAATGCTGCAGCCAGGACCTCTGGATGCCACCACAAATGCCATTTTAAGCAGCAGTGACAACAAGCAGAAGGAGTTTGGGATCCAAGGAGGAGACCTGGGCAAAGACAGGGCACAATGCAGGTTTCAACCTGAGTTGTAAGCATGGGTGGTTCTCATCTCCATGCAGGAGTGACAAAGGAAATGTGAGGAGGCAGTGGAGCTGGACAGGTAAGAAGGGTCTGCACTCAGAGCCTTTGCTAAAGCAAATTTCCTGCAGAGCTGCTCCTTCACCTCTGCAGTCCCACTGCTCCCCCTTCACCATCTCCCCAAGCCACCCTTGAGCACCCCATGGAGAGAAATGCAACACCTAGAACCCAAAAAGGGATTTACAGGGGCCTGAGAACACTGCAAACCTGATGGAAAGAGCGGGATCTCCTCTTCTGGAGAACATTTTTGTAGGAAATGTTCAGTCTAAATACCCCATGCATGTGACTTTGTTTCTGATGAATCTGTAGAAGGGACAGTGGTGCTGAGGAGCTGCCCTGGAAAAGCCTGGAGAGACCTTTGGGTCTACAGAACTAACCTGGAAAGGTCCAAAGACAGGGTTCAGGGGAACAACAAACCACAGGATTACATGAATGAGCTTGGAAGAACCACTCAGAAATTGAGCAGATCACATCCCTGCCCCGAGGGGGGATCCATCCACCTCACCAGGATCCAGACACACAACCAAGCTGTACTGCACGTCCACACTGCATCCCACAGGGTGCCCCAGGACCTGGATGGCTTCTAGGATACAGCTGATCCCCACCCACAATCTCACCAGCAGTGGATGGATCCCCCTGGACTCTGCCCTGGCAAAAAGGCTGTCAGTGCAGGGCCCTGCCCAGCAGGTGATGGGAACCCAGTCACACTGGAGGTGATGGGAACCCAGTCACACTGGCAGCTACTGAGACCTGTGAGGCTCTTCTGGCCCCCAGGTGCAAAAGAGATGTTCCATCATTCCAAAGATGTAATCCATCTCTCCTTTTGTCCTGTCCTTTACACTACGCCTTCTTCCTGTTCTCTTCTCTTTGCCCATGCCAGCTGCTACCAACCACAGATAACCAAAATCACTCCTCTTTGTCCTTACTGTCTCAGTCTTGGCTGTGAGCTTGATGAATTTTTTTTCCTTTGCAAAACCCATTATCTTGAAAACCTTGAATCCCACTCTTAACCCCCAGTCTCATCCTCCTCTTATTTCTGGAGATGCTGACCACCTCCCACATCTCACTGAAGAGCTCCCACCAGCCTTGTCTCCATGAAACCCAGCGGGCCTGAATCCTGAATCACCTTCTCAGGCAGACACCTGAATACTGGTGCTGCTTTTCTGCTTTTCTGCCTGTTTGGGGTGGAACATCAGGAGCTCCACTGTCACACACAGCTCAGAGACACTTCAGTGCTGCTTTGAGGCTGTGGGGTCACACTTTCCCCCGGCTGCAGGCTGTAGAGAAGCTGAGCTTCCACTCACAGCCCATGAGAGGTGACTGCTGATCACCCTCCTGCCCTGCCTGTCCCTGCAGCAGCCCCTCTGCCCAATGGCCAGGCCTGCAACACCATGAGAACAAAACCTTTCTGCTCACCTAGACAATGCTGTTTGGAGTTGCAGGACCCCTGCACACGTTCAGAGGAAGAATTCCTCCCAGATTTTGCAGTCACAGGACCCTTGCACACGTAGAGGAAGAATTCATCCCAGATTTGCTTTTCTAATGGAGCTTTTCAGCAAGGACCCACACCAGCAATTACCCAGCCCTCACCCTAAGCCTGGGGATCATGGAGATGGAACATCACAGTTGAGCACAGCCTACCCTATTATGCTTCTCACCTCATTTTTCAACTTGTGCCCCTCCCTTTGTAATTTGGTGGTAAATAAATGCCTGGACAAAATATCAGCTAATTAACTGGGAGCGTCTTTGTGAGCACGAACAAAAGCTGAATGGACACCTCAGACAGGATCACAGGCAGCCCTGCCCCGTGAAGGATCTTCTGAAAAAACATTCCCAGGTAACTGACAATGAACAGATCCCAGTTCACGAGAGCCCTCAGGGGCTCCCTGGCTGTGCTGCAGGGTCCCGAGGAGACCTTTCAGAGGTTAACTCTGTGCAGTCACCATGGAGGGCAGCAGCTGGCGCGGCTTCAGCTCCCAAGGCTGTGCTCTCCTTCACTCCCCTGACAATTGGACACACTGCTGTTTATCCTAATCCATTGTTCATGGTCCTCCCCACCCAGTTCTCAGCCCATGTGATGCTCTCCTGTCCTCACCAACTGGAATCAATTTGGGGTGCTAGGGCTCTATCAAGACATTTCACTGAAATCTAAATGTTGGCAAAGAATTACCTGCTGTCATAAGATATTCTGGGATTTTATCAGACACTCAGAGTAAACACACAAGTCATCACATTTTTCCGGGGCAGCTGGCTTGTACTTCCCAGCTCCTCAGTGATCCTCTGAATAACCACTCAACTTTGAGAGGGTGATCCTGGTCAGCAAGGATTGTTTATCAACATAAACTTTATTCCCCCAGAATTCCCCTCTACTGGCGTGTTATGTAAAGCTGATGCTGCTAAAACATTCAGCTGAACTCAGGTCAAGAGAAGATGGCTTTTGAAAGCCTTCCAATGGTTCGTTTGCAATAAATGGCTGAGAAATAAATCATTTCAGCCCTGATGAGTCCTCAAGCAGCCAACTCTGTTAGCAGGGCAGCTCCAGCAGTGAGGAGCAGGGGGAGGCTCCAGTGCCACATGGGGGCTCGTGACAGGCACAGAGAGCAGCCAGGGAGGACCACCAGGCTGAGGGAGCCTGAGATGTTGGGTATGACCACGCTCCTTCACCCTGCTAGACAAGAACTCCTCTTAATGCAGCGAGTATCACTTACTGCTTCTGAATAGTTCCCAGTGGGGAAGCCTTCTGCATTCTCTCATGGACAGGGCTGCTTTCCTGCCCTGATGCCCAGAGGCACAAAACCCCTGCATGGATTTTTTCCCCAGTTTACCCAGATGACAGCATGCCTGTGCCTCATGTTCATGTCTGCCTCTCTGCCAGCCCTGCCATGCTCTTGCCTTCAGTGGCTGCAGGGGATGCAAATGAAACCAGCCAGGAGCAGCCAGGGATGTGTGGGCTCCCACCTTTGGCCTCAGAGAGACCTAGGCAATGCCACATTTCCATGACTTTTTGTGTGTCACGGTGCCCATTCTCCTTTCAGAGACCTCAGGTTTCAATGCTCTGGGGTGCAAGGTGTTTCAGGGCCCTTCCCTGCTCTCCCAAAGGCAAAGGACTTTAATTGACAGCCATGGAGTTGGGATGTGAGACCTTGGCTCAGCAGGCAGTGTACCCACAGATCACCTTCAGCTCCCCAGAGCATCATTCCCCAGGGCTGGCATGGTGGGACAGAGACAGTGCTGGAGGGCTGGATTTGAGGAAAACACTTAGGAAGCTTCATGCTCTGGCGTGGGTGGGACACAGATGGGTGACCAGCCCAGCAGCTCAGTGAGCACCAAAGCTGAACACCCTCCCAGAGGCCCCTCCAGGAGCTCTGAAGGGCTGCTGGCTCAGGACAGCCCATCGAGGTGAGCCCCAGGCTGCCCTGACAGGTTTGGGCTCAGCAGCACCTGCCAGGGCAGTGCTGAGGGCGGAAGGGGCACTGCCAGCTCGGTGCTCAGAGGCTCCTCAGAGGGTACCCTGCTCTGAGGGCTGCCCCTTTTCTGGGTACACAGAGAACAGCCTCCACTGCCCAGCCCTCAGCTCCTGTGCAGTGCTAACCCAGGGCCAGCTCAGGGCAGAGCTGCCCCAGGAGCCCTTGGCTGCCCAGCTCCAGCGCAGCTGCACCAAGGAGCAGACACTTAAAAACAGCAGTGCTTTTCTGCAGGATAACAGCGTGCAAGGCAGGACTCTGGTGCAGAACAGTTCTTTCTCTTTAAATTCCCACCCTAGGCCAAGCATGTTTTGCAAGAGCCTCCCTGTGCAGACAAGCCCCGAGGCTCCAGTGCAGAAAAACGCTGCTGCTGCTGGGGGAAGCACCCAAAGCCTTGTGAGGCAGGGACCAGGATTGCTGTGCCTGCATGTGGCAGGAGAGATGGGACAGGCCCAGAGAAATGGGCTCTCCATCACAGAGAAGACACCCAGTGTCTCTTCTGACCTGCAAAAAAAGACCAGGAAGAAAAGAAGGGGAAAGGAGGAGAGGAGGGGACAGACAGACACCAGACATGCAGCTCTGCTTTTTGGAAATCATGACCTGGGAAATCAGGAACTGGGCCTCTTCTCCTTGTTGAAAATGGTGATACTGAACTAAACAGAAGGAGATTTCCACCTAGAGATGTGTTTGGGGCTTGCTGTTATCTTTGATGGTTTCAATGTTTGGGCTCAGATAGGACACACTGTCTGTCTCTGTCCTGCCATGACAAAGGGGAAGAGAAATTGGAGAATCACAGAAAATAAAGCATGTACAGAACCTGGGGCTTCACGGGAAATACCAGATTATCACAGCCCTGGCAATAAAACCAAAACTGCTGGCACTGCTTCAGATTACAACTGCTTCTTTCTGCCCTCCTAAGACCCCAAAATGAACAAGACACCTACCTAACCCCACCAGAGAACCAGAGCTGTGACACAGAATCTCCCTCCAAATATTACCAACACAAAAATGTTACAACACATGAAATGAGCAATGGCCCTGCCAACACAAGGCTGCTTCTTGAAAATGGCATGGCCTGCCCACATTTTCTAAATATAGGATAGACAAGGAAACCTCTCCAGAAGTCCTAATAATCAAAAAACCCCAACCAAATACATGCTACATGGACAGAGGGGGTTTTGAAAGCTGTTATCAACTATTTCCATTGCACTCCAATTTCTGCCACTCCTGCTTTCCCTTCTGTCCACCAGCTGCAGGTAGGATGGATAAGCTTGACCACAAAAAGGAGTAATTCCTGAATTGCAGCTTAGGAAAGTCCCAGGCAACAAGAGCAGCATCGCAACTTCTCATCTGCAGATTCAGCCTCGGGAGCATGCCAGGAGAAGAGCCAGAAGTATTATTGGAAAGAATGAAATCTTGAGGTGTGTGGAAGCCCAGGTCACTTGGCACGGGCAGGGTCTGCAGTGCCCACAGCATCACCAGCAGGGCAGGCCAGCAGCACTGCACCCTCCCCAAGGAATGAGCTGAGAGAGGAGCCCTGAGGAGCCAGGAGGGCTCTGTGCTGGGGCTGCCCAGCCCCACGTTGTGCTGTGCCTTTACTGCTGCTCTGCCAGCCCTGGGATCCAACAGCAAAACCCCCTCAGGACACGTTCCTGGAGCAGTGCCCCTTCTCCTGTTTCCCACAACAGAGAACCAGGATCCTCTGCCCACAGGGACATCTTTCACTTGACAGCTTTTCTTTGGTTACCAACAAACCTTTTCACCCCCATGCCTGGAAGTGCACAACCGTGAATCAGGAAAGCTGAGTCAGACCCTCGGCCCTGGTGGCTGCTGCAGAGCTGCCCGAGTGCCACCACAGCGTGGGGGTGGCACTGCCCTTCTCCCCCAGCCTCCCACAAGAAACCCCAGGGCTCATTCCACCACCATCTGCAACCATTCCTCCAGAGTTCAGCATTTTCATATTTGACAAGATATTTGATAGGGGAAAATGGATTTAAACTGGAAGAGAGTAGGTTTGGATTGGATGTTAGGAAGAAAATCATCCCTGTGAGGGTGGGGAGGACCTGAGGTTGCCCCAAGCAGCTGTGGCTGCCCCTGGATCCCTGCAAGTGTCCAAGGCCTGGCTGGACAGGGCTTGGAGCACCCCAGGATAGTGGAAGGTGTCCCTGCCATGGCAGGGGATGGAATGAGAAGAGTTTTAAGGTCCCTTCCAACCCAAACCAGTCTGTGATTCTAAGATTCTGCGATTCAAGGTGACCCTCCTGAAATCCCTCCATGTTTCTTCATGGATCTTAAACCTCGATATCCAGGACTCTCCCTGGACCCACATGTGTGTTTCTGACAGCAGAGAGGTTTCCTTACTCCTGCATGGTCTCACTGGCCCTGCTGGACAGAAAGAGGGGGAATCAGGGCTCGTCAGGGTGGGCAGTGGGAAGGACACCCAGGAATAGGCAACTCACACTGCCTCCCATCTTTCTGAGATTATCTTTTTGGGATAAAAAGTTCAGATTCTGGACAAAGAGTTTTCATGCCTGGAAGAACTGGGAGAGGTAACCCAGGACTGAGTTGGAAATGTTCTTTCAAGCAGAGCAGCAGCATGGTCATTATCATACACGGGCTGCTTTTGGTACCAAGTCATCATTTCATGAAAGATCTGGGGTAATTTTAGCCTTGGGCTGACTTGTTTTTGCTTGGTCATATAACTGGCATCTCTGCAATGTCAGGATCTCTCCTGAGATGCAAGTTTTAGCTGTGTTTGTTACCCCACAGCTATCCAGAGAGTTTATTTTAGCATTCATTAAACGTGCCTCTCACGCAGCCTCTCGGCACAAATGCAGAAACCTAATCTCATTTATTGACAAATGTGAAGCAAAATATACTTCCATGCCAAGGAGTTCATTGCATTCTTTGTCCTTGCCCTTCAGGCAGAAGCCTGAATGAGCAGATGAAACACGAAAGAGCTCTGCAAGGGAAACAAACCGTGCCTGGGGCAGTGATCAGGGGACTCCTGGCCTTGGGCAGACATCCTGCCCTGCTCCAGCCCCTCCACCCTGCATCCTGTGGGCAAGGGACCTGTTAGCCAGGCTCTCTGGATCCAAACCACTTAAACAATCAGCCCTTTTCAGGCATCATGGCACAGGCAGCTCATTCTGCTCGTGGCAGAAGGCAGAGCCGGTGCTGAGGTTTGGTGTGATGTGAGCTGGAGCTGCTGTGCCCATCCACGATGGCATCACAGAGCAGGGCAGGCTGAGGAAGCCCTGCCTGGTACTGCCAGCTACCCAAAAGGAGCAATGTACCCCAGCTGTGGGCTCTGGGGTGTCTCCCAAGCCTCCTTCCCCACCAGAATTCCTCTTGCCTCCATGCTCTGCAATGGCAGTCGGGCAGGTGAGGTTTTTTGTGCTTTGCAGTGCAGCTGAGGGTTCTCTCCTGCAGAGAGCAGCAGGTTTGCACGGGCACAGCTCAGGCTGGTTACTCTGTGTGCACAAGGACTGTGCTAGCAGCTGGAAGATCCTTCTTCCCTCCCTCCAGCCTGCCAAACTCCACATTCCTCTCTGCCAGCCCTGCCCCACTCCCCTGAGCTGGGAAATGGGCACAGGCACCTGGGCAGCCATGCAGTGCAGGCAGGGGCATGTGGCCAGGTTCAGGGGAGCCCCTCTGCCTCCCTTCCCTGGCCTGTTGTCTCCCAGGAGCACCCAAACCCAGCTCCCTCCTTGGCTGATGTGCCTTCTCACAGCAGGAATGAGCACCAGGCTCTGAGGAGACGCCACAAAGCCACGCCTGCACTGCTGCTGGAATAACACCAGCCTGCCCCCAGAGCAAGGAGATTTCTCTCCAGGAGCACTTGGGTCAAGCCAAGGGCTGGGAAGAGCAGGGACACACTTTAGGTGTGCTTTGAACCAGAGATGGGGATGCTGAGCACGGGAGTTTTGTCAGCGGTTTGACTGGAGGGAGAGATGGACCAGAGACACAAAAAGAGCATCAGGGTCAGTGCAGGCTCTGCCAGAGTGGTGTGCTAGCCAAAATTGCATCTACACACCCCCAGAGGGCTGGAGCACATCAGGAACCAGGGAATTCTTGCAAAGCCCTATGGACTTCAAAGGGGAAGAAAAAGCTCATGTGAGCACAAACATATGTACACATGCACACACACACACAGTTTTGGAGGGGAATAAAGTCCCAGCCTTCAAATCAAAAACTGTTGAAAGCCAGAGGGTTGGATGCTCAGCTGGTGCATATCACACATCCACCAAAAAAAGCCAGAGGAGATAGGTCAGAGAAACATCTGCTGAGAACCTGCTGGGTGGATTTCAACCTGATTTTACCCTCAAATTAAGCAAATGTGCAAATTCTGACACCAAGAAGAAGTTTCTCTGAAGGGCTTCCAAACATCAGTCAGTGATGGAGGAAATCTGGTTCAAATCTTTGGGGTGTCTTGTTTTAAAAATAAACCAACTACACACTAAAGCACCTGACTTTAGTGTAGTCCTAGGGTAAATTAAAGTTTCACTGCTTGCCTAAAGAACACTTTTTCTGTCCATCTCACACATTTGTAGCTGTCTTTTTCTGATCTGCCAGCCAAATATCAGACTTGGAGAGTAAATGTGGTTCCCTTCTCCTCCTCATCCTC
Source organism: Camarhynchus parvulus (assembly GCF_901933205.1). Lineage (NCBI taxonomy): Eukaryota > Metazoa > Chordata > Aves > Passeriformes > Thraupidae > Camarhynchus > Camarhynchus parvulus. The sequence continues at coordinate 3,001,702 of NC_044583.1, read as the reverse complement.
ACCGTGGATGAAAATTTAGCAAGAAAAACTGGGCTCTGACTTCTATTTGTAGTCCAAGATCTAAGGGGATAGTAGGGATGAAGCACATTGTAGAAGAGCTCCAGGACCACCAGACTCCTCAAGAGCTTGACCACAGCATTGCTGCAGGAAGAGAGCCTAGTGTGGTTATTGATCTCTGCAAAGCACCTCTCCCTCCTATCGAGGAGCCCTTGCCTTCCAGACATGCCTGAACTAAAATCCATTGTAAGAACTGATGACTGAGTCTGCCAAGCCTAATTACCAGAGTTATTAATTACCTAAAATGTTTAATTTTTACCATTATCTCTTGTATTTGTTGTTACAATTTGAAACATCTCAAAAATGCAACAACAGAGCGCTGCCCTTGTTGGAGAGGAGACCATCCCAGGTCACACTGGTTCAAACACCATTTGGTGCCTGGGCACAGCACCAGAGCCAGGAGCAGGACCACACACACCTCTGCCTGCTCTGACACTCCATGGGATGGGCAGGGAAGTGGCAGTTTTGCCCCAGTCAGTCCCCTGTGGGTGCAGTGAGAGCTTCCCCTTGGGCAGAGTCCCCTTCCCCAGCCATGTGACTTTGTTGTGTGTCCCAGACAGGAGGTCAGCACAGCAGGTGATGCATGTCCAAGCTCCAGCCCTGCTGGAGAGGCCTTCGCCCTCCCAAAGTGCCTTCCCTGCCAGCACGTCCCTGGCCTGCCCCAGGACAGCACACACCCACAGGAGCCAGGGCAAGGAGCTCCACACAGAGCCTGGCTGAGCCAGGAGAGCTCAGTGTGCTCTCATCCTCAGTGACACTGGCGCAGCTTCCCCAGAGGAAAGCTCCAGGTTATCCCACAGCCTCTGCTCTGAATGCTGTTTCCAGCACAGACATCATCCAGCCTTTACTGGGATTTCATACTTCTCAGCCTGGATTTAGGATCCTAGGCATGAGTTGCATCTCTCAAGCTTCTCTTGATTTCTTCAAGTTCTCTTCAAGAGACACTGTGGTTTTTTAATGGAGCTTTGCTGCCAGAAGAAAGAAGCACAGCCAAGCAGGAGGCGTGTTACCCAAAGCTCCACTCACTGCATATTCCAAGAGCTGTAACAGAGCTCTCAGGCACTGGAAAAAGCACAAGGTCCTGCTGAACATCCCCCCTCATGCACCTGAAAGCACTGATTGGAATCTGAGGGAAAATGAGAAGTGGTCAGAGGAACAGGAGGCTCATCTCCCCCATTTCACTGCCTCAGGAGTTCTGCCACAGTCTCATCCCACCTTCTCTGAGCAGTTTTGAGCTGCAGTTCCATTGGAGCTCAGCCTGAGCCAAGCCCTGGGCTCAGGGCAGCACTCAGAGCAGGCTCTGGCAGTGCAGAGGCAGGAGGAAGGATGTCAGAGCCAGGCTGCTCGTGGCAGCACAGCTCTCCTTCAGCCAGGTTGCAGCTGGAGCCCATCACGTTAATGAGGCAGGAGAATGAGCTGAGCACATGACTGACCTCCAAGGTCGGCAGCCAGGCTGTGCTCAGCCCCTCTCCAGATGTTCCTCCTCTTTCCAGAGACTGCCTTTCCCAGGTTACTTGCACCTCCAAAAAGGGATTGGGAATGGAATGCCCAGGGCTCTGACTCACCAGCTTTTGGATCCATAGTGGGATTACTTACTAATGTACTGTTCTGCTGCATCCTGCCCCTCTGCCAGGCGTTCCCAGCCCTGCAGTCTGCCTGAGTGGAGAGATGGGTTATCCCTCTGCCCTGCTGGGTCCCTCTCCTGTAACTACTGTTTGTATGAACACCTGAGACCGTGAGCCATGGACAGTGGAGGAACAGAGCTGCATGCTCTGTTCAATCCCTCCTTCAGCAGAGCTCCAGGGAAGACCAGAAAGGAGCTGGGATTCACCTCTTCCTTTACCCCAGCATGAATCACTGGAGCTTGTGAGTCAGACCCCCTCCATTCCCAAAGCTGAGCAAGTCCCTGCACGTTCCCCAGTGCGTGGTAACTGTCCCCATGTGTGCTCTGAGCCACATGAACACCAGCCCATGCACTGAGCCCATGGAAACACACATGTGGACAGATCCTGGAGCACAGCTGACATCTGCTACCTTGTGTGCCTGGGTGTTTATAGAAAACAGAACTGCTACTGTGGGATATCCGCCGTGGGTTATTCTTGTTGTAAACAAACCTTTCTGGCTACTATTTCTACCAGCTCCTCAGAACTGGAGTCTCTCCTGAGAGCAGAAAGCTGAGAACAAATCAGGAGCGTGCTCACCCTGCAGCGTGGACACAGCTCACACAGAGGAGCCTTGGCTGGCAGTGAAGGAGCTGCTGTGCCTGTGCTGCTGTTGAGGATCTCTGAGGCTGCACTCAGCATCTGCAAGGGCTTCCACATCCCCATCCTCCCTCCCAAGCCCTGTGGTAACGTGGCAGCACTCTAAAGCAGCCAGGCTCACAGACCTGGGCAATGTGCACCTGCTTCTGCTACAGTCCCACTGCTGGCTCGTGCCCAGGGGGCACCTTCCCCTTCAAGACTTGGGAGTTTCAATTGCAATACCCTTCTGCACAACCTTTCTACCACTTCCTGACTCATATGGGAGCTGAGGTCAAGCCAGTTCCTACTGAAACATGAGATACTCTCTGCAGAGACTCTTCACCTGCTCTCTGAGTAGTTTTCCAGCATTAGCAATTGCCATGGGCAGTTCAGGAGAAAGCAAAGTGCCTGTGCTGCCAGCTTATTAGCACTGACAAACAGCAAAAAGCTGAAGCACACGCAATGTTTTCCTCAACACCAAATAAAAATAAGAGAAAATGCCTGGAATTGCTGGGGAATTTAACCAACCAAATGCTTTACATTTCTCTGGTCTTTTCTCCCCAAGTGACCTCACGAAAGTACAGATGAAATGCAGACCCTTTTCAACTCGCTTATCTCGCTAGCAAGGCTTCCTCCAGCCCTTTTTTCTTCTCATCCCAATCCCCTGCCACAGCTCTGGCTCTGCTCAGCTCTGCAGTGAACGTTGGCATTGGTCTTGGTCGATTTGTCCCACCTCCCCAAAGTCTACCCCAAATCTTTCAGAATGTGCCAGGGCAGCTGATTTTGCACTCAGGGTCTTGTCTCAGTGTCATGGCTTTGATTGCCCCATGCACAGTACACGATAAAATACATCTGTCTCAGACCTGAACCTTGTGGGAGCATTTCACATTAATTTGTGGGTCTGTTCCCACATCCCACAGCTCAGGTAGTCCCTGCAGGGTGTGCCTTCCACATGTGCAGGGTGGGACACAAGCCATCTGTTTTTCAATGCATGTCACAAACGTCTCAAAGAGGGATCCTGATGGTTTGTTTTCATAGGTGGACACCATCTCCCTCTGGAGGCCTTCACAGGCTCTTCCACTGGCTAAAGCTGTAGCCAAGGCACTCACTTTAGGACAGCTGCACTGCTAGAGGCATGAAAATGTGAGTTTAGGTTAAAGATAGCCCTGGTCCTCAGAACAAAGCTAGCCCTTCACATGAGATCAGCAATCCTCTTTTACACATTCACAGAAGCCAAAACAATTGTGCTAAAAGCTGCAGTGAAAGACAAATCCTCTCCTCCCCTGAGTTTTAGAGACCTCATGGGAAATCTAGCACACCCCATGGCACATGGATGCTCTTTCCTGAAACTGCTGTTTCAGCCCTCTCCTCCCTCCCCAGGTTGTCCTGCTGCTCTGATTCACTGGCAGTGAAGAGCTTTACCTGGGACAATTCCCCCAGAGCAGCTGCCGGGGCTGGGACATCACCTCTGGAGTCCAGGTGAGTCTTGGCCATGCCAGAGCTGTTCCTGGGGCTCTACAGTGCACAGCCCAAGGGCTGACTGAGGGTAATTTTCCATGCAGACTCCTAAGAGCACAAGGGTCTGACAAGACTGTCAGAATGTCAGAGGGATCAAAGTCTGGCCCTCAGCAGAGGCTGCTCAGGGATGAGTGTGAAGGATGAAAGTTTTGCATGCTGCCATCATTCCCTCACTTTGCCCTGCACAGACAATCAAATGAGTGTTCCTCTCCTGATATCTGTAGATACTGCATGAGATTTGTGTAGATGCCTCTTCTGCCTCCTGCTTTCAGGGGGGTCGGCACATCCCCATTGCAGGGAAATTCTACAGCCTGGGAAAAGAGAGAACACAAATCCCCCTGACAGTGCCCAGCCAGGCTCCTGCTGTGTGCCAGGGCTGGGGTTTTGCATCAGCCTGGGCATGCTGGAGAGCAGGCTGAGGTCCAGCCTCAGGCTGAAGGAATGGTCCACAGGATGCCCAGAGTGAGGGTCTGTGTGCCCGGACTGGGACATGCACTCAGAAGTGGTTGCAGGAGGAACTCCTCACTCCTAAAGGTTCTTTTGGGGAACCATTGCTAGGGTGTCCCTTAGACCACATAGCAAAGGTGACCCATGATATGAAAAGGTGTTCTTGGGTTCCATTGGAGCCAACCAGCACAACCCCAAGTGGGGTTTGGTTCAGGGACACCACAGACAACCAAAGGTCTTCTTCTAATGGACCCACAAAGAGTAAAGAGAGAGCAGCAACACACAGCAAATGAGCAACCTGGATCTAAACAATCCACTTAACAAGGAATGCAAATGAAAGGATGCTGTGCAAGCCAAATAGAGAACCTTTCAGTTCTCTGCTTGAGGTACAGACAGGATGACAGAATCATAGACTCATAGAATCATTTAGGTCTCTAAGATTAACAAGTCCAACCTTTAGCCAGTCACCACCTTTTCAACCAGACCAGAGCACTGAGTGCCACATCCAGTAATTTCTTGAACACCTCCAGGGATGGTGACTCCACCACCTGATCAATGCAATCATCCCCAATGATCAATGCAATCATCCCCAATGACCAATGCAATCATCCCCAGTTCTACTCTGGATCCATTAGCAGGCAGAAGGGGGGTTTCCACTCCCCTGTGATAAAACAGCTGACAATGCATCTCAGCAGAGGACTTGGTTGTCAGTGGGAGTAACAACAGGTAAAGGGTCTTTCCTTTTTCTCTCCAGGGCAGTGAACTACTGCAGGGCTTTGATGTGGCACTACAGACATGAGCCTTGCTCACACCTGGCCCTTCTCGAAGCAGGTGGCTGCTCCCTGGGCAGTCCCAGTGTGCCCCGTGTCCCCTCTGTGCCCGAGCCAGTGCCTCCCAGTGCACCAGCCCCTCCTGCTCCCAGCAAAGGAGATGCCCACGATGCAGGCACTGCCCTGTGCCCTCTGCATTTCGGAGGCAGGGGCAGGGTGATGCTGGTGATGGCTTGAGACAGCCCCTGCACCCTCCTGAGCCCCCAGGGCACAGCCTGTCACCTTCAAGCAGCTGTTGCTTCTCCCTGGTGATTCCAAGCTCCCGGTCTTGAAGCTTTCCCAAAAGCCTCCTCCCAGATCCCACAGCAACATCAGCTCTGTTCTGATGGCACCAGCACCCACTGCCCCCCCAGCAGCTCGGGTGGAGCAGCCCCTGCTCGGGGCACAGCAGGCTCTCCATGCTCAGGGTGAAGGGATGAAAAAGGGAAGGGGCAAATCCTGCCACCAGTGATGGCAGTGCAAAGGCAGAACAGAGCTGCTCAGGTCAAGAGCGGTCACTCATGTCACCTCAGCAGCACAAGAGCAGAGCTGCAGCCAGGCAAGCGAGGAGCTGAACTGACAGGCTCAGGACAGGACCCGGGCCAGCTTTTAGCCTCTTTTAACACTGATAAAACACAAAGCCTGACACGGTTGCTGCTCTCTCCAAATGCATTGCCAGATAAACCACAGATAAGAAACAGCCCAGGATAATCCCTCCCTGATACCATGAGAGAGAAAGGAATTACACTGGGCTGCATTACCACCAAACCTTCTGTATCTTTCCAAGACAGTTCTTGCACTGCCCATGTACTCAGGAATCAAACTGTAGCCATTAAAACGTTTAATCCTGGCAATATCATAAATACTGCCTTACCCAGTCAGCAAGGAACAGTCAGATCTCTGAAGAACAGCCTGATTTCAGGAATATCAGCATTTCAGCAGAGCCCACGTGTCTTTCACTACAGGTCATTGCAGTTACCTCAAAAACCGAGGCTATAACTAAAATCTGACCTCTGAGAATTGGTCTGTCTCAAGGAACAGCACCTGTGATCCTCCAATATTATGAGTTTTGATATTTACCTCAGGAAAAAGCAAGAAAATAACCAACTAAACAGCAAATCCCCACACAGCAGAACCGCCAGAGAATCAGCACAAACCCCCTCACTTCCCCTATCACCATGACAGGAGCTGAGTAGTGCTGTTCATGCAAGAGCATACTGCCCTGAAGTGCTGGGGCTTTGGGTATTAAAAAAAAAAAAAAAAAAAAAGGGAGGAAAGAAAATAAAAGAGAGAAGATGAAGAAGAAAGCAGACCTGTAACAAAAGCAGACCTATAACAGCATGAAATATGAATGAGATGCAGAGATTTGCACACTCGCCTGGCAAACAGTCCCTGGCATTTGCACCCTCATGCAACCCACAAGTACTTTCCGGCTGGCTTGTCTCTTCTTCCTTTAAGTAAAATTTGTTAAAAATGGGAAGTACCTTTTCCTGGGTCAGGTTCTCTTTCCCCTTTTTTCCCTTCTTTGTTCTTTTTGCTCTTTCCTTTCCCTTTTTTCTTGCTCTCGGACATTCTGCACAAGTGTTTACAGTCTCAGGAAAAGACAGTCCACACCAGATCTATATGCCCCACGACTGCTACTCCAAATGTTACTTGCCAGCTGCAACTTCCGACTGTTCTTATATTGTTTCTGACACAGACAACACCCACCACTGGGTGGAGAAGCAAAACTTTAACTGTTTGCTCACTGCTCCCAGTTGGCTGAAGAGATGCCCTGGGTTGCAGTGGGAGGGTGAGGGAAGCAGGGCTACGGGACAGGAGAAGCTCACCCGGGAGTGTCTTGGACACATGAAGTCCAGAGGTGGTTTTCCACTTGCTGACTCTGTCTCTGACTGAAAGTAAGTTCTGAACAGCTTCTGAGCATCACAGAAATGAGTGTTTTGGGCAGTTGCTGAGGTTCAGGCAGTGATATGAGAGAGGCAGTGGAGTCTAAAGAGAAGGGCAGAGGTTTGCCAACCATTTTCATTTTGCTTTGATCCTGCAGAGGGGTTAAGTTGGCCTTTCTCTTCCTATTGTTGTTCCCACCATAAATCAGAGTGACTTCACCTGCCCTTGCACCCAACTCTTTGCTGTCCCAGGAAGTCTTTCCAGAAGTTAGGAATAGCTGGAGAGCCCTTACCTGCACCTCTTGTCTCTGTCCTCCATCTCTTGGAGCTCTAGGTGGTTGGTTAAGCCCACATCTCACCTGCTTGGGGGTTAATCAGGCCCTTTCCACAGTCCAACAGGTGATGAGTGACAGCCCAGTCCCCTTCTGCAGGGCTGCCCGTGCTGACATCGCCTCAAAAGTCCATCAGGATCCCCAGCTGGGAAGCCCCAGAGAACTGCCAAGTCATTCCCAGAAGCAGCTAAGGGCTTCAAAGGCCCAAAGGGGCCAGAAGTTGTAGGGCACTGGGCAGCACATTTGGTCCAGTCACCCAAGGACCAAACCCAGCTCCGCACTGGTGAGCAAAGCGTGTCCTCCAGAGACGCGCTCCCGCCTGGTGTGTGGACATCAAGAAATGAACGAGGTATCAGCCCCCTTGGGATCCTCTCCCAGTGGTTAATCACCCTCATTGTTAACAATGTCTGCCTGTTCTGAAGTGAAATATCTGGCTTCACTGTCCAGCCATTGTTTCTTACTCTTGTTTTCTCCTCTAGATTAAAAAGCCCTTCAGCAACTGGTGTTTTCTCCCATGGAAGTACTTACACTCTGTAATCAAGTTATCCCTCAATTTTCTTTTTTGATAAGCTAAACAGATCAAGTTGTTTTTTTTTTCCATTCCTTGCTGTATGGCATTTTCTCCAGCTCAGGATCATATCTGTGGCTATCCCATTTTGCAATATCCTACTTAAACTAAGAACACAAAAACCAGGCGCTATTCCATTGTCTCTTGTGGACAGAGGAAAATACAGAGGCAAAATCCCTACTGCCACCCATTCCCAGCCTTTTAACTCCCAAGTGCTACATTCAGGCATTGGGCTTCACATGGAAAATCTGTCCCTCTGTGTTTCTACTGCAGGTCTTACCAAGTCCCTGCTCTGCCAGACAGAGTCACCAAGAGGAATTATTTTGCTTTTCTACAGTCCCAGTCTCTGTGGTGAAGCTTCCTTTTGTTTTCAATGGGCCAGTGTGCCAAGCCACACAGAGTACCCTCTCTAGCTTCTTTCTCCCCACTGACCCTTGAAACCCCAGCAGTCTCTGTCTCTTGCTGATTTTATGAGCATTTTCACCTCCAGGCTGCTGGTGATGATGATCTCACAGAAACACCTCACAGAGCAGTGACCTCCTGCCAGCACTGGCTTTGTTGAACACTGCTCACCTGTATTTAAGGGGCAAAGGAGACCTTCCAACACTCCCCTCTGCAGTTAGAGCAGAGGACATCATCCCACTGAGCACTGGGGCACAGCCTAATGAGAGGCTGAGATGTGAACACCAGACAGCACCTGAGCAAACCTGCTCTGAACTCTGACATAAAGCTCCCAAGTTGGCTGATTTGGAGTTGGAGCCTAACATACATTGTTTTAACCTAGAACCACAGAAAGGTTGTGGTTGGAAAGGACCTTGAAGCTCATGTTATTCCACCCCTGCCATGGGCAGGGACACCTTCCACTATCCCAGGTTCCATCAAGCCCATCCAGCCTGGCCTGGGACACTTCCAGGGATGGAGCTGCCACAGTTTCTCTGGGAAACCTGTGCCAGAGCCTCCCCACCCTCACAGGGAAGAATTTCTTCCCAATACCTAATCTAAACCTACCTTGTTTCGAGCTTAAGGCCATTCCCCTTTTCCTCTCACTCTATGCCCTTGTGAAAAGTCCCTCCCCAGCTCTCCTGTAAGCACCTTTAGGTACCTGAAGGCTGCTACAAGGTCTCCCTGAAGCCTCCTCTTCTCCAGACCCTCCATGTTTCCTTGTCACAGGACAGCAGTTGTCCACCACACTGTTTCTTTTCCAAAAGCAAGGTAATAGTGGTTACTGACCAGTTGGTGTCTTCTGGGTCATTATGAACGATGATTGCCACATGGTTATTCCACTCTTTGGCTCATTACGATATTTCTCTCTAATATGTTTGTAAAGCCCTGTAATTCTGTACTTGAGCTCTATTTGATAGGTGATTTCCCTCCAGATGTCTTTAAGCTTGTTGTCTACACATCATAATTCCAGATGTCCATGGATTGCTACCTATTCTTCTCTTTGCTAAATTTGTTGATCTTCTTATTGCTTCCAGTTGTGGCTTTTAGTGCTACCAAGATGGGACGTCTAAGGGATAAACCTTGTCCATATTTGTGGCTCTGAAATCTCAGCCTTCTTGGCCTCTGCTCAAAGAACTCCCAGTTCTACTCATTTTCTTGAGAATATTTTAACACCCAACCAATTTCACCCAGTTTTCCTCAGCCATGGGAAAACAGTTCCTTGGAATCCTCGGGAGTGGATCATACCTGTATTATTAGAGCTCCCTTCTTATATCTTGTATGAATGGAAACCCACCACGAGCACTGTCCCCAGGCCAACCACGAGGGATTAACACAACCACCTAAATCCATAAGACAGCATTTACCAGGCATAATGAGGCCCTAACCCTGTTCTCTTGGTTTTGGAGTTAAATCTGCCGAGTTTTGAGGGACTTGGATATTTTACTCCTAGGGATAGCTGCCTCACCAGCACATGCATCCTGAATAGATATGTGTCATTAAAAACACATTTTCCTCCCTCCCTCTCTCCCTTCTTTTCTTTTGCAATTATATTTTCATCCTGAATTAGCTTTTCCCACAAATTTCTTCACATGAGGACTGTATTTTTAAGCTCCTCCCCACCATTTCTGAAGATAAACTATAGCTCTTCTTCCACTCCAGCAAATTTGCCTCCATTCCTGTTAAAGACACAAAGTCTGTTTGTTCTTGGGATCATCTTTGCGAAGTCCTTGTGTTTAGCAGAGGTTTTTAAAAGTCAACAAGTACAGCTAAGATGATGCCCTACCTTTTCTTCCCCCACCCTTTTCCAAATGAATGAGTAATCAAAGATTCCCTAGTGCTGAACAGTGCTCAGTGGGTGAAGCTGTGCACAGCTCAGCTTCAGCATCAGAAAATGAAAATCTGCGTCTAAGAAGAAGTGGCAGTGTGTGGCTTGGCCCCACCATTCAAAGCAGCCTGGGATTTGTGATGGGAAGAATTGCACCAGCAGCACCCAATGTGGCTATTTTTGTACCCTGGCGCAATCCCAGTCTCACCTGTGACAGGAATATTACATGCAGATTAATTTTTACCTTGGCAGTGTACATCTTGTACATCTTGACACCTTATCCAGCGGGCTGGCCCCTGTCCCAGGGTAGGGACCCGCCCCTCCAGATCCAGGTTTATCACGGATCCTGTGGAATACAATCTCTCCTGAACAATCCCAGCACACAGCAGCTACATTCAGCACACAACTTCACTCCTCCTGTGGCTGCACTGACACAATTCAACCTTCCAATGGCAAGTGGATCCCAGCCTGGTGTCCCAGGTGCCTCATCTGGTGGTCAGCACACATTGAAACGGCTGTGCTCTCACAAGTCACTTCATATTTCATTCTGAAACAGCTTTTAATGTTTATGGCTTTAAACAGCCTTGTGGAGAGTTATAACCTAAACCACCATCAACACATGGGGTTTTCAGTCTTTGCCATTCCTGCACAGCTTTAGGCTTGAAGGAGAGGAAGAATGTAATTATATAAGAGGCTGAGCCATACCTTAAGCACAGATAATTCTTGCATGAAATCCAGCATTCAGAGCAGCAGAGTGAATTCACCAGGCAGAGAATCCTCACCCCCATTGGGATTTGCCTCTATGCAAACCCAACAAGTTGGGATACTTTATAATCCCCTGGAAATCAGCACAGAGATCAGGCAAAAGAGAACCTCCCTACCTCATCCCCTACATAGTATCCATTGCCATCTGATGCTGTGGAATTGCTTCTTCAGAGAAAGCTCCCAGATCAGCTCGGTGGAGAATGGAGCCCGTGGAGAAGAGCGACGCTGCTGCTCTGCACTCTGGCTTCTCCTCTGCTCCCGTGCGGAACAGCAGCGTGCTCTCCAGGGAAAAACAGCCAGCTTTGCATCTGGAAAGGGATTAATACAACACCTCCCAGCCTGATGGGGATTAATAAAAAAGCTCTGAGCCATCACTGCTCCTCGGTATTAGCTGAAGCCCAGGCGGGAAGCCCTCTGCAGCTCCTGCAATTCCCAATTTCAGGAGCGACGTCAGGCGCGCACGCTCCACACACGTCTGTGGCTGCACTTACAGCAGCAATCCTGGCAGCACAACGACCCATTTTACATCGTGGTGTTCTCACAATCCTCCACTGTTGGCTTAACTCTGCCTTCACTGGCATCACCAGGAGGTGGCCATCAGCTTCTGAGGAACCTCTGTGTCACATTCCATGCACTGTCCTGGAACTGCCAGCTCCTGCTTAGCGGTGGAGTCAGCCCAAAATTGGAGGGACCCAGAAAAACTTGCACACTATTTCTGGAGATGTGGAATAAAGGACGTCACAGTAGGACTGTACCGGTCAGCATCCCTTTGGCTCATCAATGCAATCTGCTGGACACCATTGCTCTACGACCCTGCTCCCATGAGGCACAGCAGACTTGGCAAAAAGGCAATGGCATTGTGAAAGCAGCAAAGCTGAGGCTCCTGACAAGCTGAGTCCCAACTGCAGTTTTCTGAAGCAACCCCACTGCAAAGCCCTCGTGCCACTGCTAGAGACCCTGGGGGTTATCTCCTCACAAGTATCTCCTGCCAGAAGACAAAATACTGGCACTTGCTGGACCACCAGCTCAACACAAGCTGTGCAGTAGGTTTGTCTGCTGGCACTGACAAGCTGGGAAAGGTATTTTTAAGCTAAAAATAGCATATTTCTTTTTGCAGCTCTTGCTGCCACATCTTTTGCTGCCATGAGGGAAAAGAGAAAAACCACTCAGCAAGTACAGCTATTTATCTGTCAAATAAGGACAATTAAGCTCCACTCGAGCAGTGCCTGCCTGGTATCCCTGAGTTGCACAAATGGCATTTTTCCATTCTCAGTTTCCCATCTGCATTTTCCCAAACCCAGCCTCACACCCACTGCACGTGCACGCACAGCTCTGAAAGGGGACAAGTCTTGTGGATGCTTGATAGAGACCTGACACAGTCAGCCCAAGTGGGATATTTCATATGGCATCTCCCTTTCCTTTTCATCCTTAAGGAATCAAATCCTCATCCTCACAGGATTTATCACATAGGAGTTATGTCTTACAACCACAAATGGTTTTGCTCACAAAAGTGACCATGTTTTACCAAATCTTATCAAAGTCCAGATGGATTTAATTCTGAAAGCAGGCAGAAAGACAGGGAGGCACCTCCTGAAGGTGTCCCCAACCCACTGCTGACACACTCAGCAAGCCCATCCCTTGGACTCTGATGTCAATGGAGTCACCACCAGCTTAGAGAAATCCCAGCCCCTGTTTGCAGCTCTCCATGTGGGTGAGAAGTGGGGCTACACCAGGCCCCACTGCTGGAGAAGATGGGCACTGTGGGGTGTCTCTGTGGGTGCCCTTTTGTCCCACAGGTGCCCTTTGATGCCCGGGTGCCCTCCCACAGCTGCCAGGTCAGTCACTGCTGGTGGCCCTGGGTGCTCCTGGCCCATCACAGCAGTGACACACAGTCCAGGCTGAGCCTGGGCTCAGCTCCATCCTTGCAGCACCAAGGGCTTGTGTGTGAGCAGGCTCAGCTGATGGGCTTTAAATCACAGATCTGCTCTGTCCAGCTCACAAACGGAGCTTCTGAGGCTGCTCAGGACAGCCCTGCTGGGAAGGGGCACAAACTCACTCATCACTCCGGGACAGCCCCAGTTAAGTCACTGTGTCTGTGCCCGTGAGCCAGCCCAGACACCTTAAAAGCAGAATTCAGCTCCTTGCTGACCCCTCCACCCCAGCCCTCAGCACATCTGAGATCCTCCTGGGTGTTTATCATCCCAGCAAGAGACATGTGCCATTTTCTTTAATAATTCCTCTTTATTTCCTCCTCCTGCCCCTGCAAACAGCAGCAATTTCCATGTGAAATCCATGAACAGGGCATCCTCCATTCACACCTCCACCCTAAGCCTCTCTAGGTCTGGCCAGGAAAGGTTAGGAAGTTTTGTGGAGAATTCCATGAATTCTTATGGTCTCTTTTCCTCTAGAGGCAACTCTGCTAAAGTGCTGAAGGCCCCAGCAGGTTACAGCCTCCCACAAAGAAATGGGAAAGCTGCTTTTAGGAATGTTTATATTCAAGGATAGCATGAAGCCTCTGCAGCTCAGCCCTTTGCCTGCTCGCAGGGTCGGCTGGAGCTGGAGGAGTGGAGCTGGAGGCAGAGCCCGTGTGAGGGGCACTCTGACACCTCAGCTGCTTATCTGTGTGTATCAAAGGGTGACCCCTGCCTGAGCACTGTGCCAGACCCCTGCTCAGCCTGCAGAGCTCTGTGGGAGGCTCTGCTTCCCTTCCCCACCCTGAGCCAGCATCACCCCTCCCTGTCCCACACATCCGTCAGTTCCTCACACCTACACCCACAGGCTGCTGCCCAGACCCATGGGATGTCTGCAAGACAAAATGCATCCAAAACCACAGCCACAGACAGAAAAGGAACATCTTTTGTGTTAGCTCCCCCATTCAGAAGAGAACTTGGACAGGATAAAGGCTGGACAGGAGGAACTGAGACCACGCAGAGCAAAATTGATCAGAAGCTGCTCTTGGAGTTTCCCGAGATCTGAACTTGAGCAAGAGGCTGTAATAAAAGACATCTTTTATGAAAAATCCTTTCTTTAGGATTTTTCCTCCTGAGAAGCTGAGAGGCCTCATGAACAAAATGTAAACAATGGTTATCTGCTGCTGTGGAATGCAACAGGTCGATCTTTGATTAGCCTATGTTAAATGTTTGTAATTAATGGCCAATCACAGCCCAGCTGCCTCGGACAGAGAGCCGAGCCACAAACCTTTATCATTCTTTGCTATTCTATTCTTAGCTTAGCTAGCCTTCTGATGAAATCCTTTCTTCTATTCTTTTAGCATAGTTTTAATGTAATATATATAATAAAATAATAAATCAGCCTTCTGAAACATGGAGTCAGATCCTCATCTCTTCCCTCATCCAAGAACCCCTGTGAACACGGTCACAGAAGGCTGCATGTAGGAGATCCCAGATGTGTAAGAGCTCATGAGGGTCCATAAAGGAAGGGCTCACCTCATCTTGGGGCTGGTTCTGTGCAAGCCCAGAGAGTGCAGCTGCAAGGTCCTGCCAGGGACACACCAACATCTCAGAAAGCCTCTGCAAGGATATCGACCAGAACACCTGAGCTCTGCCTTAGAGAAATGCTTCAAAAAACAATTAGAGATTGTATCTCTACCCAAATGAAGGCTCTTTCCCAGAAACCTCTTCCAGGACCTTAAAAGATCAAGAAAAGCAGATACAGCATCACTCACTGCAATGTTGTGGGTGGGGAGCAGGATCAGATGGACAAGTACATTATGCAGGGCACATGTTGTTCTGTGTTGTATTTGCCTGGTGAAAATGTGCCTGAAGCAGCAGAGTAGTTGGATGTGCCGCATTTGAATCCATGGAGGAGATGCTGGGAGTTAACCCCAGTGGGCAGCTGAGCATAACACATCACAGAGATGCTGGCTCACTCCCTCCCATCCCCAGTGGGATGAGGTAAGAGAAAAGGAAGAATAAAAGCAAGAAAATTGGGGGTCAGGATAAAAATAACAATAATAACAACTGCTTTATAAGTGAAGGATGAGTAGAAGAGACGAAAACAAAACAAAAAAGTGATGCAAAGGCAATCACTCATCCCCTTCCATGAGCACACGATGACCAGCCAGCTCCCAGGCAGATGGTTAACCCATTTACTGCCAGGCACGATGCTGAATGGTGTGGAGTATCTCTGTGGTCAGCTCCTCTGCCTGCCTGTGTCCCTCCAAACCTATGGCATGGCCCCAAATCTACCCTAACAAAAGTTAGAATCTTAGTGTGTTATTTGTGTTGGGTTTTTTGAACAAAAAGCTGAAACATAGCAGTTGTGAGCTGCTGAAGAAAATTAACTTTGTCCTTTCCAGGCCCTGACCACGAGACATCCAAGGCTGTGTTCAGGGAAGGTGCTGGTGTTCTCAGCACCTTTGGGTGGCCAGGGGACAGCAGCAGAGCAGGGCCACAGCTGCCAGCCCTGCTCCTCGTGCTCCAGGGAGAGCAATGGGCAGGGAAAAGCCCCTGCTGCTGTCTCTGCCCGTGGGAGAAGGGAAGGGGGAGCTCGGGCAGCCCTGAGAACAGCGACGTTCTCTGCCTGGGTGGGAACCGGGGAAGGCAGGTGATGTCAGCACAGAAAACAGGCTGCAGAGGGAATTCCTCCAGGATGTGTGGGGAAGGAGGTGGAGACGGGAGTCCCTGGTGATTCCCAGGAATAATTCCGTATGAAAAAGCCTGAATTGACAGCACCAGCTACTCAGGCAGGTGAGATCAGCCCGCATGGATTGCAGGCAGCCCTCTGGCCCACCAGGAGTGGGAGGGCAAATCTGTGCCTTGCTCCGGGCTGCCTTAGGGTCAGGGCAATGCAGGGAGCACTTTCTTAGCTTAACTCCTCCGATCCAGAGACAGAAGAGCCCAGGAGAACGATTTTGGCTTTGTAGCAAGGAAGAAGCAGCAGCAGATCTGCGTTATTATATTGGTCCTCCCCAGCACTCAGCCTCTTGTGCAGGTGTGCACGGAGCACGAGAGGAGCCATCTCCAGATGTTGATTCCCTCGCTCAGAGCCACTCTGTGTGTCTTGCTCCCCCAGGCTGAAGGAAGGCCTCCCACCCTTCGCCACTGTCTTTTTGGGTCCCTGCCAGTTCACCTCTGCCTTGCTCACTGTGGCACAGCAGAGGCCACAGCTGGCTGGGGAGATGCCACCGATGCCCCCTCTGCCCACGGGTGCCTGGAGCAGAGAGCTCAGCACCACGGAGCTCCTGTGATCTGCTCACACAGCCAGGGCTCTCCCCAAATTACAGCTTCCCAAACAGCGCCTTCTCATTACATAATTCTGCCTATAATTGTTGTTGCCCAAAGGTATGAGCTGTGTTTCTTGCAGACTATTACCAAAATCATCCTTTTCTGCTCGCTGTCAAAACCCTCCCTGCCGACATTTATCCCCTGCTCTCTCCCCTCATTTGCACTGCACCTTTTGAGAGCCCAGCCTGGGGGTTCTCCACCCTGTCCCCCGTTATCACCACGTTACCCAGAGGGGGAGTGACCATTCCCAGCGTGTCCCCTCTCTCCCGTGCCAGACGGGTGCTCAGCACGGCTGCTCCTCCCTCCATCCAGCCTTTCCACATTCTGTGAGCTATTCCAGCTAATTGGTGCTCCAGTCTCCAGCACGGTCTGCGCCACACCACAGCACACTGCGAAGGGTTATCCGCTGTCTTCCCCAGTCCACTAATTGTGTAATTATGCAGAAATGGCCTGTCTGGTACAATCTATTTCTCATACTCCCCTGTGGTGCTTGTTGCTTACAATGCTCATTATTCCTCTAAGTATTTGCAGACCTTCACCCTCCATCATATTTCCACAAATTGCAGTTCTATTAACAAGGGAACAATTCCTGAAGTCCTTGCAAACACTGTATTCATTTTCTCAACTGCTCCCTCCTTTCTGGCCAGGAGCAGACCGAGCTCTGTCTCAGGCTGGCTCAGGTCAGGGAAGGTGCCTTTGCTCTGGAGCCTGTCCCTGCCCCATCCCCAGGCTCGGGGGGCTCTGGGGACCCCAGGAGCTGAGCAGAGGGCAGGGAGCTGTCCCACACTCGGTGCCTGCAGGGTCACACACCTCACCCTGTGCCATGGGGATTGCTGCTGGCTCAGCCATCCCGCAAGGAGCCAGGCGGGCTCTGTGCTCATCCCGGATCTCTGCCGGGTGCCAGGCTCAGCTGGCTGAGCAATTACACTCCAGCTAAAGCCTGTGCTGCAGGCTCAGCTTCCTGCCACAGGCATGCCATGGCTGGGCTCAGAGCAGCCCCCTCCAGAGAGCAGGAGCCCGAGCCATGGGTGCCCCAGCATCCCTGCCTGCTGTGGGCAGCGACATTCCCAGAACCGCGCAGGCATGGAATAGCCTGGCTTGCAAGGGACCCACAAGGATCAATAAATCCAACTCCTGGCCCTCTACAGGGCTCCTCAGCAATCCCACCCTGTGCCTGAGAGTGCTGTCTGGCAGGCTTGGGGCTGTGACCATTCCCTGGGGAGCCTGTTCAGTGCCCACCATCCTCTGAGGGAGAACCTTTCCCTGATATCCAACATGAAACTCTCCTGACACAGCTCCAGCCTCAGGTCCTGTCACTGATCACCAGAGAAAAGAGGTCAGTGCCTGTTTCTCCTCTTCCCCTCACAAGGAAATTGTGGATTGCAATGAAGTGTCCCCTCAGTCTCCTCCTTTCCAGGCTGAACAGATCAAGTGCCCTCCTTGGTCACCTCTCAAGCAGCTCCAAACCCTTCATCATCTGCACCACCCTCCTTTGGACACTCTCTGAGAGTTTAACATCTTCCTTACAATGCAGTGACAATGGTCAGCACCAGACCTCCCTAGTCTGGACTTTCTGAGCTAGAAAAAGGCTAATGGGCCACAAACTTGGCCGGACATCCTGCTGGCCAGGTGACTCAAGGTGGCACAGCTGACACGAGGCACTGCTGAGTGGGGACGTGGCATTTGGGGCAGGCTGGGGAGGGTCTGGACCCACCACAGAGGTCCCTGGGATGGTGGCTCCTCCTGGGCCGTGCTGGAGGGGGCTGTGGAAGGCCAGGCCAGTCTGGTGTGAGTCAGCAACGGGGCTGGAGGGAGCTCTGCCCAAGGCACATGGCAGGAGATCTCCCTGGCCTGAGAAGAGGCATTTCAGGGAATTTCCCTCTCTGCAGACAAGAGCAATTAGAGGGACACCAGAGCAGCCACCATATGACTTCCTAAAAATTCAGAGCCTTGCTTTGTGTCAATACCACCATGGGAAGGGGGGAGAGCCCCAGCCCCAGCTGCTGCTTTCTGGATGGGACTGGAAACAGCACAGCTGAGCAGCAGCACTTTGTGCCAGCATATCCCTAAAATACCTCATCCCTCAAAGGAAACTGTGAGATCCCCAAAGGCCTGCAAGAATACACTGGAGTTTACTGCAAAGCTGGATGCAGTAAACATCCAATGGGCAGCCTGACGAATGGCGATATCCAGAGGAAACTTATGTCAGGCTTAATTTCCATTTTGAATTTCCAATCCAGCTTTTGGCTGGTTTGACTTGGGCCACAGATACAGTGCAATAAGAACTGCTGATCACAGTCATAGACCAAATGTGTTATTTAGCTTCACATGGGTTTATCTCTGGCGTGGTATTCCACAAGAGAATTTAAATGTTCCCATAAAATTTAATTCTAACCATCTTTCTCTAGATATTTCTGAAAGAGGTTCTCCCATGAGAGGCCTGGTGCTCTCTGCTTTCATTAAGTCTAGACATTTCATAAAGCAGTCTCTTCTTTTAGTATTCTGTCTACATCACTGGACACCAAGAGTTGATAAGACTTTACAAAAGGGGAAGAGGAGAATACACCCAAAAACACCCCACTCTGACACCATTTGGTCAGCTCAGCTGTGAATCTCAGCAGAGAGTTAATGGAGGAGAATGAATATGCTGCTCAGTCAGACAGGAGTCCTTCATCCTCCTTTAATGACAGAACAGCTGCTTTTGTAACTACCCCCTGCAGATATTAAAGCTGAGAAAAATCCTTCTCATAGCAAACCACAAAATGAAAGGAGCTTTCTTCTGGAATGCTGTGTCAATTAACTTCTTAAGACTCATCTGAAGGCAGAATCTTGGGGTTCTCAGGCCAGGAGACCATTCACAGATACACCTGGACAAATCACTCATGCAAATAAATCCACTGAAGAACTGAGACATTCCTTCCTGTTTGTAAAATTTTTCTTAGCTGATCTTACCAGCTAAAGATTACAAAGCCATTTATAAACATCTGCAGGATAGTTTACAGGAGGAAAGGTCAGGCTCTGACGCAGGCCACGCGTTCTGATCTGCACTGAGTCCACACGGCAGTGCCAGATGTGACACACGCGGTCACGCACACGTGGCTCTGACCAGCACAGGTGAGGCACTGCTGAGGAGACACAAACCTGGGCACACACACTGTGTCTGTGTTTGCACTCCCACCAGGAGACTCGCTCTGCCTCCCTGCAGCTATCATTTTTATATAGATATAAACCTGCATTATATAATGGAGCACTCTGGCATCCCTCCTGCTCCAGGTGCCCGTGCGCTGGGCAAGGCAAGGTCGCAAGTCCCAGCAGTTCCCCAAGCACCAAACAGCCCGGTTAATGACGGCCTACAAATCTGGCAAAGGCAAAATTTGAAATTGTAGGAGGCACCAAAAATCCTGGCCAACCTCGTTCAGCCCTTACTGACAAGCTGGCTTTGATAGCACTGACGATAAACGAGCTGCTTGATGAGTCTGCCCCATCTCCAGTGGCCTCAGCCAGCCCCAGGGGAAGTTTCATGATGCAGCCCCTTTGCTGGACACCTCCTTGAGCATAAATAAAATTGGAGGAAGCAGGAGGGAGCCCTAGGGAGAGGACCAGGGTCTCGAGTGAAAGCCTATGATATACCAAATACATGATTCAAGTGTTCATGTAGAATTAAAATGTTGCAAAAGGTTTAGCGATGAAATAGACTGGCACACTAGGGATTCAGAGGGTGCAGGGCAGTGTTGGTACCTTTCTATGGTGTTAAATACCCACTATCTTGATGAAAGAGGCTCTGCTTCATCTCAGATATTTCTATTAACTCACACGAGTGTACACAGAAATTAGTACTTTGCTCTATAAAGCACACAAGAACAATTGGCAGAATTTCTGGCAAAATGACAGATTTGACCTTATACTTTTCCTCATTTGTGGGGAGAAAATTCTTTGCTTTCCCCTTTCCACCATTTCCAGTCAGAGTCTTTGGTTTAGGACTCTGTCTGCAATTCCTTGGTCTAACACAATGGAGTGGTTTTTCTGTGCCATAACAACATTCTCTGGCCACCATTTGACCCTGAACAATTTGGTCCATGAGCAGTGGAGATGTCTGTCTCATCTGCCTCTGTTTAGAGCATGGCCAAGATGTTTTGCTCCCCTTCTTGGCTAAGGAATAAAACTTGGAGTGATCCCACCACCCATCCCTGTCCTCTGAGCTCCCCAAAGGTACCCTGGCAGTTCTAAAGGCAAATTCAGTGCAGATGACTGAGTTGCATAAATAACCCAAGGGCCCACCCTGCTTGGAGACATCACACACAGCACAGAGGAACACAGAGTCCCATGTGTCCCCTCAGTGTCCCAATCCATGAGTGAGATTCCCACAGCTCAGAGGCAGGGGGTGACAGGACACAGCTCAGAGCTGTCTCTGTCCCTCTTGGCTCTTTCAGTCAGATGGAACAGGGCAGAGAGATGGAGCCAGACAGGCCATTCCCTGCTCCCTGCACCTCCCAGCCCCTTGGTGTTCCTCCAACCCATCTCCCTCTGGTCACCAGCCCTTCCTGCCTCCATGCCCTTGTCCCAGCATCTGGGACAGAGTGGCCAGGCTGCTGAGCACAGATCTCACAGCCGAGATGCCGCAGACATCTTTTATTAAAAATCCTTTCCTTAGGATTTGTCCTCCTAAGAAGCTGAGAGGCCTCAGGAACAAAATGTAAACATTAATTATCTGCTGCTGTGGAATGCAACAGGTGGATCTGTGATTGGCCCATGTTGGTTGTTTCTAATTAATGGCCAATCACAGCCCAGCTGCCTCGGATAGAGAGTCCGAGCCATGAGCCTTTGTTATCATTCCTTCTTATTCTATTCTTAGCTAGCCTTCTGAGGAAATCCTTTCTTCTATTCTTTTAGTATAGTTTTAATGTAATATATATCATAAAATAATAAATCAAACCTTCTGAAACATGGAGTCAGATCCTCATCTCTTCCCTCATCCTCAGACCCCTGTGAACACTGTCACAATCTGCCACATCCAGGACTTCCTGCTTGGATCCTTCTCAGGGGATGTTTTGTGCAGCAGCCACAGCAGCCAATGCCACAGAAAGCCATGGACACAGCCTGGGAGCCAGTGGGGAAGTCAAGGGATGGTGGGTGTCCTCAGGAGACAGGGGCTCTGAGCCATCCCTGACAGCCAAGGTGATGCAAAGTCCATGCTGGACACACCAAAGGGCAGGTGAACCCACTTCAGGCTCACATCATCCTGCAGACACATTTTCCTGTCTGTGGGAAGGGGATGGGACACAGCCTGCTTGGGTGGCACAGTGAAATGAAGAGCCCAGCCATGGTCTCTGTGACACAAGGAGGGTTAGAGGCAGAGTTCTCTGCTCATGACATTTTGCATGCAGTGCTTGCCCAGCTTTTTATTAAAGCAATCCATTTCACAGCCCAGGGAAAGGGAAAGGAGGCAACACCAGGAGGAGAATCACAAAGATGATGTTCTCCCACACAAAGTTCAGCAGGTGAAGGACAGGGAGAATTCCTTGGAAAGCACAAGGAACACAAGCCACCCAGCACTTATGATTCCTGGCTCAAACAGAATTACTGGAAGGGACAGAAGGAACAGCAGGAATGTTTGGGCTGGGAAAAACTCGGGTATTGGGTGGGAGACAGTGGGGAAGAGATTAAAATCACACACATTAGCCTAGATGGAAGATTTATGCATTGCACAGATCTGAGTTTGCCCACAGCCCAGTTTCAGTATTTTTGAAAGTGGAAACCAGTTCTAATGCCCACACCCAGACAACTGGTGCCCTTCCACCACTGCTGTGTTTGACCATTTGCCCCAGTGAAGATCCCATCTGAGGCCGTTCAGGGTAACTGTGAAGGATAAAGGGGCTTGGGTTTAAAAGCATCTTTGCCTGTTGTCCTTCTCCAGCTCCCAGGAAGAAAAATCCTTTGAAGAAAGGGGCATGGATATTTTTTTCACTCTTTAATTGCCTGCCCTACCCTTCTCTGGGAACTGGCAGACCCTCATCCATCTAGAGACATCAGCTGCTTGCCAGCCCTCAGGGTGCTGCTTGTTAGCTCCTTTTCATGGAGTAAGGCTGGGTAGTGCAACACACGGTGGAATTTGTTGGTCGGGGGTGTTTTTGTAGCTCCTAGCTGGCATTCTTGCCTTCCTGGACAAAGGCAAGTAACAAGTCGACCTCATGCTGAGAAGACACGTTTGTCAGTGGCTCACCTCTGCTGAAGACCTGGTAATGACTTCAGCACATTCCCCAACTCCAAATGTTAGACATAAATCAATGACTAAATCCCAGGATGCATTGTTCCTCTAGCTGCTTGCTGGGGAATTGTCCATGTTTGATTCCTGTTGCAGATAGCCCAGAAGGCCAGAATTCATCAATGAGCAGCTGAGCTGCTCAGGAGTGTACTGGGAAAACATTTCTAGAGCTCTACAAATGAAAACCGCTTCTCCCAGGCTCTTAGTCTGCTCATTGCACTTTCTACCCCTCATGTCAAGTTGTCACAGTTCTCATTTGCCAGCAGCTGCCTGACCCTGCTTGGGTGGTGGCAGAAGCAGAAGAAACATGGAGCCAAGTGTTTAAATGAGCAGAGATGTTCTTGGCAGACACGGGCAGGGAGCACAAGACTGGAAGCCTTCAGGCTAGAGAGCTGTGCGCTGCACCAAGGTCCCAGCTGTGCTCCATGGACCATCCCAGAACAGCCAGGAAACTCGTGCCCTGGAGGAGCTCTGGCAGACTGAATGAACAACAAAGTCACCAGTGTGGGGTGCCTGAGCTTCACCTGGGCAACCAGTGCCACCCCAGCTGTGGTACCACTGCCTGCAGCCTGCTGGTGCCAGCTGGTGCCAGCTGACATCCCCTGCCCCTGCACAGGGAGCAGAGACCTCCAGCACTGCTGCCCCATCTCTGGAGTGCCTGAGCTCTACCTGGGCAACCAGTGCCACCCCAGCTGTGCCTCCTGGTGCCAGCTGACATCCCCTGCCCCAGGACATGTCCACAGGGAGCCCAGACCTCCAGCGCTGCTGTCCCAGCCCTGCGTGCAGAGCCCCCGCGGGCTGCTCTGGGCCGTGCGTGCTGTCCCACCCCAGCCCAGGCGCTGCAGCATGAGAAGGAGCCTCGGCTCCAGCCCAGAGACATCTGAGCTCAGTAGCAGCATCTGACGACAGATGTGTGTCTTGCAACATCGCTACTGAAGTGTCTTTTCCTTTCAAAGTAGGAATCATTTTCCTTCACGTAATAGTGCAGGCAAATATAATCCTATTAACGGGGCTATTAAACTAAACAATACTTGGCACGCCATGACCTACAGAAACAATCCACCAGCACCGGCAGCTTGTAAACAGCCCCATCCCCGAGGCAAAATGGGCATTTCCTGTGCCCGAGTGCCCTCCTGGCCAGCCCCCTCCCACCCTGCTGCTGCACCAACCTCTGCAGGACACCCAGTCCTTAAATGTGTGGGAGGGCACCGAAGTAAAAAGCTGCTGTGTGCATAAAAGCTGTCTTTGCTGAGACGAGTGGGCCCCTTTCCATCCCACTATCCCAGGCTCTAAATCAAATTTACTCCCTAACCCAATTAGCATTCACTCAAGTTTACACCAAGACAAGGCTTGGATCTTTGTTGGCATCTCTGCAATGGCTCTCAGCCCTTGGGTTTAGAGCTCTTTTGCTCCTCCACATATCTGAATTCCCAATCCAGCCATGCCTGAATTGAAAGACTGGGCTCACATCTCTTTTCAGTAGGCCTGTCAATTAAAGTTCTGCCTTCTGGTCTGGTCTCTTGACTGAAGGAGTTCTAATTCTTGCCCCACTCCTCGAAAAATGCCCCTGGCCCTTCTCTGCCATTGCTTGCAGCTGTGGCAGGGTATGAGAGCATTGCCTGGGGAAGAGATGAACCCTAGGATGCACAGGAGCTCTGTGCGCAGCCCTGGGCACTGGCTCCCTCTGTAACCCTGAGAACAGCTGTCATTTCCATGGTGCTGCAGCAGCAGAAGAGCAAGGAGAAGAGTTTGGGCTGGGGAGCCATTTGTGGTGGCTTTTAGCAGCGTGAAATGATGCAGTTACCCCATGGGGCACTGTGATCAGCAAAGGAGGAACCCATGGAGACTAAACACGATGTTGACGACCAAATACTGTCTCCTGATGGCTCCTCAGAGCTACCCACACAACAGGAGCTCTACAGAT
The DNA here is from genome assembly GCF_901933205.1 of Camarhynchus parvulus. Classification (NCBI taxonomy): domain Eukaryota; kingdom Metazoa; phylum Chordata; class Aves; order Passeriformes; family Thraupidae; genus Camarhynchus; species Camarhynchus parvulus. The sequence continues at coordinate 2,977,379 of NC_044583.1, read as the reverse complement.
CCATGTGCTGTGCAAAGCACTTGTCCCTGGCCTCCCAGCCCTGCTGGGCTCCCCAGTGGTTCCACAGAGAGCAGACACTCTTGTGTAAGCACTGCTGGTTCCCTTCCCCTGCAGTGAGCTCAGAACAAAGCCAGAGCCATCACCTTTCTCTGCCTCTCACTCTTCATTGCCGCCTTGGCAGCTGCAGGTGAGCCCAGAGCGCTCTGCCCTGTGCACAGGGGCACCCTCCCACCTGTGCTGCCCACACAGGGACCCCTCAGCCCCTTGCTGGGCAGCTGTTCCTCCCGGGGGATGGGATCCACTGCGGACAATGTGTCCACCAGACGGGTGAGGGATGTTTCCTGTCATCCCCAGAACTTCTGCCAGCTCCAAGAGGAGAAGAGGAGGTGTTTGTCCAAGTGACATCCCTGGCCACATTCTGTGCTGGAGCTGGGGTTTCCAAAGAGATGCATCATGCTACCACTCTGCTCTGGGAGGAGATCCCCACCAACATATGGAAATTGGATTCCTCTTGAAGCAGAAGAAAGACAACCCAAACCCCACCAGTCACTTTTCAATACCTTTGTTCTTGTATACTGCCTTAGAAACCTTTGCAAAACCAGAAATGGCCACAAACCCAAACCCATTTCCAATGAACAGCGTGAATCCAAAACAGTCGCAGGAAGAAAACCTGGACTTGAGAAAATGCCAAATTAAGTGGCACAGTGAAAGTTGCTCATTGTGTCTTGACTCTTGCACAGCCCAGCTACTTCAGATTTTCTCCCAGCCAATTTGGCTTTCCTAGTTGTTTCATTTTATGGGGAAGATTTTGATCATTGCTGGTTTATCTCTCCCTCATCTTCTTTTATGAGGAAAATGTATTGGAAATTCCCCCTCACACCAAACAAAGGGAAGCAGTGACAAATGGATCTCAAAGGATGAACTGATCAGCTACTTTCTCAAGGCTTTCATCTGGCCAGAGGCTGAGATAAGGCTGAGATGAGCAGCCCAGCACTAAAACACTCCTCAGGATCTGATAGGATGAAGACCTACAAATCTGCCCCTATCAGAAAGTACAATCAAATTACAGGAATTCAGTCAGGTAAACAAATAATCCCAAAATGTGTATCACCAGATATGCACAGGGTGATTCAATCCAACAATAAATAGAACAGACACAGCTCCAGCCACTTAAACTGACCACAGCACTTTTCACCGCCTACCCCCCCACCAAATTCCTGGAATAACAGACATTCTGCGTTGTTCAAACAAACAATATTTATTTTATTCTTACGTAAAATTGTACAGGTCCTGCAGATATAAACACAGGTAAACATTGCCTCCTGTCCCCAGTGCTACAAAGCACAGCAGTCTCAGGGAGAGGAGGGCCACAGGGCCTGCACTCACCTCCCAGTTCTGCCAGACCTTCCCAAACAACTTTGCAGTGGTCAATCTTGGGTTTTGGTCTCCATCAGACCGAGCACCCAAAGCCAAAGTCACTTTAGCACACTTCAACACAACCCAGCTCTCAAAGGTGTTGAGCTACAGTAGCTGTAACCAGCATTCCCAGCCTTCAGCAGCCAGGCCACTTCAATTTATGTAGATAAATATTTTAAAATATTGACAACAAACATTCTGTGTTTAGTCACTGGGAAAGAGAACAAGACAGTTTTCCAAGCTGAAAGGCTGAGTTAAGACTCTTGGTGACAGCAAACGGGACAGAAAGAAGCACAGAGCATTACAAAACCAAGGCAGCAAGTGCAATGCTGGCTTCAAGAGGCTGATTTATTTGTCTTTTAGCAAAAGCATTCAGAAATTTACATCTTTGCCTCTTCACAGATGGTGCTAAGCCAGATTGTCCTGCTGGAACCGTTACTGATGGTATCACTGAATCATCTCCATTAATCCCTATGAGGAGGCAGAGGTAATTCTGGAAGGCTGGGGCAGGGCAAAGCCCAGTGGGACTCATTTTTGTACTTTATAAACACTTCTAGAAAGCTGAGCTCCTGCTTTGAGCCTACAAAGCCAAAGATCAGCCTCTGACCAAGGTTAGGAACAAACTCTACCCAGGTTTCTTCCAGGAAAATTCAAGCAACTTGGTTTCACCTTTCAACCAGCACTGTGGGAATTCACTGGGGATGAGGATCTAAGCTCAATCTTTCCACAAACTCATCAACCCCAGGAGCAGGGAAAAAACATGAGAAGAAGTGCTACTTGCCAGTCACACCACAATTCTTTGCTGCCACAGCAGCTGGAGGATGCAAAAAGAACCAGGCTGAAGAGGCAGTCATCAGGGGAGGTTATGAAATAAAGACCAATAAAGAGCACATCTAATTGCTTCCCACTGCAGGCCAACCCTACAGGAGAGTGAAGTCTTCCAAAGCATCTTCCTAGAGGTTGTGCACTTACACACTTGTTCTCTGAGTATGAACTTGCTTGGGCAAAGGGTGGGAAAGCCACTTCAGATTATTCCAGAAGTCCCAACTGCAAAGGGAGAGAGCCCTTGTGCCACCCTCTCCCCACCCTCTGTGGAGACAAGGGCTGCAGAGCCCCTGGCTTGCTCAGCACTGGCAGGCAAAGGGCAGAAGGAATGTTTGAACAGCTGATTTTTGAGTGGCACTGGGAATTTGCCAGTTCCTTCCTTTGTCCTGGAGGGTTTGCAGCTCTCTGAAAACCCTGGGAATGAAGGAATCTATGATGCTCAGAAGTCTTAAGGATTTTGTCTCCTCTGAAGCTCTTTACTATCAAAGTTACTTCATTACCCAAAGAAGTGAGACTTTAAATGAATTTCAGATCCTACAAGTGATTGCAAAGCTCCCCCCCTTATCAAACCCTGTGTTATGACAATGGGTGAACCAATTGCCAGGGGTGATGTTAATAATACATTCTGGAAGGACACAGCAGAGGGGTAAGATTTAGAGAGCTGCATCCACCAAGAGCACAAGAGTTAAAAACCCTTTTATCTGCCCTAGGTCTAGTCACACACTGTTCATCACCTGTGTAGGTCTCAGAGCTGCACACACCCCAAAGCAGCACAGGCACAAATTATGGACTCTCCTGGACTTCCTTCTGACTACAGCATCCAGAGATGACTCTGGAACCTGGACTTAAGAAAAAGCTGTAAATCAGTCCCTGGGGGTGGAGATTCAATCATTGGGGGTGGAGATACACCCCCTGGAAAGAGCTTGGAGAAACAGCAATAATTTCTGGGGAGAACTGTACTGTTACCAGGGTACAGGTTTATTCTGGGAATATCTAAGAGCTCCAAGGGAGCTCTGGTTTCAAGTGGGGCTGTGTAGATCCAGTGTGTTAACAGCACACACAGACAAGGCAGGGGAAAGAAGGACTTTTACGTTGGAAATTCCTCCCTGTGAGGGTGCTGAGGCCCTGGCTCAGGTTGCCCAGGGAAGCTGTGGCTGCCCCTGGATCCCTGGAAGTGCTCCAGGCCAGGTTGGATGGGGCTTGGAGCAGCCTGGGGCAGTGGAAGGTGTCCCTGCCATGGCAGGGGTGGAATGAGGTGAGCTCTCAAGTCCATTGCAATCCAAACCACTCTGGGGTTCTATGAAGAGCTCAGCCTGTGCTCTGGGGGGCAGGGAGGGAATCAGGGTGTGCTGGCCTGATCGTGCAAGGGCTCTGTGGACCTGCTGGGAGTCCTGTCCACATCCCACACTGAGAGCATACAGTGCACTGAGTGCTGAAGGTGTCCAAGGGCAGTCAAAGGAAGAATTACAAAGTCTGGCTGGGAGAGTCTATGTTTAGCACAGGACAGGAGGACAATCCATTTTCAATCCTCATCAGCTACAGATCCAACATGGAACTTTTTGTAAATCATCTCAAGCTTGACTTATGGTGCTGTCAGCATCTTCTCTCTGTGGGGCAGCCCACAAACACCCAAAAGAAGCCCAACCACCACAGAGAAGGAATTACTAATGAACAGGAGAGTCACTCTGAGAGCAGCCAGCCAGTCAAACTCTAATTAACAACCAACAGCAGCCCTGGGTGGATGCTCACACCAGGAACCCCAGGATGCTTTCAGCCTCAGCTAAACACCAAAAGCACTTTACCCAGGCAACTGGGGTATGACCAAAGCCTTTCTCTAGCAAAAGTTTGTGTTTCCCCAGCTAAGTATGGGCTGAGTTGGCAACGCTGGCTCCAGTGGTTCTGCAGGCTGATTTCTCTAGAGCCTGAAAGGACCAGGGTGTCTGTTCCAAACACTTTTTCTTACTCGAGTTGTGAGCTGCAGGTGTGACCATCACAAGTCTGGGGCACATGGGGGGGTGGTTGTTGTCTAGGGGTTGCATTAAATTGCTGCTCTGAACCTGTGTCACAGCCAGGCACACCTTGGAGGGGAGGGAATGTGAGTGACACAGAGCGAGGAGTGGCTGCAGACACTTTGGTGACCAGACCTCTCTGAGCCCTCACTCCATCTCTCAGCTGGTTCAATAACTGAGAGTGGAGCCCCAGCCCAGCCCAGGGAAGCAGGCACAGCTGAAGTGGCAGAGGATTTGCTGAGTACCACAGGAGGCCCAAGGGATTTGCACAGACACGAGGGTGGGCAGGCTGTGTGGCCCAGACTGGAACATGGGTTACAAGCAGTGAACAGATCCTGAGAACAGCCCCTTTCTCAGGACCTTCCTTGTGCCAGTGAGGAATTCCTACAGCTAGCAAGGGTCCCATCTGTCCTTCCATCAGGTTTGGAAACTCCCACTCAGTTCAGCAGACAACCAGGAGAGCATTCCTTCTCCCTTCTGCAGGGAACCATAACTGGGCTGTCCCCTCTCACCTGGGCTGCCAAACTCTCCCAGTCCTATGTCTGCTCCAGCCAGATGAACTTTACTTTATCCAAAGTACAAAGCCATGGCCAAGTTTACTCAAACTTGTCTCATTTTCCTTGCCTCTATTTGCATGGCCAAATCCTCTGAGACACATACTTCGCAGAGCCAGAGCTGAGCCACCCCCAAGCCCTCAGTGCATGCTGACCCTCCAGGCTTGATAGCAAAGCTGTGTTTAGGGCTTATAAAACCTGTTCTGCACCAGGTGAGGTGAGAAATGGAGAGCTGACGCAGGGCTCTGTCTTAAGCTCAATAAGAAAAATCCAACAGTAAATCCCTTAATTAAACAGCTGCTTTAATAAGATAGAATTAAAGAGAAATATTGCTAGTGGGTAAATCTGACACCCCTTCAGATGTTGGCAGCCCTGCATTTCTGCATCATCCCACAGAGCCCAGGTGGGTGTTCCTACAAGGCTGCACAGATCCTGTCCCTGGAGGAAATCTCCTTTTTGGTCATCTGAGCTACATTTTCTTACAAGAAAACCATTCACCACGTGGATAGCCAAACAGAAGGGATGTTCACTGCCACACAGGCAGAGTGATCCCAGATTCCCCATGGCAGCTGCCCACGGGCTCCTCCATTACCAGGAGCTGGCTGTGCCTTCCTGCAGCCTTGGGATCTGTGTGGCACAGCCCAGCCCGGGGCAATGCTGGCCACCCCACACAGCCCACCCCAGCCCGGGGCAATGCTGGCCACCCCACACAGCCCAGCCCAGCCCGGGGCCATGCTGGCCACCCCACACAGCCCAGCCTGGGTCACTCTGTCGTGGATCACTGACTCTCCAGTGGCTCCCGATCAGGATCACTGCATCCACCCCCTGATCCACATGCAGTTTTCCTGTCCAGAGGAATGATAAGTTACAGATTATGTTAATAACATACAGGTTTCCCAAGCCCTCAGGACGGGGTGCAGTAGAGCAAACATGGCACGTTCAGAATCACTGACTCCTCCAAGACAATGTCTTCTGCAGTATTCCCAACACAAAACCCAGATGTAACCAGCCATGTGCAGCTGGGTTCAGGGCATTTCTGACGAGCTCTGCTGAGCTCATTTTATGAGGATTGTGCTGCAATTTACACGTTCTTTTGGAATTTCATTTGTCTTTGTTGAATTCTCCATCTGCCTAAACATGCCCAGCGGGTTGTGAGGATGCCCACACAATTCTTGTAACGTTACACCTGAGTGACAATACCCACAGCTCTGCTCAGCCACCCCCCATCCTGCTCCCACTTGGCTGGCCCTGGACGATGGACCCTTGCCTCTGCTCTGGTTTGTGTGGGCAGGGGTGAGCAGGGGCCAAGCAGCTCAGAGCACCAAGCCCTGCTCCAGCCCAGTGGGCATCACCCCTCCATCTATCCCTGGCACAGCCCTGCACTGCAGAGCTCAGCTGGATCATTCCAGCTGGATGAACAAGGGCATCTGGATCAAATATCAAGAAGAAATTCTTCCCTGTGATGGTGCCAAGGCCCTGGCACAGGTTGCCCAGAAAAACTGTGGCTGCCCCATCCCTGGAAACGTTCAGGGACAATCAGGAACTAGTGGAAGGTATCCCTGCCCATGGCAGGGGGATTGGAATGAGATGAGCTTTAAGGCCCCTCCCAACCCAACCATTATATGACTCCATGAGTCTATGGTTCTCTCTCTCTTCCACTGTCCAGAGCAGACACCCTTCCTGAGGGTATTTGCTTTGCTCAACAGTGCTGTTTCAGTGAGAAAGAAGGATGCATGGAGCCACATACCCATGTTTTGATCTCATTTGCCCAGGCCTAACAATGACAAGAGCAGTTTCCCAGTCCAGGATGCCCAGAAGAGCTGCTGGACAGCCTCTCCACACTGGGAGCTGTCTCTCCTAACCAGGACACCACCGTTGCACCACTCTGGCTCAGAAGTCTTAACAAAGCCTTTTTTCTCCTGGAGGAAGCCAATGTCAGTCTCAGACCTGGATTCTTTTGAGTTCTAACAACCCTGGGTCCTAAGAACCCATAAACTGAGAGGTTTTTCCAACAAGAGGGACAAAAACCAGTTAGTATGGGTTGCATACTTGTACAGTTCAGAGAGGAGTGACAGCATTAAAGCCCTGCTATGTTTTAAAACCAGTACCTGATAAGGAAGAAAAAAACAATTTTTAACTGATCATTCAAATATCTCTGAGTCATCCCCTCCTTTGCATAAAAGTCACTTTTAATCCTGACATCCGGGCAGAGCTCCCTGATTCACCCACATCCCCTTTGCACTCACCAACCCTCCAAGCGCTGCCATCCCTTTGCTCCAGCCCTGCTGCAGGAGCCAAGCCTCACTTTGTTCACTTTTCACCTCCTTACAAGAATTCCCCCAGCAGGAAAGCTGAGCTGCTCTGCACCAAAAGGCAGAAATCACCTTGGGTAATCTGGGTCAGGATCAGCCAACGAGACACAGCTGTTTTAACCTGGCTGTGCACGGGCAAGGCACACAAGACAGAGATTTCTCACATTCAGGTGTGGAACATGACCAGCCCTCGATGTGTTGAAGCCTTGGTGCTCATCTCAGCTCCTGCCCCTTGCCAACAGAGTGAACCATGCAGAGGGCACACACACATGCACAAACACATCAGGGCCTGGGTCTCAGATCAGCCTCCCTTGAATCGATGGCACTTCCCAGAACATCTGCTTCCTATTGGAGCAGGTCCCTTTGCTTTCACTGACAGAAGGCTAATGGCCCTCTGGACACACCTTACCTGGAAAATGGGCCATTGGGAAAGCACAGAGGATTTTCTGCTGCCTTTTTGGGCCACCAAAGCAACTGGAAGCAAGAGGCAGCTGGCAGTGGTGAGCACATGAGCATCTGAGAACCATTTGAACCAAAAGTGCAAGCAGAGTCTGTGATGTTATCTCCCATGTTCCAGCCAAAGAGAATCTAAAGGTTTCTGAGTGCAATGAACACAGAGGCACCACAGGCCCCAAACCTCACCATCCCAGAGACCATGGGCTTGTAGCAGAGTATTAGAGGATGGAGCTTGGCAGACACACATTGTGGAGTTAATGTGGCTTTCTTGGTGCCACCACCAGAAAAAGCAGTGAGTTCAAAACCAGCACAAAGCACTGTGGCCACTGTAGGTTTGCCATGGAGGCAGCAACTATGAAAAAAGCCCTCCTCCCCCAAGCAGGGCAGCAAAGCAAGCAGGTCCTCCCCAGACCCAAGGGTGACACCATCACAGATTCTGCCATCACAGCATGGGGACACTTCCAAGGGACCACAGTGGGCCATCAGGTCCAACCTCCCTGCTCAAGCATGGTTTCGAGCAATGGCCTTCTGGCCAGAAAGCTCAGCCTTGGCTCAAAGGCTCTCTGCTGCCCTGGGTGGATGCCCTTGCTGCATCCAGGGACGTGCCATGGATACCTGCTGGGACCACCTCTGCTGGAGAGGGGGACCCTCCCACCTGGCCACTGAGCCCCGGGCTGCAGCCATCACTCACTCCATGCCAGACTGAGCGAGTGACCAACAACTACTGATGTCCAGTCGATCTCTGGGAGCCAGTTCAGCCATGGAAGTCAAGGTTCTGCTCACTGTGAGTGACTGTGGGGCAGAGCAGGACCAGCTGCCCCACCAGCAGCCCACGAGTGGAACCGATCACAAGTGCAAGCTGAAGGCACTCGGTGATTTACACTGATTGACTTCTGCTCAGGTACAGACTCAGGAAACAAGCCAGGAACAGGGGACAAACACCAGAAACCATTTCCCCTCTTTGGTTATAACCATCCAAAACAGCTAAGCTTTTATAGAGATGCTGAGCCAGCTGAGAGAAGCTTCAAGGCTCTGTTGATACTCAGACACTGTGCAGGTGAAGTCTTCATTGCACACAGCCAGGGCACCACATGGATCTGGTGCCACTCAGTCCAGAGCCTTTCCAGAGGTGCCCAGTGCCACACAGGGCTGATGCTGGAGTCCTGCCCAGGGCTGCCACACAAGGCCCACCCTGACCTGCAGCAGTTGCCCTCCCTGGTGCCAGCCCAACCCTCTGTCCTGTGTCCCCTGTCCCATGTCCCTGCATCCCCTGCCCTGTGCCAGGCTCCCTCCCTGTGCAGCCAGCACAGCTGTGTGTGTTTAGCTCACCCAGAGTGGCACTGGGGGTGGAACAGTGACCTTTCCCATGAAACCGTATGGGAAACGAAATTCCCTCTTTCAAAACTTTGTCATGTCTCAACTAGCTGCTCTGCAAGTCATTTTTACAAAAGGAGGAGGGAGCTGTGAGCTGAGACCTGTCAGTGCCCAAGAGAGCACAAATCACAGCACCTCCCCAAGCCACGCAGTCAAAAGCGCTGGGCACTGCAGTGCCAGCCCCGCTGCTGCTGCCCGGGCTGCTCCTCCAGCAGCCAGCGTGACAGCGCCAGGGGAGGGCTAGGGAATCCAAGAAGGGCCATTTCCACGCAGAGCAACATTGCTGTGCCTCGCAGCAAGCAGGAGCTTGTGCCTGTAGCGCGTGTCCCGTCCGGCCTGCCCTGCACACCCGGGGCTCCCACGCACACAGCAGAGCCCAGGGATGGGGGAACAGCAGCTCCTGCCCCGGGGAAAAGCCTCCCAAAAGCTGCCCCTCGGGGAGGTCTGGCTCTTTGCCACCTCTGGGTGAAGCAGCGAGGCTAAAAAGCTCTTTGTCTCCATCAGGAAGGACCCCCAAGAATGGAATTTGTAACCTTGGATGGCAAAGGTGAGTGTTCATAACTGTGAGCAGTGCTGTTAGGAGACTCTGGAAGACAGAAAAAACCTCTGGCACAGGAGATTTACAAACAAAAGAGAAGAGAATATTACCTGCATAGGAGAGGTCTGTGAGGGGATTTCCCACAACATCATGCTCAGCCTCTTGTTTAAAAGCCTCTTGTTTCAAAATGGGTTTGAACAGGGTAAGAAATGTTTCTCTGCAGTGAGAGAAATCCGTGCTGAGAAAAATCACCACCCACAGCTTCATCTGAGCTCTGGGCTGCTGCTCGTGGCATGCTGACACTTCCATATCTTGGAGAGATCTGTCACTTCAAAGTCACACTGACATATGAGGAGTGAAAGGCAGGAACAGCCTCACGTTTGCACACTGCTGCTAAATAAAGCAAGTTGCCAGGATACATTTTCTGCTCTCCAAATACTCTGCTGAACATGGTCCAGGTGTGCAGAGACATTAGACACAACCATTAGCACTGTGATGCATCCACTGGTCATTGACACGCTGAGATTTCTCTTTCCTCTGCCAGGTTCCCACTGGATTTTGTCCCATTACTTCCATCCCAGTTACCTGCACACAGATCACAGAAGCAAAATCCCTTCCTAGCCTTCAAATGGCTTAGGACTGGATATTCCCAATCATCCAAGAAAAATATCTCAATGCATTCCTGTGCACTTATCCATTAAGATGCTCCTGCAGAAGTTTGGGAGTCTTGTACTAGACTTCTAGAGGTTGGTGGCACAACATTCTGTTATGGTGAGGAGAGGATGTGCCCTTTGGCTTAGACTTTTCCCTGTTTTACAGCTCTCTCCTCAGCACTAAGTACTTGTTTGCAGTTTTTCCCTTTTTTTAATGGGTTCTTCTGGGAGAGATTTATGAACTAAAGGAATTCATAAAGCATTAGAGACCCTCTTTAACAGGTGCATTAAAAAGCCTTGTCAGTGCTAACTGGAGGCACCAGCAAATCCTTTTCCTTCAGGTCAGCAGGTGTAGGGATGAGATCCTGTTCCTGCAGCAAGCGTGGCAGGATGACATCTCCTGGCACTGTAACCTTGAGGTTCATTCCACACAGGGAATGAGTCAGTTCTGCATCAGATCTCAGCTCTGCTTGGTACAACAGCTCCTTAACGTGGGCCCAAAACCCACCCTCAGCACCTTAGCTGGGGTCCCAGAGCCCCAAGATGTGGGTCTGCTCTGAGGACAGCCATGGTTACACGTTTAGACTCTTTGGAGGTGTTCTAGACTCGATTGGGAATCTCCAGCAAGGGATTTGGGAAGCAAAGTTTCCAGGTGGAGGCCTGAAAGGGAGATTTGATGAAAACAAGGTGGCCTTGGTGCTTGTAAAAACTAAGGAAAGAGATTATCCAAGGCTTGGATACTTAAATGTAAACAATCTAAAATTTTAAATTTGGAAAAAAAATATTTTGAATTATCAAATGGGAAACAAACACCTCCTCAAAACCTTGGCTCTCATCCAGTACACAAGTCACCATGGAAAGTTTCTCTCCCTCCTTCTAGAAAGCTCTTGCCCAGGCCCCTTCTCTGCCCAGGACTTTGATTTCTCTTCACACTGTGCAGTCAAGCTCTAAGCTTGCCCCCTTCAGTTCACTCCATTTACTGTCCAGAAACCCGAGAAAAGTGCAGTCACATCCATTTCTACACATCATGATCCTCCCTGTGTGCCAGCCAATTCACTCCAGAATCTCTTCTGGCACCTCTCCTGTCTTTTCCACTCGTGCCTTCCCCTCCTGAGGGCCCTCAGAGGTCACCACAGGGGTGCAAACAAGCCAGTCCCATTCAGGGGGCAGCCTGTGGTCCCACCACCCACTGCAGCTCTTCCCAGTCCCTGTGCTGCGGGGTGTGGATCTGGCATGTCACTAATCCACGTGGGTTAGGACAACTTGTGTGATCCCACCCAGTGAGAAACCTGGGCAAGTGCCTTCCTGCCAGCTTTTCCCTCCTAAGCTGGGGTAGGAAGCCAAGGAGTGCTGTTCCCTTCCCTCTGTACCTCCCACAGGTGAGAACTCCCAAAGTGGATCAGACACCTTTTATGAGTAAAAAGCCATTACAGGAGAGCCAGGGGTGAACATCCTCCTCCCTTTTCTGGGGTTTGCACATGGTTAACACCTGAGCTGGACCAGGAAAAAACAATCAGAGGGGATTTTCTAACTTGCCCACTGGCCTGGTAGGGTGTAAAGGCACAGGCTGCACATACCAAACCAGCAGGGTCTGCTGTCAGTGATGAGCTGTCCCCAGAGGTGACACACCCTCATCCATTCTCATCTCGGAGTTCCTGACCCCAGTTCAGCCAAAAACCTGCAGCCAGTCCATGGAACTCACTGATGCAGCAGGAGCTTGTAGAGACCATTCTGGAGAGGCCCAAGGAGAGCAGAGACAGAGAAGGTGCTGCAGCTGTTCACCGTGACATCACTGCCCAGTAAAGCCAATAACAGCTCTCTGCCTAATGGCGAAACCTTCTTGAGGACCAATTGCAGTGCTCATCCCAGATGAGACCTTCCTGAAGCAAGCCAGGCTCCACTGGCCCCGGGGCTCATTAACAGTTTCTTCTGGGACAAATTTCTGGGTGACTTTCTCCCCACACCCACCAGCCACACAACACACCAAAGTCAACAGAGCCACTGAAAGAGGGACCGTGCCTGACCCTACAGAGCAATTTCTCAGCCTCTCAGCTGCTGCTGTGCCCATTGCAGCCCTGTGCAGCCATCTGGGAGTCACAGAATCCCAGAATGGTTTGGATTGGAAGAGACCTTAAAATTCATCCAGTCCCACCTCAACCTTCCACTATCCCAGGCTGCTCCAAGCCCCATCCAGCCTGGCCTTGGACACTACCAGGGATCCAGGGGCAGCCACAGCTTCTCTGGGCACCCTGAGCCAGGGCCTGCCCACCCTCCCAGGGAAGAATTTCTCCCCAGTCTCTAACCCAAACCAGCCCTCTGTCACTGTCAAGCCTTTCCCCCTTGCCCTGTCACTCCAGGCCCTTGTGAAAAGTCTCTCTCCTGTGGGACAGACCTGCAGACATGGGGAGAGGGATGCTGAGGCCAGGAATAGAGAAAATATCACGGAGATGTGTGATTGGATTCACAGCTGGAGGACAGAGACGTTAATGTGTTGACAACCCTGTCAGCCCAGAAGTGCAGCAAAATAAGATTGTCCACTCTGCCACTCCTCAGGACAGCCCCCAGATGTGTTGTTTGCCTCAGGACTGGCCTCTGCAGAGTCCCCACAGGCTCCATTACCCTCTGGGTTTCCAGAGCTGCATCCTGACACCTACAGAGCAACAGCATTCCCTACAAACCACATCTGCCTGCTGAGAGCCTTCCTGGGGCTGCCAGGCAGGGAACAGCCTCTCCTCAACCCTAAGGGACCTGCAGTGCCCAGAGCAGACCATCTCCTCCCCCGTGGTGTCTTCTGCTTCTTTCTGGTTCCATTCTCAGTGGGAGCATCTCTTCTGACACCTGCACCTTCTGCCCCGTTCAGGGGGCACTTTCCAGAGCCAGGCACTTGTGTCATGCCAGGTTTGGGCAGAATGGGGCTGCTTGGTGTGATCCCCCCTGGTGTGATCTCTCCTGGTGGAACTTCTGCTGGGACAGTGGGACTTTTCAAATCCACTTGATCTCTTCCACCAGGAAACCTCTGATTATAAAGTACTTTACACTAATTGCATACGAGCGAGTTATAAAAAAAAATGCAAAATGTTCTCTGTAACACAATTCAGTGGCTTCTACTTTTATAATGCATTTGATGACACCCCCCAGGGAAAACACTCCTGCATGAACAAGTAATGACACAAGAGGAAAGCATAAGTAGGGCAATCTGGGTATAGATGATAATTACCAGCACATAAAAATATATCATAAGATATGCTTAAATAACTTCACATGAGGAGGCAGTTCTGGTCTAGCAATTCCTTTACCATGACATAATTTTTGTGCTCACAGGCCAACTGAATGTAACTAGAAATCTCAGGACCACATGGACCAAGAAGAGTTTGTGTCCTCTCTGCTGGCATGCTGTCACTCCATTGAATTTGGCACTGGAAAGCTGGGGCAGGTTTTCCCTGTGCTGCTTCTTCCTGGCTAGCCAGTCCTCAGTGGTCCATGCCATCCTGAATTCCAGATCCTCAGACATTCCTTCTTCACAGCTGACTCCTCCTTTGCCTTGAAATAAGAGATTGGTCAAGACCTGTTTGTATGGGACACAGCTTCTTCTTTTGGTCAGAGCAAAAGACTCCTGAGGTGAGCTAAAGCAGAAATAATTTATCCAGCCCTCAGGAGTACAGATTTCCCCCCCACTGTAATGACCTGGGAGCTTCTGGAACTCCTTGTGCCCTTTGGAGTGGCCTGAAGAGACAAATCCTGCAGTAAAGCTCATCCCTATCTCCCTTGCACTGTACCTCATGTGGTACCCGATGAACAAACACAGCTCAGCACCTGAGGTAACAGACAGAGCCCTGAGACATCTCCCAGCTCAGCAGGACATGCACAGGGTTTTCTTTCTATCTCCGAGAATGAACTGAGACTCATCCCCTGCACAGGTGTCTGCAGAATGCCCAGGAAATCCCATGGGAAGAGACAACCTGAGCCCTGTGATCTGCCAGCAACGCCCCAGGAGGTGCCACCAGGGAGCCCTGGGCAGCAGACAAGGCTAAAGAGGCGTTGAAGAAGATGCTGGCTGGGCATGTGAATGTTGCAGGAGGCCCAACAAGCAGGCAGAGCTCTCCTGCAGGCAGCACACCAGGCAAGCAGATATGTGTGCTCCTCCAAGCTGCTGCATCTGGGGTGTGGGGAGGAGCCAGGAGCAGAAGACAGGCCTGGAAACAAGAACTAAGGACAATCAAAGTCTTCTTCACCATTGCCTGTGTCTTACATAAGGATGAGCTGGTAGGGGAGAAACACAGGTGTCACCCTCCATGCCAGAGCACCAGCGCCATGTCCCTCCCACCAGAGCACATATAAACACGTTCTTCAGGCCTTGGACTCTGTTTCTGGTTTGTAATTTAATGGCTGAGCTATGCTTTAGCTTGAGATAAATCCAGGCTTCCTTGCAGGAGGACTGTAAAGTGCTTCATGCATGTCCTGCCATCTCCTGATGAGACAGCCAGACCCTCCTCTGTTCCACACAGTTAGGGTTCTTCCTGATGAGAGACACAGGACCCCAAACCCTTCCTCACACCCACAGTGTAGGACTGTGCTGGGGAGGAGGAGCTCGTAGGAAGGGACAAAAGCAAATACTGAGAGCACCTTGACAACCAGCTGGAGACATCTCACTCTGTTCTACCCGCTGGGCAGAGGGTGTCCAGCAAACAAACAAGAAACCAGATCTTGAGTGCATTAAACAACTCAAGTTTTGGTTGTTCACCTCCTGGAATAAACAGCAACAGCAAAGTGTCAGTGTTGGGAGAAAAGGACAAAGCTCTTACCCACCTGACCAGCTCCAAAAAGTCCCTTTTTGGGCTCAAACCAGTCTGGATCTCTGAGCAGATCTGTCCAAATATTCTGCTGCCCACAGCCAGTCTGAAAAGCATTTTGTTCCAGAGTCCCTCTGACACTGTTATCTCCCTTCTGTGCATAACACACACAGTAGAAATAGAGGTGCTTTAATCTGTACTTTCCACTCCCATTGTTCTCTAACGATCTGGTGCAATTATCCCAACTGAACCCTTCTGGCAGAGCACAGAGTCATTTCTGAACTGGCTCTGTCTGTTCCAGTGGGCTCCTGGCCCTGTCTGGGAGCATTTGCTCCTGATGGAGAGCCCTAGGAGCCACTGATCCTCCCAACAGAGCACATTGAGCAGCTCTGGGCTGAGCTGGGAGCCACCACTGCTGCCTTGGCAGTGAGGGGAGAGCTCTCCCAAGCATTCCTAGAGCTGCACACCCTGAGATGGAGCAAAACAAGAATACCATCTTCCTTGACAGCAGATAGAAGGGAAAACAATGAAAATCCTTTCCAGGTGCTGTGCCACAGACAAGCACAGTCACGTTCAGACAGGAAGCTGCTCTAGCGTCCTGTTAGCCTTGGTGGGGTTCTGTCACTTTGTTTGGGTTTTGAAAAGTCACCTTGCCACTCTCCAGACTGGTTTGTTTTGCCTTCTTGTGCCAGTAAGGCAGGGAAAAAAAAACAAACCCAAATAACAAAATCTTATAAAAAATATGATCTTTTCCACCTGGTTTCCTTTTTTTAAGCTGCTGAAATGAGGGGGACCAACAGCAACCACCACAGTTGTCTCAGTCCCTGGTTTGGAGATGAGAAGTGAAGCTGCATTCCCTGGGAGCACACAGGTAAATGAACTGCCTGAGCAGGGTGCTGCTCAACATCTCAGAGCCAAGAGGTCAGAAGGAGGTTGATCCTTCATTTTCTATTCTGGCAACACTCCTGTTGTTATCCACAAGCACACGGTGATTCAGGGCTCAGGAGAGGCGTTCCAGAGAGGAACTGCCTCTTTGAATTTCACATTGCTCACGTTGCAGCAGCCTTGCTGCCCCTCCTGCACCCCAGTGATGGAGATCCCCACATCCCTGGGGCCTCTGCTGACCCCCATCCCACCCTCCTGGGGTGGAAGGCCACAGCTCCACAGGTCTCTGCCACCAGCACTGGGGCAGCACAGGATGAAACATCACCACGTTCATTTGTGGGCTGCCACTCACCCTGAAAGCACAGCCCCTCACTCTGCTGCCATGAGAGCCCCCAGGCTGGGGCACCCTGCACTGATGGGGGGACTGAGCACACTGCAATGTTTACAGAGATGGAGAGAGAGGATTAAAGCCCTTTGTGAGCAGCAGTAACCCAAACCAGGGCACAGATTGTGTGTCATGGAACCCAGAGTACAGGCTGGGATATTAAAGGCAGATTAGGATAATTTCACGTGCCAGACACCAGGAGAGACCTTGCAGTCCAAACATGCTTGAACTTGCTGATAAACCTGTTGCCTTCAGTGGATAACCTCCAAAGCAGGCAAAAAAGCTGGAGCCACAAGGCAAATGCCAGGCCTGATAACAGGCATTTAATATTTATTAGCACAGGGTTATGAGCCCCTCTCTCTACACCCCTGGCTTCACTAAGAGCTTCTGCAATCCCACCAGGAGAGAGGCCTTTCCCTGCTCAAATGGTTTGTGTCAGGCTGACACCAGACGCCTCCGTGTCTCAGGGGAAGGAGCAGTTTTATGGCCAACTGCCAGAATTAGTTTATAACCTGTGGCTGGTACCAGCAATCCCCAGGTCTGACTGCAGGGAAGGTGCCCTGATCTCAGGTCTATGGTTAAGGATGTCAGGAGAGCTGCATTATCACTCACACTGCTTTGGAGCAGCTCAGGGTACTGTGTTAACCCCTCCAGCTCACACTGCAAAGAGCATCAGCAGCGTGCAGTGAGGAGCTGTGGAGATGCTGGGAAGGGCCTGTTCTAGCACTGTCCCAGCCAGTGGTCTCCTTTCATCACAGAATCTCCTCTGCAGCTTCATCCTCCTCCCTGGCCCTGGGCAGTGGCTTCTCTAGACTTCCATGGCTCGTGGTGGAACACAAACCACATCTCCAACCACCTTGAGAGCCAAACAAAAGTTCATCACTCACACCTATACTAAAATACCAGTCCTCTTTTACACATTTATTATCATTATTAGATGCTCTCATGCCCAGGAACTCAGTGATGTATGCAGCCAAAGCAGTGCTGAAAGTAACTGGGTCCCTTAGAGGGAGAGGAACCAATAAAAGGGCAGAAATTCTCTTCATGTGGAGTCAGGTCAGGGTCAGAAACACCAGCCTGGAGTCTGTGGATCTGAGGGATGGCATTCCTGGTGCTTAGCACCTTCACAGAGAACAGGATGTCACACAGAGACAAAGAAAGTGATGGACTGAAAACTGCAAGAAGGGTTCAGAAGCTTTCAATCAAGGAAGAGGGAAAGGGCAGGGAGCGAAATGGTCTAATGGAATAAGAGAAAATCTATTGGCTCGAGTCATCCTAGCAAGCTAAATGGGCATACTTTAAATTTGCTTGGCATCCCGGAAGGAGAATGCATTAAGTGCTCATGAAATAAGAGGAAACTCAAAGCAAGTAGAAAAGTTCTGCTCCAAGGGATGAATGACTTCAAAGGAAGGAAATCCTTCTGAAGAAAGCAAGGCAGTGGCACAAGATGGACATCCCTGGGACACAGCTCCATCCCCTGTGAGTCTTTGGCTGTGGTGACACAGACTGGACTTCTAAATCCACCTGCTGGCACACAAGAACTGCACATTGTGCTGCATCCTGGTAGTACAGGGGTGCCACCAATATTCCAGTCTCCACTGTGTCCAAGATGCAAATTATGAGATGCCCTGTAATCACCCCTCTCTAGGATTCTGGTCTGGGTATCCTCTCACAGAGTATCCCTGCCTGGCCCAGCAGGTTTTCAAGGAAAAAGTACAGACAGGAAAAAGAGAAGGATTTTTATGGTCTCTACTCCCTCCACATACAATAGAGCAGCCTTTCTGACCCACTACCAGCAGCACAGCAGCTCATGTCTTTGCTAATCCCACAGAGCCGAACATCCCTTCATCCCAGCCTCATATCCACCACACTGAATTAAAAACAGGAGCACCAATGCAAGGAAAAATGCTCCAGCTGTCTTTGTATGGATTTCTTGGATGAAGGGCTTCTCCACAGCCCTGCCATGCCAGCCAGGGTCCATGACTGTGCCACATGATCCAGACATCTTCATGTCAGGTGTCCTGCCATGCCCCAGCTCGGTTAGAGGGACCTTGAGCTCCTCTGGACCATTGAGAAGATTCCTACAAGGAGCCCAAATATCCTGCAGGTCATCTGGTCAGTGAAAGGACCATGGTCTTGGGGAGTGATGTGTGCCAGCTCTACAGCAGCCACTACATTCCACAGGGTAAGCCAGGGAGGGGAGAACTTTCAAGTATTCCTCATACAAAGGATAATAGGATCAAAAAATGTTTAAAAAAAATTAAAAAGTTGAAGAGTTTTGCATGGGTGGCTGTAGCAGTAGTACAACAGGTCCAGACAGCAGGAAAAGGCTGATGGAGGAGTCCCACGTGGCACAGAAGGAGCAGAAGGAACCTTGCATCACTTTGCCAAATGCCCTGGAGATGCCAGCTAAAAATAAACAGGAGAACTTTAGAAGTGATCAGAATTGTGATTTACTAGGGGCAACAGATTGTTTGGGAGAACTCAAACTGAACCAGAAAAGTATCAGCCTGTTCTGGAAGAATGAGGGATGCTGTTTGTGTGCTGTGAGGACACAGGCATGGGCTGCAGGGAGAACAGAAAACTCAGGCCTACAGAAAGTGCCAGCAGTGCAAAGAAGCAGCTGTGGGGACAAAAGGACAATCTGGAACACACTGAGGAGGATCTGTGGGACAGGAACACTGCAGACCCACACTCAGCAGTGACTCAGTGTGGAGGGCTGGGGAGAACACAAACATGGAAGGCAACATGGGTGAGAGTGAGGAGACAAAAGGGTTGAGGAGCCTTCAGAAGGGCACCAGAAAAGTTAAAACACTGATTTTAGAAAGGCAGAAAACCATAAGCCCTGAGCTTTGTTATGAGTGTCCTGGAAGGCTGAACTACAGGAATAAAAAGCAGCAACAGATCTGCTGGTTTGGTGGAGAACAGGGCCTTGAACAAGCTCTCTGGCTGCCAGGGCAAGGCAGGAGGGAAAGGTAGGGCCCAAAAGAACTGAACCATGAGATCCTTGTGGAGTGCTGAAGAAGGAATCAACTCCAGGCTGGATTCCAACCACCAGCTAAAAGCAATCTCAGCAGCACAAACAGACAAAACTGAAAGGGCAAGACGCTGAGCTCTGGAGGAACAGGGAGGGTGGAAAACTGTTCTTAGTCCATCAGCTGAGAGAGAGAGAGAGACATGACATGTCCACCTCCCAGAGCTGGAAAGCTCAGATCAGCTGTCTGGGATACATGACGAAGGTCACAAAGACCACTGTGAGACAGCAGCAGCAGCAGGTGCAGCACAGCTGTTTATTAGTGTCTGCAAGAAGACAAGATTTAACCCTCAGACACAGCAGGAGCAGAGCATGGAGTGCTCTTCTGTGGGAAGGGTTTCCAATGAGATGTGCCTGACAAGCTTATCCTAGGGCACTGATGCAGATTTCTGGGGTTTGGGCTCCAGAGACAACCAAGCAGGCTTAGAAGGTCACAGAGAGGGCAAATGAAAAATAGGAAGAAATGGAAGAAAATAAAATCTGGGCCTATACAGACCCATTAGATTGGCTTTCATTACCACAAGCATGAGATGCAAGGAAGGGTGCAGGAACAAACACAACTCCTTCAGACAGCCCAGCTCTCTGCATAGCCAGGGAAAAGAACTTGGTAGATGAAGAAAAAACAATGGTTATCACTTCTTGATGTTAGTAATACTTGTGACATTTGATGGTGACAGTCTCCTAGGGTATTTAAGGGAGCTTCAATGTCCATATGATGGGAAAACATCTAGAGAAGACATGTTCAGAGAGCAGACACAAATGCCTTGCTGTCTGATGGAGGATGAATCAAGTGAGAGATCACGGGATGAAGTTTGGGTCAATCCTAACCAGCCTTTCTCCTCCCAGCCAGATAACAAACAAGGATTGATTCACCACAGAAGAAGCTGCCAGAATATCACAGGACAGGCATTGGATTCAGACCAATCTCAAGGGCTTGGGAGATGCAGTCAGGAAAAGAAATAAGGAACAAGTGAGTCAAGGCAGTCATCCCCATGGGCAGAGAAGAGACAAAGAAGGGTCTAGAAGGAATTGTGGGTCACAGCCTGCACAGGATCCATATCCACTGTTGGACACAGGGGACGAGTGGCAGGAGTCCCCATGGTTTTAAATAACTCCAGAGATGGAGACTCCACATCCTCTCTGGGGAAGTCGTGCCAGAGTTTGGTCACTCGCACAACAGGAAAGGCTTTCATTCTCTCCAGGTGGAACCTCCTGGGTGCCCAGTGCCTCTGGTCTGTCACTGGACACTGCTGAGAAGAGTCCACCTCCTTCCTCCTCACTGCCTCCCATCAGGCATCTAAAACATGGATAAGGTGGCCCTGAGCCCCTCTCCTCCAGCCTGACCAGTCCCAGCTTCTCAGCTTTTGCTCAGCCTAAACACTTTGGAGCCCAATTTGTTTAAGTGGTCTGAGCCTGAGGGTTAGCCCTCCTTGCTCCAGACATTTCCCTGGACTCAGGGGTTTGTGATTGCTGAATCCTGATCTCAACAAAACTAAAGAAGGCACCAAGTACCTCAGCTTTTCCAGGGCTGTTGTCACCAGGTCCCTGGCATTGTTCAGCAGCAGGGCCACACTGAGCCTACTCTCCCCTTTGCTGTTTAGGTACTTGCAGAATCATTTCTGTCACCCTTCACACTCCTCACCTGATTCAACTCCAGGTCATCTTATCCCTGCAAAACCCGACAGCAGCTCTGTACTCCTCCTAGATCATCTGCCTCTGCCTCTTGTCTGCTTCCTTTGTATGTCTGCTGCAGCTACAAACTGCTCATCCATGCAGGTGTTGATTAATCTCAGTCCTCTGCTTTTGACTTTGCACATTTGCTGCTTCTTCATGTCCTCACCTAGGTGAGGTCTCTTGGTGGAGAGTAGCTGCATTCACACAATCATGGAATGCCCTGCACTGGGAGGGACCCACAAGGATCAGCAAGTTCAGCTCCTGGTCCTGCACAGGACGACACCAACAACCCCAACAATCCCAGTTCAACTCTTGATCCTGCACAGGACAGCCCCAACAACCCCAGTTCCACTCCTGATCCTGCACAGGACAACCCCAACAATCCTAGATCAGCTCCTGATCCTGCACAGGACAACCCCAACAATGCCAGTTCAGCTCCTGATCCTGCACAGGACAGCCCCAACAATCCTAGATCAGCTCCTGATCCTGCACAGGACAACCCCAACAATGCCAGTTCAGTTCCTGATCCTGCACAGGACAACCCCAACAATCCTAGATCAGCTCCTTATCCTGCACAGGACAACCCCAACAATCCCAACAATCCCAGTTCAACTCCCAATCCTGCACAGGACAGCCCCAACAATCCCAGATCAGCTCCTGATCCTGCACAGGACAGCCCCAACAATCCCAACAATCCCAGATCAGCTCCTGATCCTGCACAGGACAGCCCCAACAATCCCAGATCAGCTCCTGATCCTGCACAGGACAGCCCCAACAATCCCAACAATCCCAGATCAGCTCCTGATCCTGCACAGGACAGCCCCAACAATCCCAGATCAGCTCCTGATCCTGCACAGGACAACCCCAACAATGCCAGTTCAACTCCTGATCCTGCACAGGACAACCCCAACAATGCCAGTTCAACTCCTGATCCTGCACAGGACAGCCCCAACAATCCCAGTTCAGCTCCTGATCCTGCACAGGACAACCCCAACAATCCCAGATCAGCTCCTGATCCTGCACAGGACAGCCCCAACAATCCCAGATCAGCTCCTGATCCTGCACAGGACAACCAAAACAATCCCAACAATCCCAGTTCAACTCCTGATCCTGCACAGGACAGCCCCAACAATCCCAGCACGTGTCTGAGAATGTCACTACTCCAAGCTGCGTTGTCTAAAACAAACCTCCAGCCCACCAGCTGGATTTTCCTGATGTCACATGGATGTTCAGCTCCCTGCCACCCTACTTACACCAGGCAATGGAGGGATTTGCCTGTGTGAGTGGAGCAGATGGAAAAACCACAGAGGAAGTCACGGTAGCTGAGTCTCCCCTCTCACCGTGCTCACCCATTTAAAGCCCTGCTGCACGACAGGACATGTTTCACCACCTGCAGTGATAAATAACAGCACAAACCAGGAACAACCACTTGGTCCTGTTTATCCTCAAGTGTTCCTTGGTCACACTGCAGCCCACAATAGCATTCGTTAACAAGTGTTAGAACATGGTTACAAATTGCAGCGAACACAAACGCTCCGTCAGTGTTATTGCAGACTTCATTAACGATGATCCCTCGCATTTCAGCAACAGCCATTCAAGGATCTGAAAACATTTATATGCCTCTGTGAGCCAAGTGTCACGCTCCATGTGTGAGCCAGATGTTCACAACATCATTTTACAAATGAGGGAATGAAGTCCACAGGACTGACTCCAGACCCCTTTCC